>NC_051260.2:13682957-13982957 GCF_015237465.2 Chelonia mydas
AGATGGGGCTGGCTGGGGACGGGGACAGATGGGGCTGGCTGGGGACGGGGATGGGACAGACAGGGCTGGCTGGGGACAGGGACAGATGGGGCTGGCTGGGCACGGGGACAGACTGGACTGGCTGGGGACAGGGATGGGGACAGACGGGGTTATCTGGGGACTGGGACAGACGGGGCTGGCTGGGGACGGGGACAGACGGGGCTGGCTGGGGACTGGGACAGAGGGGGCTGGCTGGGGACGGGGACAGGGACAGACGGGGCTGGCTGGGGACGGGGATGGGGGTAGTGAGGGCTGGCTGGGGACAGGGACAGACCGGGCTGGCTGGCTGTGAATGGGGTTAGCGTTCTGTTTCCAGGCTGTGTTGCCCCCCCAGTGACCCCCTGTGCGGGGCCATGAACGGCAGCCCGTCACTCTGCTGAACAGCGCCAGCAGGGTCTCCCATCCCCTGGCCACCCCTTCCCCTGGTGTCTGGCATGGCAGCAGGTGGGACTCGGAGAAGGGGGCAGCGGGGGCCAGCGCCATGCTGGGAGCCATGTGAGTCCTGCCCCAGTGGGGCCCCATCCACGGCAGGGCAAGCGCCCATGTCCAGGCCCAAGACCCCTGTGCTGAGCGGGCGCGGGGGTTAGGGCACACCCCTCGGTGAGCGAGCACCATCTCTGGGCAGGAGTGGTGCCCACACCGTCCTTATGCCTCCGCCCTGACTTACATTTGGCCATGTGCATTGTGGGAAAATCCAGGCTGCTCTCCCATCATGCATCAGCAGGCGGCAGAGAAGCACTGGAAGGGGGAGCAGTGCATTCTGGGATGGAGAGCCGTCGTGACTCGGGAGTGGGTTCCGTCTACACTAGCCAGTCTGCAGACCCAGCTTAAGCCCCTGGAGGGCAATGCCGTGGGGCACAGGCTGAGCCCAGCACCTGGCAGGTGGGGCAGGGGGATGCCTGGTAGCCGGGACACCATGGCCCCTTGTGGGTTATCAGCTTCATATGGGTGCAGCTAACCGGCAGGTTCCTGGGCTGAGGGGCCATGGCTCGGTGAAGCCAGGAACCAGTGCCAGCCGCTGGAGTGCTGGGTACATAATGACCCAGGAATGGGCCCATCTAACCCGGTATCCTGCCTCTGACAGGGCCAGCTGCAATGGCCCTAACATGTGCAATGGGGGATTGACTTGCCGCCCACCCCCAGCCAAGGCTTTGGGGGTGCCTGAGAGGGAGGGGCTCATGGATGTCCACCCCCACAGCCAGCACTACTGCCCTCACCCCACAGCGCCCCCTGGTGGGATTGGGTGAGCCCTGCACAGTCGCATCTCTCTGGCCTGGGCCAACCTCGATGCCTTGGGGGGTCTTGGCCTTGGTGTTGGGTGATGGGAAGGGGGAGGGTGCCAAGGACAGCTGGGGGAGGGGCCTGAGCGGGAGATGGGGAAGGAGGAGTTACAGGGGAGACAGGGGACTACGGGGGGTGGGGGTGGGGAGGGCAGGGGAAGGGAGAGGGTCATGGGGGAGGTGGGGGGAGGTAACAGGTCCCCCCCCAACCCCCAACATGTCTGTGGAAAACCACTGAGCACCCAGGAATCGAGTCCCATGGGGGTTCCTGGCACGCAGAGTGAGCCAGGGACACTGGGTGGGATGGGCTAGGCTGGGGGCAAAGCAGGCAGGGGAGAGGGGGTGGCTAGTAGTGAGGTGGGTGGAATCAGGACCTGGGGGGACCCCAGTGTCCCCAGTTCCCAGCCCAGGCCCAGAGCTGCAGCCCAGCACCGTGACCCCTCCCATGCTGCAGGGAGCGCTCACACCAGCCCGGCCCCAGCCAGCAAGGGGCGCTGTGGGGTGTGGGGCAGGAGCCTCTTGGACCTGCCCAGCTGTTGCCGCGCGTGGGGCGAGGTGGCGCCCGGCCCTGCCGTGCCCAGGCTCCAGCTGGCGGCGTTTCCCGGCAGAGCCGCCCTACACGGAGCCCATTAGCGCTAATGGCTGCAGGCCGCGGTAATGGGTAATGGAGCTCCGCAGCCATGAGCTCATGCGGGGCCGGGCGAGCGGCTGGTTGCGGCACCTGCCCCGGGCTGCACCCACGCCGGGACCCAGCCTCCCATCCAGGTCCTTTCACACACGGCCCATTGGCATGAACAGATCACGCAGCCTCCTCCCCTTTGGGGGGGGACACATGCTGGGGAGCGGGGCGCACGGGCTGGGGCGGTGGGGGGCGCATGGACGGGGGGTGGGGGGATGCATAGAGCAGGGCAGGGGGTTGCATGGGCTGGGCTGGCGCATGGGCCAGGGCTGGGGGAGGGGCAGGGGCACATGGGCAAGGGTGGGGGGCACGATGGGCCAAGGCAGCGAGGGAGGGGGCATAGGGCTTACCTGGCCTGGGACTGGGATGCGCAGCTCATGACTCCAGGCGCTGGCTGTCTGCAGGGTGCTGAAGCCGGGGTGCCTGGATCCCGCGCAGCTGGGGGTGCAGGGAGGGGCCTGCAGCCAGGACCCGCTGGCAGGGGGGTGGCTGCCAGACACATGGCAGTTCCAGGCCAAATGGGAGCTGGGTTCTCCCGCTTCTCAGCAATGTTTAGGGAAGGGACGACGTACCAGCCAGGGACCGGTGTCAATTTGAGCCAACTTGGGTCAGGCCAGCAGAATCAGGGGACAGAAGGTCACAGAGTAGAAGAGACAGACCAGGATTAAGGGGCACCAGCAGAGCTGGGGGGGGAGGGCTGGGCTAGCAGGGGCCTGCGGGTCAGGATTGAGGGGCACCGGCAGAGCTGGGGGCAGGGCAGGACTAGCGGGGGGCTGCGGGTCGGGCTTGAGGGGCACCGGCAGAGCTGGGGGCAGGGCGGGGCTAGCGGGGGGCTGGGGGTCAGGCTTGAGGGGCACCGGCAGAGCTGGGGGCGGTGGGGGGTGTGCTCTCTGCCAGGCTGCCCGGCCCATTCCCGAGCTGCGGTGGGGGCTGGAATGTGTGAATGAGTCACCCTGTCGTTTCCTTTGATTTGGTGCCCAGATTGGAGGGGTGTGTGGAGAGGGGTGTCTGTGGCAAGAGGCAGGTTGTAGGGTGGGGGGGGGCTGTGGAGGGGGGGCAGGTGGCAGGGGGCCGTGGTGGAGTGAGGTGAGTTGCAGGGGGGGCTGTGGTGGGGGAGGGGAGGGTGCGGGGGAGGAGGGGCTGCGGCTGGTGGCATAACCTGGCCGTCTGCCATGGGCTGTGGCCAGGCTCAGAGTCCGCGGCAAACCTGAGCCGCTGGCTCTGTGGCTCAGACGTCTCCAAGGGGAAGGCCCCAGCAGCCTCGCGGCTCTGCTGAGTAACCCCCACGGGACACTCCCCCGGTGATGCAGCCACCTCTGGGCTGGGGCCGCCCCACGGCAGCGCAGTAGAACAGGATGGGGAAGGAAAATCCTGTCTCCAGCAGAGCGGGGGGCGGGGGAGGTGTTTGGGAGGCCAAAGAGAATTAACTGAGGTGATGCCTGGCCTGACACACAGGCAGCCCTGGGTGTGTGTGCTGGGGGGTCTGCCATGAACAGAGCCTGCTCACCAGGCCCCCCACTCCCTGTCGCATGCCCCCCCACAGAGCCCCTCAACCCTCCCACTCCCTGTAGCACGCCCCCCAACCGAGCCCCTCAACCCCCCCACTCCCTGCAGCATGGTCCCCCCCACAGAGCCCCTCAACCCTCCCACTGTAGCATGGCTCCCCCCCCCACACCGAGTGCCAAACACACTCCCTGCAGCATGGGTCCCCCCCCCCACACACACTCCCTGCAGCATGGCTCCCCCCACTCCCTGCAGCACGCCCCCCCACCGAGTCCCCCAACCCCCCACTCCCTGCAGCATGCCCCCCGCACCAAGCCCCTCAACCCTCCCACTCCCTGCAGCATGCCCCCCCACCGAGTCCCCCAACCCCCCACTCCCTGCAGCATGCCCCCCCGACCCTCTCAACCCCCCCACTCCCTGCAGCACGCCCCCCGCACCGAGCCCCTCAAACCCCCGCCCCAGACTGAGTCCCACGAACTGCCCCGCTCCCTGCAGCAGCCCGGCTTCCCCGGGGTGTCTCCGCGCCCAGCTGGTGGCTCGCGGCCCCAGGGGCTATTTACATAGTAACAATGCAGCGTCTCCAGTACAAACAGTGGAAACTGGGAGCAGGTCGCCAGCAGGGACCGACCCCCCCAGCTCAGCCACTCGCAGACTGTCTGGGTCTGTGCCCTGGGAAGCAGGTGACACGATCCACCCCCGCCCCCTGCAGCACAGCGCCCCCTGCTGAGCCCCCCGCTCCCTGCAGCACGGCCCCCCCACTGAGCCCCCCGCTCTCTGCAGCACAGCCCCCCCCACTGAGCCCCCGCTCCCTGCAGCACGGCGCCCCCTGCTGAGCTGCCTGCTCCCTGCAGCACAGCGCCCCCTGCTGAGCCCCCACCCCGCCCCCTGCAGCACAGCGCCCCCTGCTGAGCCCCCACCCTGCTCCCTGCAGCATGGCCCCCCCACTGAGACCCCCGCTCCCTGCAGCACAGCGCCCCCTACTGAGCCCCCCGCTCCCTGCAGCACGGCCCCCGCACTGAGACCCCGGCTCCCTGCAGCACAGCGCCCCCTGCTGAGCCCCCCGCTCCCTGCAGCACGGCCCCCCCACTGAGCCCCCCGCTCCCTGCAGCACAGCGCCCCCTGCTGAGCTTCCTGCTCCCTGCAGCACAGTGCCCCCTGCTGAGCCCCCACCCCGCCCCCTGCAGCACGGCGCCCCCTACTGAGCACCCTGCTCCCTGCAGCACAGCGCCCCCTAGGGTCATGCTGGGGGCCAGCACTGACTGCGAGCGGTGAGTGCCCCTGGTGAGCCCCTGCCCTGCAGATCCAGACAGGCTGTTTATGGTCAAGCGCCAACGCTCTCAGCAAGGGGCGAGCCCCCCCCACCGCCCCCGAATTGACTTGGTTCCTGGCATCAGATGGGAGGAGGGGGTCTTGGCTAAGGGCCCAGATGGAGCATATCTGCAACACAAACATCTCAGGGCTTAAGTGGGGGGATGGTGGAGGGTTTTCTACAGGGGGAGGAATTCTGGGGGATGTGGGTGGGCTGGGGGGGCAGACTATGAGAATTTCACATAATTGTGAGACACCAGATGACTCAACAGATGTTACACAGGGGTCCCTCACCCAACGTGGGGATGCAGCCATCTCTGGGGTGGGTCTGGGGGTTGTTTATACAGGGATCCCCTGCCCAGTGCCCGGGCATCAGGACACCTGGGTTCTATTCCCAACTCTGCCCTTGCCCTGCAGGGTGATGCTGGGGGCAGACCCCGCTTGGTGCCTCAGTTTCCCATCGGCTGTAATGGGGGTAATGGCTCTGCACCCCATGTGACCTGAGGGCCCTGTAGGAGCCAACACACAACCTCATGTGTGCCCAGGCAGGACTGGGGGCAGCGGACTGAGGTGCAGGAGGCCTGATAAGGGGGTCGCCTGGCTGGGGGGAGGTACTGGGGGTCACTGTGGAAGGGGCAGGCTTTATTGACTGTCTCCTCCCCATACCCTGCCCCATGCCAATCCCAGTGGAGAGCACCCCCTGGGGGTAGCAGGCAGTTGATTCCATGTTGAACCTGTTACTCACCCCCTCCCCCAGGGTAGGGGACTGGGCAGCCTTTCTCCTGCCCCCCTTGGATACATGGCCCCTGTGGCATGGCAATTTCCCCTCGGGCCTCCCGGCTTGATGCATTGTGACAGGGTGCAGGGGGTGGGGAAGTGGGGGGGGGGGTTGTTTAAGGACCACCCCTCCCCTCCCCCCTGGTCAGGGCCCCAGAGAGAGATGCTGAGGAAATCCGAGCCCTGCAACCGGCTCCAAGATGGGGGAAGGGCTGGGATGAGCTGGGGGCAGAAAGGAGAGACCACACGGGGACACCCCCCCCAACTAATCCCCCCGGCCCCCTGGGGCCAGAAAAGGACCAGACAGCTCCTAAGGGGCTTGATATTAGAGCTGAACTGCTCGGTAACAGCAACCAGAATGGCATGACATTTAACACCCTTGTGAGGTGGGGGCAGAGGACAAATACCAAAGGACAACCCCACCCCCACCACTGCAGCATTTAACCTCAAAAAGGGGAATGCCACAAACCCGAGTTAAAGGGACATTCAGCGGAGCAGTCCCAAGGGTGAAACGCCTGCAAGCTGCATGGCCACCTTTTAGAAATACCCTCACGGAGACTTAAGCTAAATGTGTAGCCCCAGTTGAAAAAAACAAACAGTGTGAGGATAAACTAAAACAAAAAACAAAATGCCCCAGTGGCTAAACAACAGAGTGAAAGAGGCAGTTAAAGGCCAAAGGCATCCTTTAAAAACTCAAAGTCAAATCCCACTGTGGGAAATAGAAAGGAACATAAACTCCGGCATGTCAAGTGTAAAAGTATAATTAGGGTGAAAAAGTATTTGAAGAGCAACTAGGAAAAGACACAAAAACTAACAGCAAACATTGTTTTAGGTGCGTGAGAAGCAGGAAGCCAAACAAGCAATGGGGCCACTGGATGATCGCGGTGCTAAAGGAGCACTCAAGGAAAACAAGGCCATTGCAGAGAAGTTAAATGGATTATTTGAATCCGTCTTCACTGCAGAGGCTGTGAGGGAGATTCCCATGCCTGAGCCATTCTTCTTAGCGGTCACATATCTGAGGACCTGTCCCAGACTGAGGTGTCAGTAGAGGTGAGTTTGGAACAAATTGGTAACTTAAGCAGTAATAAGACACCAGGGCCAGATGGGATTCACCCAGGAGTTCTGAAGGAGCTCAAATAAAAATTGCAGAACTACTAATTGTGGTATGTAACCTGCCACTTAAATCAGCCTCTGGACCAGATGATCGGTGGATTGCTAATGTGATGCTAATTTTTTTAAAAGGCCCCAGAGATGATCCTGGCAAATACAGGCTGGTAAAGCCCAACTTCAGTACCAGGCAAATTGGCTGAAACTGTAGTAAAGAACAGAACTATCCCACAGAGATAAACGTAAAGAGTCCACACAGCTCTTGTAAAGGGAAATCATGCCTCACCAATCTATTAGAATCTTTGTGGGGGTCAACAAACATGGAGAAGGGGGATCCGGAGGATATAGTGTACTTGGACTTTCAGAAAGCCTTTGACAAGGTCCCTCACCAAAGGCTCTTAAGCAAAGTAAGCTGCCATGGGGTAAGAGGGAAGGTGCTCTCAAGGATCAGTAACTGGTTAAAAGATAGGAAAGGAAGGCTAGGAATAAATGGGCAGTTTTCAAAGTGGAGAGAGGTAAATAGCGTGGCCCCCCCAGAATCTGTCCTGGGACCAGCGCTGTCCAACATAGTCATAAATGAACTGGGAAAAGGGGTAACCAGTGAGGTGGCAGTTTGCAGATGATACAAAATTACTCAAGATAGATAAGTCCCAGGCAGACTGCGAAGAGCTACAAAAGGATCTCACAAAACTGGGTGACGGGGCAACAAAATGGCAGATGAAATTCAGTGTTGATAAATCCAAAGTAAGGCACATTGGAAAACATCATCTCAACTATACATATACAATGATGGGGTCTAAATTAGCTGTTCCCTCTCAAGAAAGGGATCTTGGAGTCATTGTGGAGAGTTCTCTGAAAACTTTCACTCAATGTGCAGCGGCTGTCGAAAAAGTGAACACAGTGTTGGGAACCATTAGGAAAGGGCTAGATAAGATGACAGTAAATATCACAATGCCACTCTATAAATCCATGGTGCGCCCACACCTTGCATACTGGGTGCAGCTCTGGTCGCCCCGTCTCAAAGACGCTATATTAGAATTGGGGAAAGTGGGCAACAAAAATGATCAGGGGGATGGAACAGCTTCCGTATGAGGAGAGATTAACAGGCCTGGGATTGTGGAAAAGAGATGACTAAGGGGGGAAGTGCCAGAGGGTCTATACAATCAGGCTCAATGTGGAGAAAGTGACCGAGGAAGTGTTATTTTCTCCTTCTCATAACAGAAGAACCGGGGTCACGCAATGAAATCAATGGGCAGCAAAACAAACCAAAACCAGGATGTTGCCAGGGGATGCTGTGAAGGCCAAAAGTATAATTGGAGTAAAAAAACACCCAGATAAGTTCCAGGAGGACACGTCCATCAATGGCGATTAGCCGAGATGGTCAGGGAGGCAGCCCCATGCTCTGGGTGTCCCTAAACCTCTGACGGCCAGAAGCTGGGACTGGACGATGATGGATCACACGCTAATTGCTCTGTTCTGTTCATTCCCTCTGCAGCATCTGGCACCAGCCACTGTCAGAGACAGGCCACTAGGCTAGCTGGACCATTGGGCTGCCCCAGTGTGGCCATTCTTATGGGGTGAGGGGGCAGGGTAGAGGGGTAGTTATGGGGATGGTGGGGGGGGTATGGAGTTGGATCCATCAGCTGTGTGGGGATAGGTGAGCTGGTGGATGGGGGATAGACAGGGGTCTAAGGGATGGGGGTAGATGCATGGGAAGGTGGAGGGGTGTGTATGGGCACTGACAGAGCTGCAGGTTGGGGGGCATCCAGGGCTGGGCAAGCAGGGGGCTGCGAGTCGGGATTGAGGGGTACTGGTCCAGGTGGATGGGGGAATTTCTCCAGTGCTCGCTATTGCTCTCTGTGGTATTTGAATCCCATCCAAGCAGGTGCCAGCCTGGGAGATTTCCCAGCTGCCCAGTAAAGTCAGGGTTGATTTACCTCCCTTGATGGCTCTGAAGGGCCAGCGCTGCCCTGCATCATGGCAGCGAGGTGGGGGGTCCCTAAGAGCCCCAGCATGGCAGGGGCAGGCACCAGACATGGCCAGGTGGGACCATCCCCCTGCATTCAGGGGGTACTGGCCCAGGTCTAGACTCCACCATAGACTTCCTCCCCCGCCTCCGGCAGAGAGACCAAGAACAGAGCAGGCCATGGTGACCCAGCCCCGATATTTCCAGGCACTGCCCATCCCTGAAGTGACTGACCTCTGAGCCCCAGCTCTGCCAGTGCCCCTCAATCCTGACCTGCAGCCCCTGCTAGCCCAGCCCTGGGCTCCCCCCCAGGTCGGCCGGTGCCCCTCAATCCCGACCTGCAGCCCCTGCTATCCCAGCCCTGGGCTCCCCCACAGCTCGGCTGATGCCCCTCAATCCCGACCTGCAGCCCCTGCTATCCCAGCCCTGGGCTCCCCCACAGCTCGGCTGATGCCCCTCAATCCCGACCTGCAGCCCCTGCTATCCCAGCCCTGGGCTCCCCCAAAGCTCGGCCGATGCCCCTCAATCCCGACCTGCAGCCCCTGCTATCCCAGCCCTGGGCTCCTGTAGTGTATCCGAATACAGGCGTACCCCTTTAAATGGCTTGTGAGCCCTGTAGCGACGCTCCCTGTGTTCTGTGTTTGAGGCGCTGACAGCCCGCGCCAAGCTGCAGGGAGTGGGCCCCTCACCCTGGCCCGGTGCTTTGTGACCCAGCTGTGCCCATGTGGCCCCTTCCCCCTGCTCACTGTGAACAGCGAAAGACCCAGCAGGTCCCAAAGCTCGTCCGTCCTGCCCCAGCCACGGAAATGCAGGCACCTCCGGGGAGGAGCAGGACAGGACCCTGCAGAAGCCCCTGGCACTGGGACCCCTTTGGGGTGGGGGAGACAGTGGCACCCAGGGTGATTCAGCGTGTAGAGCCCAGGCCTGACAGGGTGGGGAGGGGCTCATGAGATAGGGGGTGGGGGGGAAGAGGTGGCTGAGAGGGGAGCTGCGGCAGGACTGACCACCCGGCTCTATTTACATAAGGGACTTAGTACTAATGCCCCACTGGCAGGGACAGGCGGCAGCTGGGGCGGGACTTGGGTGCTCCTTGCCGGCTACCATGCCAAGAAACCAATTCCAAGCCCCCTTCCCCCCCCAGGACCCCCTTCCCCAGCTCCCTCTCCAGCAGCGGCCTCCGAATAGCTGGGCTAATGGAAGGGCCTAGCCAGTTATTCTTCCCCAGCACGCCCAGGACAGGCTTGGAATGCAGTGGGGCCTGGTGGTTAGAGCAGGGGTCTGGGAGCCAGGACTCGTGGGCACTGTCCCCAGCTCTGGGAGGGGGGCGGGGTCTAGTGGTTACAGCAGGGTTTGTTGCAGGTCAGGACTCCTGTAATAGACTCACTGTGTCACCTTGGACCAGCCCTCTCCTCTCTGTAGGCCTCAACCCCCTCCCCACAGTGTCACCTCCCTGCTGTCAGCGAAGAGGGAGATGCAGTGTCAGCAAGCAACTGGGAGCAACGCACCCAGGTCCCCAGCTAGTGTAAACGGGCGTCACTCCATTGGAGCCAGTGGTGCAAGTAGAAATCATTTCTTGCCATGGGAGGGACACAAGGGGGGGCACGTGACCTCCCCACATGACCCTTCATGTGACTCCTCCCCGCCCCCAGCCTGGGGCCCCACACTCTCACCCCCCCACCCCTTTACTGCTCTAAAATTTTACAACTGGATCTGTTAAACACCTGCAGTTGTAAAATGATGCTTTTGGCCCCTTGTGCCACCTGTACTTCCAGGGATCATTGAGGACCCAGCAGCACCCCAAATTGAAAACTTTGCAAATGAAAGAATGATAGAAAGGAATCACCCCACTTTCCCTGAACACCCTATCAGTGCCTCCCTTATGGCCAAACCAGGCTTCTGCCAGTTTGCCTTTATCTAAGGGTGTGTCTTCACTACCAACGTTAAAGCACCAGTGCTGGGAGAGAGCTCCCCCCACAAGGGGTGAAAAAACCACCCCCAGGAGGGGAATAGCTCCCGGCGCTGCGGCCCTGTCTACCCTGGCACGTTACAGCGCTGAAACTTGCATTGCTCAGCGGGGTGTTTTTTCACACCCCTGCGCGAGAAAGTTTCAGTGTAGATGAGGCCTAAGCGTTGCTCTCCACTGGGCACGAGGGAGGCAAAGATGCTGCACCAGCCGGGTTTGCTGGAAAAGAGGCACAGAACTGCGTGTGCCACGTGCATCTTGCTAGAACTGCCGCCCGAATTGTTTTATTATTTTCCTCAGCATGCCATACAGGAGGGGCAACCAAAAGCCGCCTGGCATGAGAACTGTCTCTGGACAGATCAGCAATTGATCAAAATCACATTCTCTGATCTCTTGGGGCCAAATGCGGCTCCTATTGAAATCGAAAGAAGTTTTGCTGTTGAGTTCAATGGGAACAGGCTTTGACATTTGGAGAGGCAAGAACAAAACCACTCAGGCAGGGCTCTGTTGCTTACACCACAGGTAGGAAAGGGTCAGCCGACATCTGACCATGGTCTAGTGCAAGGGAGAAATCAGCAATCAACGAGGCTAGAACAGTCTCTGCACCATGTCCAACTCAGAAGTCCATCTGCAAAGGATCAAGGAAATTTGAAGGCTCCAAATTACCTTAAAGTCCTCAGTCCCTTGGTTAGAAAGCTCCCAGCCTGTATATGTTCATAGTCCAGAGGCTGGAGCAGGAATCGGAAACACTGTTTAAACACCTTCCGTCCCGCCCACCCCGCCCCTCTTGAGGATTCCTGACCAACTTAACAGCACAATACGTATGCCAACAAACTTGAGCAAAGCCTTTGTTTACATTTGTTAGCATATGTATTGTGCTATTAATCCCATATAGAGAATGAATGCCCTCCCTAGCCCCGTTCTGCTCCTTTAAGGAGCAGAGTGCAGCTCCACCCCCCCTCCAGGGTGGGGGCTAGCATCCCCAAGTCTTCCCGGTACCCCAAACCCACTAAAAATCTCTTGCACCGGTACTGCATACTGGAGCGTCCAACCCTACTTGCCCTCCTGACTGGAGCCAGACTGCATTTACATGGAGGCTCTGACCACTAACTCGTCCTTCAAAGCCCAGTGGCCAGCCACAGGCCTGGAACAAACAGCAACCCAGCGTGGGGGGTGTGGACAGGAACTGATTTCAAACCAACACTCACCCCAGATAACTAGCCTGCGGGACTCCCTGCCACTGGGTGTCGGCGAGGCCAGGGCACCAGGGGCTTAGACACGGGGATGGATGGCAGAAGTGTCGTCTGGGGATGCGGGATACCATGTACTGGGGAAAGGCGCTCCAATGCGTCAGGGCATGCCACTGACAGCCTGGGGTCAGGCAGCAACTTCCTCTAGAGGTGGGTTATCCCATCGTCCCATCACTAGGGGGTTACCAGGCTAGGTGGTGATTCGGGGGGCAGGGAGGAGACGGGATACCAGGCTAAATGGGCCCATGGGGCAGCAATTCCTGTGACACGGATGTGCGGGCGGGGGAACCCCCATCTAACTTCCATTGCATCAGGCCCCACCCAGATGGATCAAAGGAAGCTGCCAGGCGGTCTGTCTGGCAGGACGGCCAGGGGGCCAAATCCTGCATTCAGCAATGGTAGGGTCAATCCAGAGGGTCCCCCCAAGAGCAGCGGGGTAACTCAGGCTTTGACACTCTGTAATGGAGTGGGGGGAAGGGGTGGAGGTGGATGACCCAGCTGCAGGTATCTTCGCTGGGGGGTGCAGATGGGGTAGGGGGCCTTGGTTACAAACAGGGTGTAGAGAGAGTGGGGGGACTGGAGCCGAGCAGAATGTGGGGCGGGACAGGGGCTGTGCAGGAGGAGATTCTTGTGCCAGCACCAGGGACGGAGAAGATTTGGGCCAGGTGGCGAGGAGGCAGGGCAGGGGGCTGAGATCCAGGGAGGGTGGGGGTCCCTGGGCTGGGCAGAGAGGGTCAGGGGCTGGAGGTAGCTGGGTCAGATGGGGAGGGGTGGGGAGTGGGGGTGGTTGGAATGGCCGGAGAGGAGCAGGGGGTGGGGGGTCCCTGGGCTGATGGGTGAAGAGTGAGGGGGAGGGTAGCTAGGCTGGCCAGAGAGGCAGGGGGCATCCCTGGGCTGGGCGGGGTCATGTCCCGGATACATTTCACCACCCGAGCAGGATGGGAAGTTGCCCCAGGCTCTTGGGTAACTCCTGCCAGGGCAGGGCCTGCTGGGAAGCTGCGGGGGTGGGGGGAAGGGGGGGAAGAGGTGGACAGGAAGGAGGGGGGGCTGGAAGCTCTGAGAGGCAGATTTCTCTGGATGCCCCCCACATCCCCTCTGGCAACAAGCCCCCCCCACCCAGAGGGGAGTCCCAGCCCCCTCCTCTGCCAGCCCCCCAGCTCCCGCTGCCCGAGGGGCTGACAGGGGCCGTGTCCCTTACCCCACGTCCTGAGCCTGTGGGGGTGGGAGTAGGGGCTACCCCTTGGTGACAGTGCCAGGGCCCAGCCCAGCCCAGCGGATGTGTTGGCACCTGGCCAGGCGCCAGCCCCCTGGCGTGAGATTCCCCAGCAGGATCCGCCAGGGCCTCTGGATCTCGTCAAGGGGAGGCCGGGGCGGTGACACACTCCAGGCCCCAGGCTCGGAGAACCCCCCCTCCCCCGGGTAGCACCTGGAGCGTGGGGAGGGGAAAAGCCCTTCCACGGCGGGGAGGGGCAGCGGGTGCCTCCTGGGGTATCTGGCCTCAGAGGTGAGATGCCTGGACTGGCTGGACCATCAGTTAGTAGCCGTATGGAGTGGGGTCGACAGGTTAAAGTGGAGGGGCTGGGAGCCAGGACACCTGGGTTCTGTCCCGGCTCTGGGAGGGGAGTGGGGTCGAATGGTTAGAGCGGAGGGGCTGGGAGCCAGGACACCTGGGTTCTATCCCCAGCTCTGGGAGGGGAGTGGGGTCGAGTGGTTAGAGCGGAGGGGCTGGGAGCCAGGACACCTGGGTTCTATCCCCAGCTCTGGGAGGGGAGTGGGGTCGAATGGTTAGAGCGGAGGGGCGGGAGCCAGGACACCTGGGTTCTGTCCCGGCTCTGGGAGGGGAGTGGGGTTGAGTGGTTAGAGTGGGGTGAGGCAGCTGGGAGCCAAGCCTCTTGGACTGTGTTCCTAGCTCTGCTACTGACTGACCTCCCAGAACTCCCCCAACCCGCTCTAACCCTCCAGTCCCCACTCGTCTTTCCAAGCCAGGAATGGAAGCCCGGGGTGCTGATCCCTCGAAGGGGTGGCTGCTCAGAGATGGCTCAGCCGCGGACGAGCGGGCTGGGGCTGGACACCAGAGGGGTTTCTGTCGGCTGAGCTCTGTGGCTGATTCATCTCCCCGCCCCGTGGGCAGGAATTCCTGCTGCCGGGCCCGTATCCGGCTGAGATTAGCCCTGTCAGGCCAGGCTGTTCTGTGTAACACAGGCTACGTCACCGGCGTGCCTCGTGCTTGGGGAGGGGCGTCACCGGGGGGTCCTGGCCCAGGATCTGCTGGGCAGCACTGGGAGACCCCAGGGGAGCGGTTCCGGAGCTGGGGGGTATTTGGGGAGGGCAGGGGGAAGCAGGTGACCAGCATGGGACCAGTGGGGTTATGGGGCAGAGCGACCCTGGTGTCCCCTCGGGCAGCCAGAGAGCTGGCAGGGTATGTACAGTCAGAGCCTTAGAGAGGCTGTGTGGCCTAGTGGCTGGGTGTCGGGCTGCGGCCTTGGATGCCTGGGATCTCTTCCTGCCACTGACCTGCTGGGGCAACCTCAGTTTCCCCTCCCCGCCTTTGTCTTGTTAGACTGTGAGCTCCTTGGGGCAGGGACCGGCTCTCACTCTGTATCTGTGCAGCGCCCGGCACAACGGGGGCCTGATCTTGGTTGGGATCTGTGCAGCACCCACCTGGCATAAGGGGACCTGATCTCAGTTGGGATCTGTGCAGCACCCGGCACAATGGGGGCCTGATCTCGGTTGGACCCACCTGGCGACATTTATCAGAAGAGCCCCAATTCATTTTCTGTCGTTCTCTTAGGAACAGGATCCCAGCTCCATGAGGGGCCAGCGCCAGACACCGCACAGGACCCTGTCAGATCTCTGTGGTAGCTGATGGGGGCTAATCTGCCCCCCCCAGGGTCTCAAGCCCTGAAGCAGGCAGTTTTATCTCCCATCCCTAGAGACGTCCAGTCCCACTTTGCATCCTGCCAAATTCTCGGCCTCAACAGTTTCCTGTGGCAGGGAGTTCCACAGGCTAATCATGTGCTGGGTAAAGCAGCATCTCCTTAGATCAGCTTTGAATTTGCCACCTGTCAGGGCCTCTCTTGTGCCCACGCAGGGGAAGACCAGTGCCCTGAGCGTGCCAGGTTGGGCAATGACGCTGCAGCATCGTGGTCACCGCAGGACCTTTAAGGGACACAGAAGTACGTGCACCTGCCCAGAGACTGCCATGCACGTGACTGCGCACGGACATGCATCTGCATGCACACACGGACACGCCCGCAACTATGCCTACCCACGAGCACACAGAAACGTGACACACACACACACAGCCGCATACACAAAAACATGCCTGCGCACGCACAACCATGAACATGCGCAAACTTGTACACAAGCAAACGTGCACATGTGCTCTCAGGCGCACACATCGGTGTGAGCACAGACCTGCACCCGCAGGCCCTTGTGAACATATGTGCGCCCACTCAGACGCACACACGCATGCACCTGCAGGCAGGCACAATCCTCTACATGCACGCATGCAATGCTTGCAAACAGGCATGCATGGACACATGCCAACACTCGGGCACACACATGCAAACATCCACATGCCCCAGTGAAAACCTGCACATACCGCTCTGCATACACC
Organism: Chelonia mydas; assembly: GCF_015237465.2. NCBI lineage: Eukaryota > Metazoa > Chordata > Testudines > Cheloniidae > Chelonia > Chelonia mydas. The sequence goes on from NC_051260.2 coordinate 13,698,449, forward strand.
TACACACGCAGACAGGGGAGACCTCGCGCTCCGGCTGTTCCTGCTGCTTGTACCCTCCCCGAGTGGATCCCTGGCTGATGCCGGGCCCTGAGATAACGATATTTTATGGCTTGTTTTCTCCTGGGATGGTGCATGTTCTCTGGATGAGTGTGTCAGCTGAGACCTCCTCTGAGCAGCCCCCGCATCCCTGGGGAAAGGAGCTGCTGGGACTCCACTCCCCTGAGCCAAGCCATCTGATTAATAATTCATCCCTTCACCTTCCTGGATCCCCAAGCCCTGCTGAAGGTGGGTCAGTGTCGCGCCCCATCACAGACAAGGAAAACTGAGGCCCAGAGGGTGGGGCGGGGGCAGGAGGGGGAGGAACACTCCTCATGGCCAGGCAGTAGCAGACCCAGTTCTCCAGGCCATGCTCCCAGTCCAGCGCCCGAAACACATGGGGCGACCGGGCTTGGGCGCCCTCCTGTGACAGCTTGGCCCGGGATAGCTCCGGTCTGTCCCCTAGGGGCCGGGACCGGGGCTGCCGTCCGCGATAATTCTGGACACTCGGAGGTTTCTGTCTGGAATTGGGATGAAAAATCGAGAGGGTGAAAATTTCCACGCCCCGAAAATCCGCCAAAGGCGGTTCCGCCAGGGGCGACCGTGTCGCGAAGGGGAGGGGCTCCGCCCCAATTCCAGCCGCTTTGTCCTACTTTCAGCCTGGCGTTTGCTGAGGCCAAAGTTAAATCTGGAAAAGAAAAGGCCTTTCAAACCCAGCACGTTGGGAAAAGGCCGACACGGGCTGTTGGGGGAAACTGGACACTTGGGAAAGACCGTTGATATTGGACACTTGTCGATACTGACGACGCGGTTTTGACAAATCAGCGTTTTTCGGCAAAAAGTCCCTGGCCGGCTCTCTGGGACTCCCAGCTCCTGTTGGTGGGTGACACTGTCTTGGCTGGGTGAGTCTGAACTTGCCGCATCTCCAGTCACGCCAGCTCTGTTGCTGAAGCCGTACGGGTTTATATAGGCAGGCTAACAGCCAGGGAGAGGGACAAATCAGGCTCTGATCTGCCTCAGGGATTTTGGCCAGATCTCCACTCCTTAACATTGCAGCACAGCCTGGTCTCTGAACAGACACAACCCCTGGGCCACTGAACTCGCAGCCTAAACAGGCAGAGGTCAACAGGGGAAACTGAGGCACAAAGCAGGGCAGTGATGTGCCTGAGGTCGCCCAATGGCAGAGCTGGGGCTAAAGCCCAGGTCAGCCCCCTCCCCACAAGCCCATGCTGATGTAACACCCTTTGGCCGGTCAAATCTTGGAACTGATTTGCCATCTTAGCTGCGCTATGTCACGGTCATTGCAATGGGTTGCTGTGGGCCCCGTCGGGTCGGGGTTGGAGTGGGGGGTGGTTAGACCGGAGAAGGGCAGGTTTCTTTCTGACACCCATAAGGAGCAGGGCGAGGAGACAAACGGGTTTCCCGTCCCACGTTTTTCAAGATCTTGCAACATTTTCCCACCCAGAATCAGGACAGAAAGTTGAACTTTTGAACATTTTTGGGAAACGAAAATCTGGAGATAAAGACTGAGTCAGGTCAAATGTTTCATGGTGTTTGATTTAAAGAAATTGTTTCTTACTCTAATTAGCTTAAATTTCAAAAAGAAAAGTGACTTTGAACCAGAAAATTTGGATTGTTTCTCTCTGTGTGCCTGTGCAGAGCCCGGCCCCGGGGTCCCTGATCTCAGCTGAGGCAGGGACTGTCTCTCGCTGTGTCTGTGTAGCACCCGGCCCCGGGGTCCCTGATCTCAGCTGGGGCAGGGACTGTCTCTCGCTGTGTCCGTGCAGCGCCTGGCACAACGAGGCCCTGATCTCAGCTGGGGCAGGGCCCGTCTCTCACTGGGTATCTGTGCAGCTGGGCCCAATGGGGCCCCGTCACTCATTGTCTTGGTGCTAATGTCACATAAATCCCCGTGATCTGGGGATTGGCTCTGAGGTGGGGCCACATCAGATCTGTGGGCATTAGATGCGCTTGGAAGCAACCGGGTCAAACCTTGCTGGATGTTCCAGCAGGAACAGCCTCATGTCATTGCATCTGGCTGATTACGAATCACGTTTATTTCAGTAGTGCCCAGGGGCCAGCCAGGATCAGGCACCTTGTGCCAGGTGCTGCACAAACACAGAGGTGTAGACGGAGTGGTGGGGTGGGGGAGGGGTTTTCACGCTCAGTTGGGCTGGACCCACTCAGGAAACACAGGTCAGAACAGTTTGGGTCAAGGCTCAGTGTGTGTGTCGGGGTGGGGGGGAGGTGTTGGATCAGTGACCGGGACTTTAGACACAAACAAAGCTGTGGGCTTAGTTTTTTCTTTGCAAAGCCACAATCCAGGGCAGCTGGGCTGCAACCCCATTTTCCAAGCTTCCCCGACCTTCACTGCATGTGTGGGGCTCAGCCCTTCCGGGGCTGCCCCTTCGGGGTCGGAGGGGCCCGGCCCTGGGTGCTGGAGCCCTGGTGGGCATTTTAGACTCAGAAGAGTCTGAGTGAATCAGGATCCTCTGCACTAGGCTGGGCGGGGCGCGGGGCACTCAGGTGTCCCAGAAAGAACCGGTTCGGTGGGACTGGAGGGTTATGAGCTACAATAGGGTGGATTGAAGGATATCAAGCAGAAGGGGCTCAGGCTGCGGGAGAGAGCGCTCCATATAGAGACAGGCAGGGAAGCAGAGGGGCACGTGTGCTGATAGGCGGACAGAGGCCAGAGATGGCTGGCTGAGTGTCTAGGTACACATGTGTGGGGACTGATGGACTCACAGACCATTTGTGTGATGTATCAGGCATAGGACTGGTGCCTGGGAGAGTCAGCGGTCGTGCCAGGAGCTGGACAAACCCCGACCAGCAGGGCAGGAAGGCAGAGCAGGGCCAGGTGCTCTGGATCCGACGGGAGGAGATGCACACGGCTGGGCTCGGTTAGCCAAAAAGGCAAGCTGAGCTGAGGGCTGTCTGGGAACACATTGCGGGGGGAAGGGGGGGGGGGGGGGGGCTAAACACTGGAGCGGGAGCAGAGCGATTGAAGCTGAAGGACCACATTGGCACCAGCCCAGATGGGGATAAACTGGCCAGGAAGAAGCTGGGCCTGGAGTTTCCAAGCAGGTTTCCAGCCATCAGAGGGTGGGTCTGCAGCAGGCTGTGCGGGACCTGCCTGGCTCGAAGCCGGATCTTGGCAAATTTCTGAACGGGGTGAGAGGCCGGGGCAGCGCCGGCTGGACTCATTGACCCAGGACGTCCCTTTAGGCCCCGTGTCCGGGGACGGGCGTGGAGACCCCTCCCCCCTTGGTCCTGTCTTTGCCCAGATGCAGCAGGAGCTTCCTGGGAAGTGGACGTATTCCCCACCCACGCCCGGGAACGAAATTGACTGGAACAGCTCGGTGACCGGGGCCGGCTCCTCGACGACCCAGCTACATAGCTGCACTGGGTTGTTTTGACAAGGACCCCCCTCCCCCCCCCCCGTCCTCCCCACCGCAGGGCGATGGATGGAGGGAGGCCACCGGAGGTGCTGGGGGAGGGACAAACAGCCAATGCCTCAAATAGGCGCAGGCCTGGACTCCTTCCCCGCCTCCGACGCCATTCTTTCGGGGCCAGGCTAGATTATTTCACGCCTGACTCACTGGCTATGGGGAGTGTGTGTGTGTGTATGGGGGGGCTGTTGCAAGGCAGATGTTTGCAGCCCTGCCAGCAAATAACACAAAGTGGATTCTTCTGCTCGGAAAATATGCTTCTGCACCAGCCCCGCGAGCCTAATTTGGGATGTTGTCAAGAAGGCCGTGCTGCTTGGCCAGACACAGCCCCTGTCTCCCTCACCCCCCATTCCTCTCCTCAGGCCAGATACTGCGCTGGTGCAATCTGGTGTCTTTGATTGACACCTGCTGGGGGGGCAGGTCTGGCCCTGTTGCTGGCATGTGAGCAGCAGCCATTGGGCAGGGAGGAGAAGGGCTGGGGGGAGGGGAGGAAGGTGTCGCCGGGTTTGGTCTCTCTTTTGGGGTTGGGGAGCAGAGCACCGTTGGAAAGCCCAAGGATGATGCAACGGCCGCACCCCACAGCTGGACGGTCCGTGCACCCTGGAGTCTTGGCTGCTGGGGCTGGGGGGTGGGGATGGATTTCTTCTTGACCCCTCCAGATTGGGGCTCAGCTCACGTCCTGAAGCATGGAGACGAAAAGTCTCACGATATCCTAGTGCATCGACCCCCTTCGCATGGGTTATTCTGGTATGGATTCCAGTGCCAGCGAAGAGGGCAGAATCTGGTGGAAACTGAGCATGAAGTAGGGCGTGGAGACAGAGAGTCCTGCAGAGAAACCTCAGCGATAGCCAGGCCTAGGGAGGGTCTTGCTCTGCTGTTGCCAATGAGTTGGGCCAATACGCCGCGTGTGGCGTCTGGCCAGAGCAGGCTGGGACTACCAGCGGCTCCCAGGGAGCCTGGCACAGGGAAACCCTCCGTATCTGTGCTGGGAATTCACAGCGTGAAACCGGTCTCGCGATCTAATCTGGCTGTATCTATTCAGCACCCCAGTGTGGCACTAGGGGGCACTGTGCTGAAAGGAACTTTGCAGGGGCTCCGTAGGGGGCGCTCTCCCTTGGCAGGTTTCAGAGTAGCAGCCATGTTAGTCTGTATTCGCAAAAAGAAAAGGAGGACTTGTGGCACCTTAGAGACTAACCAATTTATTTGAGCATCAGCTTTCGTGGGCTACAGCTCACTTCATCGGATGCAGCTGTAGCTCACGAAAGCTTATGCTCAAATAAATTGGTTAGTCTCTAAGGTGCCACAAGTCCTCCTTTTCTCCCTTGGCAGTCAGTGCTGCACTCCAGTGTGGCACTAGGGGGCGCAGTGCTCTGGGTTGGGATGTCCTTTGGTGGAGATAATAACTCTGGTATCTTTGCCTACAGCTGAACTCTCCCCTTCCTGTCCTAAACTGCCGCGCAATATTGTGTGGCTATTAAAAACTGCCATGCTCCACCCCAGCTGTGGCTGCATTGCAGTGATGGGTAGAAGCAACATATATATATATATCTATATATATCCGAATTATATTAGAAGATCCGGAATGGGGTTTCACTGAACGAACCCCACTCTACCTCACTGTAGAAACTACTCTCACAGGGACCCACTGATTTGGATTTCATAAGAATGGCCACCCTGGGTCAGCCCAATGGTCCAGCTAGCTCAGAGTCCGGTCTCTGACAGTGGCCAGTGGCAGATGCTTCAGAGGGAGCGAACAGAACAGGGCAATTAGCGTGTGATCCATCATCGTCCAGTCCCAGCTTCTGGCCGTCAGAGGTGTAGGGACACCCAGAGCATGGGGCTGCCTCCCTCACCATCTTGGCTAATAGCCATTGATGGACCTGTCCTCATTCTTTTTTGACCCCAATTATGCTTGTGGCCTTCACAACGGCTCCTGGCAGTCTGTTCCACAGGTTGACGGTGCGCTGGGTGAAGAACTTCCTTGGGTTTGTTTTAAAGCTGCTCCCTGTTAATTTCATCGGGTGACCCCTGGTTCTGGCGTTATGTGAAGGAGTCATGACACTTCCCGAGTCACTTTCTCCGCACCAGTCATGTCACAGCCCTCTATCAGATCCCCCCTCAGTCGTCTCTTTTCCAAGTTGAACAGTCCCAGGCCTGTTAATCTCTCCTCATACAGAAGCTGTTCCATCCCCCTGATCATTTTTGTTGCCCTTCTGTGTCCTTTTTCCAATTCTAATGTATCTTCTTTGAGACGGGGCGACCAGAGCTGCACCCAGTATGCAAGGTGTGGGCGCACCATGGATTTATAGAGTGGCATTGTGATATTTACTCGTCATCTTATCTAGCCCTTTCCTAATGGTTCCCAACACTGTGTTCGCTTTTTTGACGGCTGCTGCTCATTGAACGGGTGTTTTCAGAGACCTCTCCACAATGACTCCAAGAGCTCATCCTTGAGAGGGAACAGCTAATTTAGACCCCATCATTGTATATGTATAGTTGGGATGATGTTTTCCAATGTGCATTGTTTTGCACTGATCAACATGGAATTTCATCTGCCATTTTGTTGCCCCGTCTCCCAGTGTCGTGGGATCCCTTTGTAACTCTTTGCAGGGGGCTTTGGCCTGAACTATCTTGAGTAGTTTTGTATCATCTGCAAACTGCCACTGGTTACCCCCCTTTCCCAGATCATTTATGACTATGTTGGACAGCGCTGGTCCCAGGACAGATCCTGGGGGGGCCACGCTATTTACCTCTCTCCACTTTGAAAACTGCCCATTTATTCCTAGCCTTCCTTTCCTATCTTTTAACCAGTTACTGATCCTTGAGAGCACCTTCCCTCTTACCCCATGGCAGCTTACTTTGCTTAAGCGCCTTTGGTGAGGCACTTTGTCAAAGGCTTTCTGAAAATCCAGGTACATTATATCCCCTGGATCAGCCTATTCCACATATTCGTTGACCCCTCAAAGAATTCTAACAGATTGGTGAGACATGATTTCCCTTTCCAGAAGCAGTGTTGACTCTCCCCCAACTTACCGTGTTTATCTTGGTGTCTGCTTATTCTGTTCTTTGCTGTCGTTTCAGCCGATTTGCCTGGTGCTGAAGTTAGGCTTCACCGGCCTGGAATTGCCAGGGTCGCCTCTGGAGCCTTTTCTAACTAGCAGTGTCGCATTCGCGATCCGCAAGTCGTCTGGCGTGGGGCTGATTGCTAGGTCACATCGCGCAGGTAACTGTTCTGCAATTTCACGTTTGAGTCCTTCAGAACACTGGGGTGAGCATGGCCCGAAGGACAGTGCATGGCACTGGAGAGCTGGATTCGGTCTCATGGCTCTGGCACTGACTGTGGGGGGGACCTTGGGCAAGCAGCTTAATCCCGCTCTGTGCCTCAGTTTCCCCATCTGTGTAATGACACTGAGCTTTGTGAAGTGCTTTGAGCTCTACTGGGGAAAAGCTCCAGGGATTAGCATATCTCTGAGCCTGGCTCAGCTCTGCAAACGTCTCCATGTGACAGGTGCCAAGCTGAGAGCCCCATGGTGGGTGCCAGGTGCTGCACAGACACACAGTGGTGGTCCCTGCCCCAAGGAATGCAGGCTCTAGAATTATGAACCCCATTTGGCCGCTGGGGGAAACCGAGGCACAGAGTCATTGAGTAACTCACCCAGGAGATGAGGGTGTGGGAAAAGGATGATCCGGTTTGCACAAAGGCAGCTCTAGCTCTGCCAACCCTCTCCCCCCCCATCCACATCTGGGCATTAGTCCTTAGAGCCAGGCCTGAACCCCCCGGCTACCACACTGCCACTGCTTCCTGGGGGATGGCGAACACTAGCTGGGCTGGCCCTGTGGAAATGGCCTTTGGTGGGCATCTCTCCTGCTCCCCAGTGTCCCCTTGAGCTTCTGTCAGGGCCCAGGGTCTGACCGTGCCAAGTCCCCTCGCCCTCTCTCCCTGCCACAGGGCAGATACACAGTGGGCAGGGCTGCCTGCCAATGCCTGGTGTGTTCTGGGCGTGGTGCCCTCAATGCGCTGGTTATGCCCCATCCCCATACACACCCTAGCCACTGGGGGGTGCTGTGTTGCTGAGGTGTTGCCCCCCAATACCCTGGCAATGTCCCAGCCCCATACACACCCCAGCCTGGCACCAGGGGGTGCTGGGGTGCTGCATCCTATAACTCACATGGTCTGTGTCAGCTCTTAGGGGGTCCCTGTGGGCTAACGAGAGCCCTGGCTGCCTGGCTTCCTGCGATAACCTGCCCCGCCCTGATGCTCTGTCCCCTGGGGATCCGCTGGGCCGAGCACCGGGGCTGGAATGTGCCGCCACCCGCGGCCCGAACCCTGGTGTTTATGGTGCCGATATCCCTGCATGTAAACAGCGGGATCAGCCCCGGCCTGGGAAACTGACACGCCCGGCCTCGATGGGGCTTTTTGTGAGTCAGGGCCTGAACGCTGGGGCTTATCCTAAATCTGTGGCCCAGGCATAGAGTCTCCAGCAGGCTGCAGCCGCTAGGGTGCTTGCCTGGGCCCCAGGACGCCTGGGTCCAATCCTCAAGTGGGTGCTGTGAGGCTGATGGGGGCGACTGGCCGGAGCGAGACAAGATTCAGCCTAGATGTGACGCTTATGGGATGATTTCAGCCAGGCTCTAAATACTTACCGGTGGGACGGGACAAACCGTGGCTAATGGGCTCTGTGGTCCAGCAGAGGAAAGCTGAACACCAGGCAATGGCTGGAAGTTGAAACTAGACCAGTTCAGACTGGAAATAGGCGCAAATGTTTATTGGTTACAGTGATTAATCACCTGACCCAGAGGCATGGTGAGGGCTTCGCCATCCCTGGCAGGTTTTACATCAAGCTGTTTTCCTAGCAATCGTTGGGGGCAGGATTCCGGCCTGGGTTATCCTGGAGGTCAGCCAAGATGGCCCGGGGACTGAGGGATCGATCAAGGCTAACTGGTGGTCGAAGAGCTCTGTTCTAGCTCAGGCCTGGCTGCTGGGCTCGCGGCAGGAAGGGATGCAGGGCTGCTGGGCAGGGGGCCAGACAAGATGTGAGTGACAGTCCCATCCAGCTTCAGGATCTGGGAAAAGCCCCGAAAGCGGCTGCACCATTCTGGCTACTCCTTAGAGCCAGGGAACTGAACGTGGGGCAGATCTGGGACCCAGCTTTTAACCCTCCCCAGGATTGAAGGTCAGCGAGGGGCTGGGGCTAGGACTTAGCAGATGTGGGGTTGATGCCCAGGTCTGCCACTGATTCCCTGGGTGACCGTGGGCATCTCTCTAGGCCTCAGCTCCCTGCCCATAAAATGGGGATGATCCTTCCTGCCTCTCTCTCGGTTGGGATCTGTGCAGCGCCCGGCACAATGACGGGGGGGGGGCCTGATCTCAGCTGGGATCTGTGCAGTGCCTGGTACAACGGGGCCCTGATCTCGGTCGGGGTCTGTGCAGCGCCTGGCACAACAGGACCCTGATCTCAGCTGGGATCTGTTCAGTGCCTGGCACAATGGGGCCCTGATCTCGGTCGGGGTCTGGGCAGTGCCTGGCACAACGGGGCCCTGATCTCAGCTGGGATCTGTGCAGCGCCTGGCACAATGGGGCCTGGATCTCGGTCGGCGTCTGTGCAGCGCCTGGCACAATGGGGCCCTGATCTTGGTCGGGGTCTGGGCAGTGCCTGGCACAATGAGGGCTCCAATCTCACTAACATATTCTGCTGATGGTGAAATGCAGGAGGCTGCAGAACAGCTGATGGTACGAATGCAGCACCTCTCTGATCTCTGCCTGCTGGACATGGGTTAGCTGGTCAGAGAGGAGAACTGATTCCAGTGAGGGATTGGCTCCTGTCCCAGGGAAGACCCACCAGGGGATCTTCCCCCTTCTCCCCCTGGCCACACACAGCCAGTACCAGCCTCTCCCTGTCACAGCATGGCTCCATGGTCCCCTCGGTGGCTGTGAGCCCGGCTGGGCAGTTCCACCACATCGTTCTCCCCATTCAGCTGCTTGATGACCTTGAAAGGCCCGTCCCAGGCAGCTTGCAGCTTATTCTTCCTCACCGGGACGAGAATCCTCACCTGGTTCCCAGTGCCATAGGCTGAGCGGTCGTACCAGACCTTCTGCCTCCCTTGGGCCCTGGCTAGGTTCTCCCTGGCCGGACCCATGAGCTCAGCAAGGTTTTCCAGGAAGGTCAGTACATGCTCCACCACTGATTCTCCATCAGGGGAGGCCTTCCCCTCCCATCCGTCTCTCATCAAGTCCAGGGCCACCTTCTGAAAAGGCTCCTCTATGACAAGCAGGTGTCCCAAGGCTGTTTTACCCTCGTACCGGGCCTTTTGCACCTCTGGACAAGGCAGCCCTGGTTGGCAGCTGTCCCACCCTGGCTCTGGTTCCCCACACTCAGCTGGGGTCTCCGATCGCCCTGGGCTCAGCTTTGCCCCTGCTGTCCCACTGCTCTGCTTACAGCATCAGAGCCAGCGTAAGCCAACTTACCCGGGTGCAGGGGTATCTCTCTGTCCCACTCAGCTCCAGGGCTCTGGTTACAGGCAGGCAGGTATCCTGATCTTAGTAGCTCCTCCCCCTGGCAACCAGGTCATTTGCATTTTCACTGACCGCTTCAGTCTCGGCTGATTGGTTCCCTGGATTCAAATCCAAATCCTCGTCTGTTACAGGAGCAGGGCTTGGATCCTGTCCCAAAGAGACCCAGTCGTCCCCCAACAGGAGGTCACAGCCGATATCTTGGAGAACCCCAACTACCAGCCAGCCCGATCCCTCCTGTATCTGCACAGGGATCTGGGCCATAGGCAGGGTGAGGGGCTTCATCCTTGGGGCCTTCACCCAGGTCACACAGCCCCTCAGCATCTGGTGAGGCTGCACCACCTGGGGTCTGACAACAGTTCTCTCTGTCCCAGGATCTCACCACCCCAGGAATGTCTCCCTATTGACCATCACCTTCCACTCCCACTGGGGGTCCGAGGGGCCTGAGCCCAGGAGAGTCCACACAGACATATATGCTGGGGCCAGGAATGGGAGCCAGTCTGCCACCCCGCCCATCTGGCTAAACAGCTCTATGGCCTTGGGACCCAGGAAGGGGGCTAGACACCTGAGCCTTTCTGCAGGGCCAGCCTGGTTCCAACTGAAGCCTTCCCAAAGGCTGTGAGACAGGCATCTATATCTCCCCCTCCTTAACCTGGGGCAGCAATTTAGTGTCGAGGTTCCCTGTGGAACTGGCATCCCAAGATCCATCCCCACTCATCCCTGGACAGGTCCCTCTGCCTCTCAGCTCAGCCATCGCCAGTCCATACTAGCGCTGTCTCTCCTGCTGCTCTGCTTCATGCCTTCCCTGTCTCTCATAGTCCTCTGACTCCTTCAATCTCAGCTCCAATTCCATCCATCGCAGATCCACCAACGGGGAACCCAGTGGAGACCCCCCTGCTGGCGGGCCCGGCTGCTTCCAGGCTCTCTCGTGGCCCCAGCTGGGTCAGGAACCAGCTCCTTAGAGCGATCCTTCTCTCCTAATTGAGCAATCAGCTGTGCCTTAGTGAACTTTCCAATGCGCCACTCTCTTCCTCTGCACAGCTCTACAATGTCCTTCTTAAGGAGATGGTTATAGGCCATCTCCACGCCGTTCCCAAGTGGTCATGGACTCACAGGCCTGTGCTCTCTCAGCTCCCCACAGTCCCTGGGAGGAACCCCTTCAGTGTGACAGCCTTTCTCGGGGATCCACCTCTCTCGGAGTTAAGCCTCCGCCTCCTGGAACTGCACCTCTCGGAGCCTTCAGCACACCTGTCTCTCGCGAATCCACTTCGTTCTACTGCTCCCCAGTCACTTACTGCGGGACGCTCTGTCCATGGGGTGCAGTTTATCCCACCTGTGCCACCAGTTGTCACAGAGTCCCCGGGCGATGCTCTGGAACGACTCCCTACGAAGCCAGTCAGGACTCTGGGGGAGACTCCTCTCTCCAAGCAGACTGTCGCCAGGGCAAGAAGCTTACACAGCTTTGACCTTCCTGGGTCTCACCTTGGAGCATTCAGCATCCCCTTCCACACCATGCGCTTCCCACAGCGAGTCCACCCGGGCGGGGCTCCTGGGGAAGCCAGAGGGTCCTGCACCCCAACTCCGCAGTCAGATGTGACTCTCAGCCAGCCAGTAAAACAGAAGGTTTATTAGTTGTCAGGAACACAGCGTAGAACAGAACTTGTTAGAAATCAGTGACTTTCAGCCAAGTCCATCTTGGGGAGTCCTGGGCCAGAAGCCCTGGACTCCCCCTCTTCCAGTCCCCCCAAGCAGACTGCCAGCTTCCAGCGACCCGACCTCCAACACTCCCCTTACTCTTCCTCCTTGTCTTTGTCTTGCTTCTCGGGCAAAGAGTCACATGGTCGTCACCTGGTTGCATCCCCCTCCTGGGTCTCAGGTTACGAAGGGCACTGGTCAGAGCATATGTGCAGGCAGCTGGAGCAGCCTCACCTGACCCAGAGGTCTCAGCCAAAGTCACACACCCCTATTCCCACCACTGCATTATTGGTGCAGCACACAGGGAAACTAAGGCACACACAGTATTCATGTGTTGTGGAAAACGAGTCACACCATCTGTTTGGTTCAAACAGTCTGAGGTCCTTTATTGAATACAAGTATGCAGGGAGAGGGAGACAGAGATGGTCACACGCAGGTACCACCCTGGTCTCTCTCTGTCCTGCCCCTATAATACCAGTCTTATATAGGTTACAAATCCAAGCCAAATGATACATTTCCTTATCACTCAAGGATTGTTAGTAAAGCCTTATAAGGAGATAAAAAATGGTTTCATAATTAGTACACTGCTGACGCACTTGTTATTATCAAGACCTGCGGTTTGCTCGTGGCAGCGTTTTGTCAAGGGGCTTTTGCAGGTTTTTGGGGGGGGGTTGCATATAATGGACAGCTAGGGACTTCTGGCCCTTTAGCTCTTTTCTAGCAGGCGGTTGGCCTAGTCTGTTATCTGGGTCAAATACCACGGCCCAGCCTACGCAAATGCTCTTAGCACAAGCGAAGTCTTACAGGATGCAGGCCAGCAGGCCTCTTGTGTTACCGCTCTTGCTTATGCTGTATATAGCACCTAGATCTTGTCGCAGAATGGGAAGGTCACGCAAACCAGCAAAACTCACATCGGCTCGACAGTAAGACTCACACACAACATAACAAGGGGAAATCGCCACTTCGTCACACTGACATCTCTGGATAGTCTTTTTTGCTGCCCTGTCACAATGAGCTACCTCTCACCTTTCTCCTCCTCCTGGCCCAGTGGTGGCTAGCACTCCCGTCACAATTCGCTACCGTTTGATAAACTCTATTTTAAATGGGGACACAAATAAAAAGATGTTTTTCAAAATCTGAAAACTTTATGGTGGTAACAAGGTCTATAAATAAGAACAACTCACTGCACATTGCCACGTTTTCAAAAACAAGCATCTAAACTTGTTTTCAGATCGGGTTATTAACGTGTATTTTTGTCTTTGCTGAAATGTACAGCACAGTTAAACTTCTCAGTTACCCATTTCCCTTCCAGCTGCATAATTCCAAGAAAACCAGAATATTTCTCAGAAGACCCAGCCGGCCAATGGTCACCTCCTCCTTAGACAAGACTTCTGGATTCTTTTCTAGCAACACCCTTCAGATAGCCACCTGCGCAGGAATCAGCCCTTGGAGCGCCGCGTGAACTGGAATTGGCAGCCTCCCAGCAAGTCTTTCTCGAGAACCAGTAACTTGTGTACCCTTCTTGTCCCCCGCAGCTCATCTCTCCTTGTCCCCCGCAGCTCATTGTCACTCTCTTCAAAGGTTTCAGAGTAGCAGCCGTGTTAGTCTGTATTCGCAAAAAGAAAAGGAGTACTTGTGGCACCTTAGAGACTAACCAATTTATTTGAGCATAAGCTTTCTTGAGCTACAGCTCACTTCATCGGATGCATAAAGTAGAAAATGCAGTGAGGAGATTTATATACACACAGACCATGAAAAAATGGGTGTTTATCACTTCAAAAGGTTTTCTCTCCTCCCACCCCACTCTCCTGCTGGTAATACTCTCTTCAAAGGTCACCTCCACCCAAGGAACCACTCCCTTGGGCTGGTGCCGCTCTACAACGCTGGTTCGAGGATACAACGCCATGGCCTTCACACGTGAGTACTCTTCCTTTGACAGTACATTGGCTGGCTGGAGCCCATTAGGTAGGCTTGCCTCAGATGTAGGCTCTACAAGCACTCAATATCCATTGGTATTTCCTGGTACCCAGCAGCGTTCATCAAGGATCTTCCCTCTCCAGGGAGGAATAACTGTTTTCTGTCTTCCGGTCACTTGAACACTTCCAATCTGCCCCGCAGGGCCCAGGGAATGGTTCTGTCTCTGCTCGAGCCAGTACTCTGCTCAGCACAGCATTCTTCTTAGAGTGCCCATGGCGGTTCATCCTCCTGGTTCCTTCTCCTGGCAACAGTAATTTCAACTCCCCAATGATGTTCATCCCTAGAATCCCTGGGACTCCTTCTCCCATATGCCTTTCTTCAAAGACTTTGTCTCTCAGGATGAAGAGCCATTTTCATGGCACTGACTGATCCACATGTCTGCTTCGAGGCCTCCCCCCGCACTGGGATGGCCAATCCATTCGCTGCTGTTAGACGTACAAACCACGTGCTGGCTCCTCGTCCTTCAAATATTTTTGAAAATGCAACTCAGTGATGGTGGTGACTTCTGAGCAGGTATCAAACCAACAGCTGGGCTTCACCCCGGCGACAAGTACGTCAGCGGTTAGTCTCCAAACGCTCGCTCGCAGACGTCGCTAGATACGCTGGCACTGTCCAAGTTCCTTTCAGCTCTGCATGCCGACTGATGTTCCAGACCTAGGAATCCTTCTGCCGCTGTTTGGCCTTCTACTGTGGATGGGCCACTCACTCCTGGTGCCCCTTTGGTTCCGAGTGCCTGGGATTCTGGTCTCCTTCTCAGTGGACATTCTCGGCTAGTCTGCCCTGGCCTTTCACAAGTGTAGCAATGTACCTTCCCAGTTCGTCCTTCAGAGGAGATCTTCAGGATCCTGGGGCCCTGGGATACTGTGGCATAGGTGTATGAGGGGAGATTTTACCTTTCATCACCTGTTACCACCTTCAGCGTCTTCCGCTGTTAGCCTGCCAGTTTCCGGACAGCTTCATTTAAACTTTCCAGCGTCAACTGTGTTTGGGCAGGGCCTTTTCCCAGGTAGCTGCATTCCCTAGGCCTCCATTTCCTGGACGGGGCTTAGACGTGGCCGTCTCTGCCACAGAAACTTACTCTTCTTCAGACTACATAATGGCAGCCTGCATTAGTTCATGGAACTTCTTATTGGGCTCTTCTTTAAATATCCTCTTCATTGCATGGCCAAGGGAGTCATCCCGGAGCCCCACCAGGAACTGCTCTTTCAGGGCCATATCTGCATCCAGACCGCGTTGTGTGTCCTGGTGCTCCACATGGCCCATTCTCTCCCGATGCTCATATGTGTAGGCCTGAATGGTCCCCCCTGGATTCTGTGTCCGCTCATAGAATTCCTTGAGTCTGGTTCCAATGAGCACTTTGTCTCCACACTTCTAAGAGAAGCTGAAATATCTTCCCTACGTCTATCTTGTCAGCTGTTGCCATGAACTTCACTGTGGATGTGGCCTGGCCTTTGAGGTGCTCTTCCACAAAATCCATATGATCTTCTCTGGGTCCTCTCAGAGCTGCCTTCACTGACTTAATCCATTCTTTTGTTGTGATGTCTCCTGGCTTTGCTGGGAAGCCGCTGAACTCAGATATCTTCCAGTCTCCTGGAGCATAAATGGTAGGAGGCTTCTTAGCTGCAGCAGCCTGCTGGTCTATCACCACCTTGGCCAACGATAAAACCTCTCTGCTCAGATCTAGCTCATCACAATGCCTCAGCCCAGTTCAGCAAACTGGGCCCGTAGTATTAGGAAAAACTTTTTCACTAAGAGGGTGGTGAAACACTGGAATGCGTTACCTAGGGAGGTGGTAGAATCTCCTTCCTTAGAGGTTTTTAAGGTCAGGCTTGACAAAGCCCTGGCTGGGATGATTTAACTGGGACTTGGTCCTGCTTCGAGCAGGGGGTTGGACTAGATGACCTTCTGGGGTCCCTTCCAACCCTGATATTCTATGATTCTATGATTCTATGATTCTTCAGTTCCAGCCATTGTAGGGTTCTCAGCCAGACCTGAACAGTGCTACCAGAACTCAACCAATAAACCAGTGGGGCGGATCCTACGGCTAGGGTCCTCTTGGTGATGCCAATTATGTAAGCGGGGGAATGGTCCTGCTATTGTGGGGAACTTTCCCTGCTTCTGCACTGCCTTGGTGGAATCGGAAAGCGAAAGGAGCTGAGTCCTCACTCCAACTCCTTTGACCCGGAGTTGTAAAAGACAACAGCCTGTAACCCAATGATGTCCCTTTGACTGGAGAGCTGTTAACAAGAGATTTAACATGGAATGGTCTCTTACAATATGTGGTAACTGCTTATGATGAATGGATGTATTTAGTTGACAAACTCTGACTACCTGGTAACAATCTGGCCTTGGAAGTTTGCACAGTGCGATTGACACTCGTTTATCCCATTAGTGCAGATTTTTCATGTCCCTGCGCTGGCAGGCTGGGGCGAGTTCGGCACACGGATCCAGGAACGTGGCCTTGTGCAGCCAGAAGTTCTGCAACCACGGCTCCTCATCCCACACCTGCATTCCGATGGGATCTCACCAGCTGGCTCTTGTTTCCCGGGCCCAGAACTGGAGCTCCACCATCTGCAGCTGCTCCGTGAATGCCAGCACCAAATGTGAATTGCTTGTGGCTCTGTCCTGCAGCAATCTGTTCTGCACGGAATTGACAGGTTCCCCGCGTCTACACTTGCGGCCGTGCAAATACTGCAGGGTCGTGCGCCCTGGCCTCGCAACGCTCATAAGGATAACGCAGAGCCATGCAAGCGCCATGCGTCTGTCAGACACAGCAGACAGCAAGGAGGGCCAAGGGGGTTTGTGGGGTTTAGGGAAAAGGTGCGAAAATTCTGGGACACGTATAAAATTATGGGATGGTGAACACTGCATTATAGGAAGTTGACCCCATGCTGGGTCCCCCGTGGGACCCCTTTTGGGCCCCAACATGCATTGCCAAAACTTCCCAAAATACAGGGCGGTGGATGGTGGTGAGTTGCACAGTAGGCTGCCTACCCATGGTGCACCACACTCTGGATCCATACAAGCGCTGCTGGTGAGTATGCTCACCACCGACCCAAGGAGCCAAATAGGTGCACACACAAGTGACGTATTAACTGCAGTGACTGCGGAGTTAACGTAAGTCTGCACGGCAGATATGGCCTTAGGGACATGGATTGTTTGGGGGAGGTACCAGCAAAAGTATGAGGCGAGGTCAAGATTCACTCAGGGGTTTTGGCTCCTACTATTGTGACTCTGAGCCTCCTGCACCCTAAAGGCTCAGGACCAAAAAGGCACATCAAAAGAACCCAGTATCATTTCTTTCTTTTTTTCAGTCTCACGACTTGGGGGTGTATCACTCATGATTTTTGAATTCTTGGGGTTATCAAGCAATCTTGGGGTTGTCGATGGGTTTTCGTTATGTTGTGAAGGTTAAAACTATAACTGGGTTCAAAAAAGAATTCGATAGGTCCATCAATGGGTATTAGCCAATATGGCCAGGGATGCAACCCCATGCTCTGGGGGTCCCTAGCCTCAGATTGCCAGAAGCTGGAACTGATAACAGGGGATGGATCACTCGATGATGACCTGTTCTGTTCATTCCCTCTGAAGCACCTGGCCTTGGCCACTATCGGTAGACAGGATACTGGGCTAGATGGACCATTGGGTTGACCCACTGTGGCCGTTCTTATGTTCAGTAAAAGTTACAGTAGATTTTTGCCTTTGAAAAGGATTTAATTTGAGACAGTGTACGGCCCTTTGGGAAGCAGGCTCCACACACAAGCAGTGACGTGAAAAAGCACTAAGGGCTGGATTGAGAGGAGAAAGAACAGTTGAGGAAGGCAATCCCCCACTAGTGGATCAAATGGAAATGGAGACGTTTTGACACCAGGCCAGGAAATCAGGCAGATTGGAAGTCACATGAGCCAAGAGAATAAACTTGTGCTAGAAAAAGAAAAAGGAAAAGTTGGAATGAAAGATTCCAAATGAAAACTCTCAGTAAAAACACAGGCAGTGCGGTACTAGGATCACAGATGGCATTGCTAAAACGGCCAGCAACTATTTACTTTGAAAAAAGAACAGGGGGACTTGTGGCACCTTGGAGACTAACAAATTTATTAGAGCATAAGCTTTCGTGAGCTACAGCTCACTTTGTCGGATGCATAGAACGGAACATATAGGAAGAAGAGAGATATATATACATACAGATAAGTTGGAAGTTGCCATGCAAACTGTGAGAGGCTAACTAGTTAAGATGAGCTACTATCAGCAGGAGAAAAAAACGTTGGTAGTGATCATCAAGATGGCCCATTTAGACAGTTGACAAGTATACTAAGTATCCTCACGCCTTCTTGTCAATTGTCCAAATGGGCCATCTTGATTCTCGCTACCAACGTTTTTTTCTCCTGCTGATAATAGTTCTTCTTAACTAATTAGCCTCTCACAGTTTGTATGACAACTTCCAACTTATCTGCATGTGTTTATATATTTCTTCTTACTATATGTTCCATTCTAAAATAAGAACAGGAGGATTTGTGGAACTTTAGAGACTAACAAATATATTTGAGCATAAGCTTTCGTGAGCTACAGCTCACTTCATCGGATGCATTCAGTGGAAAATACAGTGTGGAGATTTATATACATAGAGAACATGAAACAATGGGTGTTACCATACACACTGTAAGGAGAGTGATCACTTAAGGTGAGCAGTTGACAAGAACTTCTGAGGAACAGTGAGGGGTGGGGAGTGGGGGAATAAACATGGGGAAATAGTTTTACTTTGTGTAATGACCCATCCACTCCCAGTTTGCAAATTAATTCCAATTCAGCAGTCTCTTGTTGGAGTCTGTTTTTGAAGGTTTTTTTTGAAGAATTGCCACTTTTGTGGTCTGTAATCGAGTAACCAGAGAGATTGAAGTGTTCTCCGACTGGTTTTTGAATGTTATAATTCTTGACGTCTGATTTGTGTCCATTTATTCTTTTATGTAGAGACTGTCCAGTTTGGCCAATATACATGGCAGAGGGGCATTGCTGGCACATGATGGCATACATCACATTGGTAGATGTGCAGGTGAACGAGCCTCTGATAGTGTGGCCCTATGATGGTGTCCCCTGAATAGATCTGTGGACACAGTTGGCAACGGGCTTTGTTGCAAGGATAGGTTCCTGGGTTAGTGGTTCTGTTGTGTGGTTGCTGGTGAGTATTTGCTTCAGGTTGGGGGGCTGTCTGTAAGCAAGGACTGGCCTGTCTCCTAAGATCTGTGAGAGTGATGGGTCGTCCTTCAGGATAGGTTGTAGATTCTTGATGATGCGCTGGAGAGGTTTTAGGTGGGGGCTGAAGGTGATGGCTAGTGGCATTCACTCTCACAGATCTTGGGAGACAGGCCAGTCCTTGCTTACAGACAGCCCCCCAACCTGAAGCAAATACTCACCAGCAACCACACACCACATCTGTAGCTCACGAAAGCTTATGCTCAAATAAATTTGTTAGTCTCTAAGGTGCCACAAGTACTCCTGTTCTTTTTGCGGATACAGACTAACACGGCTGCTACTCTGAAACTATTATATAGAATAGAATATCATGGTTGGAAGGGATCTCAGGAGGTCAACTAGTCCAACCCACTGCTCAAAGCAGGACCAATCCCCAAATGGCCCCCTCAAGGATTGAGCTCACAACCCTGGGTTTAGCAAGCCAATGCTCAAACCACTGAGCTATCCCTCCTCCTTCATGCAGCTGATGAAGTGGGCTGTAGCCCATGAAAGCTTATGCTCTAATTAATTTGTTAGTCTCTAAGGTGCCACAAGTCCTCCTGTTCTTTTTGCGGATACAGACTAACACGGCTGCTACTCTGAAACCTATTTACTTTGAAATATTGTTGATGATGATTTGCTATTCAAACGTAAATTAAACAGCACAGCGACATCCGTCTGCCCAGCGTGGTAAACGATGAAGCGCGACGAGGAATAAAAAGAACATTTTAAAAAGTCAACAATTCAAAGGAGCAAAGCTATCTTTTGAATGGATGCCAAGCAAAGGAGCTCACTTCAGGGAATCACAGCAGCAGATAAGACAAATGTGGGACTTGCCAGGAGACTGTCCTCCGCCCCCAGTGATAACTGCAATGACTTTTCTACATGTGGTTCGTAAAGCAGGTTGGAAACCTTTGTGCTGAAAGGCACTGTGTAAATGTAAGGTAATATTTAATATAGATAATTGTAGAATATCAGGGTTGGAAGGGACCTCAGGAGGTCATCTAGTCCAACCCCCTGCTCAAAGCAGGGCCAATCCCCAATTTTTGCCCCCAATCCCTAAATGGCCCCTCAAGGATTGAACTCACAACCCTGGGTTTAGCAGGCCAATGCTCAAACCACTGAGCTCTCCCTCCCCCTGTAATAATACCAGGAATTTCAAGATAACCTTATTCATATTGACGCGGACAGGAAGCTGAGAAGCGATGGTGTTAAATACTCAGAATGTGTGACACGTAGTGTTTGGGGGGCGTATGGGGTCAGACTCTGCCCATCCCCATCCCCCGGCCCCCACATTTGCCCCCCTTTCCACCCCTATAAACAGCAGGCAGGAGGTTTTAATCCCAAGTGAGGGCCGCGGCCACAACAGATGTTACTGAGCATGCTCAGTAGCTGCCCAGCAGCAAAATCTGCCAAGTAGCAGTTTGGGACATTGCAGCTGCCCTTGAAGGAGAGGGCCAGGGCCAGGGCCAGGGCCAGGGCCGACTTCACCCCAGAGAGAAGCTGGAATAGCAATGCATGCTTGGAGAGTGGGAGGGGGGCTCGGGAGCCCTGCATCCCTGCCCATCCACCAGGCCAGGATTCCCCCACAGGGCACATCTGGACATCAGTGCCACCCAGCTGAGGGCCCCTCTGTACCCCCCCTCGCAGGGCATATCTGGTTAGGCATCGCTGCATCCCTGCCAGGGAGTCCCCCCCATGGCTGGGGGCAGAGTCCTCAGGTCAACCTGATCACCCCTAGTCCTCCCCATCCCTCCCCCATGCCTGGATTCCCTGGGAGGGGGATTGTGGCACCAGCAGTGACAATGACTGGGGCGGGGGGGCGGGAGGCTGTTCAGACGATAATGGGGGGGCCTGGCTTGGGTTCCATTCCCCCTCCCCCTTACCCCACCCCTGTCCTCCTTGAAGAACAAAACCAGACTCGTAGTTGTTTTGATTCCATGTAAACAGGAGGAGACAGGATACGGGGGTGGGGGCTGGTACTTAACGCCCCCCCGGGGCAGGAACCGGGTACCTCCCAGCAACAGCCGCGCCCCAGCCAGCACACGCGTGCCCTTACACAACATGCTTACCCAACTGCAGTCACGTGCCAGCGTGTGCTGGTTACAATCCCTCAGCCCCCCACAACCACAGGCCCCCCACTGCACGGCTCCACACCCGCAAACGCCCCCTGCTGTGCAGAGCCACACCCGCACACGTGTGTGCTGCTCTCGACCCCCCCCACCCCGCGGCACGGCTCCACACCCGCACACGTGTGTGCTGCTCTCGACCCCCCCACCCCGCGGCGCGGCTCCACACCGCACACGTGTGTGCTGCTCTCGACCCCTCCACCCCGCGGCGCTGCTCCACACCCGCACACGTGTGTGCTGCTCTCGACCCCTCCACCCCGCGGCGCCGCTCCACACCCGCACACGTGTCCTGCTGTTCTCGACCCCCCCCACCCCGCAGCACGGCTCCACACCCGCACACGTGTCCTGCTGCTCTCGACCCCCCCACCCCGCGGCGCGGCTCCACACCTGTACACGTGTGTGCTGCTCTCGACCCCCCCAATCCGTGGCGCGGCTCCACACCCGCACACGTGTGTGCTGCTCTCGACCCCCCCCACCCCGCGGCACGGCTCCACACCCGCAGACGTCTGTGCTGCTCTCGACCCCCCCACCCCGCGGCGCGGCTCCACACCCGCACACGTGTGTGCTGCTCTCGACCCCCCCCACCCCGCGGCACGGCTCCACACCCGCAGACGTCTGTGCTGCTCTCGACCCCCCCACCCCGCGGCGCGGCTCCACACCCGCACACGTGTGTGCTGCTCTCGACCCCCCCACCCCGCAGCACGGCTCCACACCTGCACACGTGTCCTGCTGCTCTCGACCCCCCCACCCCGCGGCACGGCTCCACACCCGCACACGTGTGTGCTGCTCTCGACCCCCCCACCCCGCGGCGCGGCTCCACACCCGCACACGTGTCCTGCTGCTCTCGACCCCCCCACCCCGCAGCGCGGCTCCACACGCGCACACGTGTCCTGCTGCTCTCGACCCCCCCCACCCCGCGGCACGGCTCCACACCCGCACACGTGTCCTGCTGCTCTCGACCCCCCCCACCCCGCAGCACGGCTCCACACCTGCACACATGTCCTGCTGCTCTCGACCCCCCCACCCCGCGGCACGGCTCCACACCCGCACACGTGTGTGCTGCTCTCGACCCCCCCACCCCGCGGCGCGGCTCCACATCCGCACACGTGTCCTGCTGCTCTCGACCCCCCCACCCCGCAGCGCGGCTCCACACGCGCACACGTGTCCTGCTGCTCTCGACCCCCCCCACCCCGCGGCGCGGCTCCACACCCGCACACGTGTGTGCTGCTCTCGACCCCCCCACCCCGCGGCGCGGCTCCACACCCGCACACGTGTCCTGCTGCTCTCGACCCCGCCACCCCGCGGCGCCGCTCCACACCCGCACACGTGTGTGCTGCTCTCGACCCCCCCAATCCATGGCGCGGCTCCACACCCGCACACATGTGTGCTGCTCTCGACCCCCCCACCCCGCGGCACGGCTCCACACCCGCACACGTGTCCTGCTGCTCTCGACCCCCCCACCCCGCAGCACGGCTCCACACCCGCACACGTGTGTGCTGCTCTCGACCCCACCCCACCCCGCGGCGCGG
Organism: Chelonia mydas; assembly: GCF_015237465.2. Classification (NCBI taxonomy): domain Eukaryota; kingdom Metazoa; phylum Chordata; order Testudines; family Cheloniidae; genus Chelonia; species Chelonia mydas. The sequence goes on from NC_051260.2 coordinate 13,721,004, forward strand.
CTCCACACCCGCACACGTGTGTGCTGCTCTCGACCCCCCCACCCCGCAGCGCGGCTCCACACCCGCACACGTGTGTGCTGCTCTCGACCCCCCCCCCACGGCGCGGCACGGCTCCACACCCGCACACGTGTGTGCTTCTCTAGACCCCCCCACCCCGCGGCACGGCTCCACACCTGCACACGTGTCCTGCTGCTCTCGACCCCCCCACCCCGCGGCGCGGCTCCACACCCGCACACGTGTGTGCTGCTCTCGACCCCCCCACCCCGCAGCGCGGCTCCACACCCGCACACGTGTGTGCTGCTCTCGACCCCCCCACCCCGCGGCGCGGCTCCACACCCGCACACGTGTGTGCTGCTCTCGACCCCCCCACCCCGCAGCGCGGCTCCACTCCCGCACACGTGTGTGCTGCTCTCGACCCCCCCACCCCGCAGCGCGGCTCCACACCCGCACACGTGTGTGCTTCTCTCGACCCCCCCACCCCGCGGCGCGGCTCCAGACCCGCAAACGTGTGTGCTGCTCTCGACCCCCCCCACCCCACGGCGCGGCTCCACACCCGCACACGTGTGTGCTGCTCTCGACCCCCCCCACCCCACGGCGCGGCTCCACACCCGCACACGTGTCCTGCTGCTCTCGACCCCCCCACCCCGCAGCGTGGCTCCACACCCGCACACGTGTCCTGCTGCTCTCGACCCCCCCACCCTGCGGCGCGGCTCCACACCCGCACACGTGTGTGCTTCTCTAGACCCCCCCACCCCGCGGCGCGGCTCCACACCCGCACACGTGTGTGCTGCTCTCGACCCCCCCACCCCGTGGCGCGGCTCCACACCCGCACACGTGTGTGCTGCTCTCGACCCCCCCCACCCCGCGGCGCGGCTCCACACCCGCAGACGTCTGTGCTGCTCTCGACCCCCCCACCCCGCGGCGCGGCTCCACACCCGCACACGTGTGTGCTGCTCTCGACCCCCCCACCCCGCGGCGCGGCTCCACACCCGCACACGTGTGTGCTGCTCTCGACCCCACCCCACCCCGCGGCGCGGCTCCACACCCGCAGACGTCTGTGCTGCTCTCGACCCCCCCACCCCGCGGCGCGGCTCCACACCCGCACATGTGTCCTGCTGCTCTCGACCCCCCCCACCCCGCGGCGCGGCTCCACAGCCGCACACGTGTGTGCTGCTCTCGACCCCCCCCCCCCGCGGCGCGGCTCCACACCCGCACACGTGTCCTGCTGCTCTCGACCCCCCCACCCCGCGGCGCGGCTCCACACCCGCACACGTGTCCTGCTGCTCTCGACCCCCCCACCCCGCGGCGCGGCTCCACACCCGTACACGTGTGTGCTGCTCTCGACCCCCCCCACCCCGCGGCGCGGCTCCACACCTGCACACGTGTCCTGCTGCTCTCGGCCCCCCCACCCCGCGGCGCGGCTCCCCACCGCACACGTGTGTGCTGTTCTCGACCCCCCCCCACGGCGCGGCTCCACACCTGCACATGTGTCCTGCTGCCTAACATGCTCGCTCAATGGTGTGTGCTCTAATCATTCCATGTCGCCCCCCCATGACACCCCCTCCAGCACGGTCAGGGAGAAGCAGGTACAATCACGGAGGTCCTCACAATTGCACACCCCAACAGCACACACACACACACAGGTGTGTGCCCTGACACAACATGCGTGTGCTCAAAGTCACACACTTGCTGTGGCTCACAGTCACAGAGGCTGTTACAATCATTCATCCCCTCACAACCACACACTCCTACACTTTGCTCCCCACACAAACACACACACACACACACAGCCTGGCCCAGGAGACAGACCCCTCCCCACACATACCCAGCACCCGACTGCCCCCCGTGGCTGGATTACAGTGTGTCCCCTGCACACAGCCCTCGAGCTGGCCACGCGTGTTGTTACGCCCCTTCTCCCCCGCACAGCTGGTCGAGGATTTAAGATGTGCATCTGATTGTGATTGCGAGGAAGCATGCGTGCGCGTGTGCTGGGCGGGGTGTATGCTGGCAGGGAAAGGAGTGTGTGTGCGTGTGCACAGCAGTGTGTCCCTGCGGTTGCGGTGGGACCCGGCTGTTACATCCCCGGCGCGGCGGTTGCACTCGCCTGCAAATGTTGCAGATTTCCTGGCTCGTTGTTGCTCAACTCCCCCCTCCCTGCCCCCTTGCTGCCCTCCCCATCACAGTTTGCAGGACGAGACGGGCAGGGTGGGCATGACCCCCTGACACCTGTTGGGCGGTGATCTGCTCGGTTGCGAACGCCTGTCCTGGGTTGTTTTTCCATCGGTGTGGGAGGAAAGGCACCAGCGTGACCTTCCCCACAAGCTAACAGCCTCCCTTGGGGGGAGCCTCCATGGGTCTTTGGAAGGAGTTCAGGGGTTTGTGGCTGGGGTGCTGGGGGTGAGGGGAAGGAAGCCCAGGGCGCTGCGGGAGGGAGGATGGAAGGAGGCCCGGGGCGCTGGGGTTGTGTTGAAGGAGGCCCGGGGTGCTGTGTGTGTGGGGGAAGGAGGCCCGGAGCACTGCAGGGGCGGGGCAAGAAGGCCCAGGGCTCGGGGGGGGTGGGGGGGAGAAGAGGCCTGGGGTGCTGGGGGGGTGAGGAGGCCCGGGGAACAGGGAAAGGGGAAGAGGCCCAGGGCACTGAGGGGGCGGGAAGGAGGTCTGGGGCCTGGGGGGAAGAGGCCAGGCGCGCAGGGGAGACCCAGGGCCATGTAGTCTATGAGTTTAGGCAGTTGTGTCATGTGGGAATCGGGACAGAGCTCAAATGCCTCCCACGCCGGGGCAGGCGACCAAGGTCACACTAGGTCCGGGCCCAGTCCCAAGGCCGGCAGCGACTGACCCCACACCTCCCTCCAGGCACAGGGCTTGGGGCACCTTGGGAGAGGCAAGAGGCTGCAGGGGTCACCGAGCAGCGTTCACAGCCGCCGGCTCTCCACAGAGGAATCTGCTGCTCTTCGGGGCTCCCCCTAGCCCCCCATGTAGACGGATGGGAGCTAGGACTCCTGGGTTCACGGCCTGGCTCTGCCACCCCCAGGTGACCCTGGACAAGTCCCTGCCTCCCTCGGTCCATCTCCTCTGCACAGACTGGGGGAGCTGGGGGCCCCGGGCATGCCAGGTTCCCCAAGGCGCTGCTCCCACAATCCCCTGGGGTGCACAGGGCCAAGTCAGTCCCCACCTAGGACCACCTTTGAAATGCAAAAACCCCGGCACCCCTGTACGCAAGACAAGCCGGCCGCAACCCCAAGTCAATGCTGCAACCCCCCTTCAACAGCCTAGAGTATCTAGAGTAGAGAGAGGGCGCACATAGATAAGATTCAGAGGAGCAGCCGTGTTAGTCTGTACCAGAGAAAACAACAAGCAGTCCTTGTGGCATCTTAGAGACTAACAAATTTATGCCCAAATGAATTTGATAGATAGATTGAGCATCATTTTAGGCTGTGGCCGAGGGGCAGTGCAGCCCCTGTAGCTGGCCACAGACACCGGAGCCATCGCCAGCCCTGTGTAGAGTGAGAATCAGGCAAATCTCTAGACCCACGTAAAAAAACACCCCCCCCCCCCCCCCGGCAGATTAAACGATTTTTCTGGCAACTGGCATATCCATAAAAAACCCAGCCAGGCGGGTCCAATACTGGCCAAGTGGGAACCCTCCCTGCCCCCCCACTCTGCAGTTTATGGACCGGTCACCCCCTTTCTGGGCCTGATCCCCAACCTTGCTGCTGGCCCAGGGGTGGGAGCAGCAGCGGGCCGGGGAGGGGCACGGCAGGTTCCTGGGGCCAGCAGGGTTTTTCGGATAGGGGTTGGGGGAGCAGGCTGGGCTGCCACATTATCTGGGGTTGGGGGCCTGGGAGGCCGGGCCTGCTCCTTCCAGCCTCCCCCACCTCTCTAGGAAAGTAACGGGGTGGGAGGCAGGAACAGAGCCTAGGGGAGAGCCAGGCCAAGCTGGAATCAACTGGATGGGTCTGGGATTTGGGGGAAGGGGGCTAATGTAAATGGGGGTGTCCCATTACATGGTGGGGAGGGATAAATTAACTGCCTTGAAGCTGGGGAGGGGGTCGCTCAGTCTGAGCTAAGGATTGGGGGGGGAGGGCTGGCTTGGGTAAATCCCCTCCCCCCTGTGTCCCATGGGGAGACCAAGCAGGGACCCACTCGGGAAACCCCCATCGGCACCAGAGTGGGAACCTTCTAAAATGCCCCAGCCCCACAGTGAGTGTGACCGGAAAGTGGGTGGGGGACTCCCACAGGGCTGGGAGGATTTGCGTGTTCGGGGGGCGTTTGAGGGAGCACATGGGGAGCGGGCGGATCAGGGGCTGTGGTGACCGTCCACACTAGCCTGGAGACAGCACAACTTGCCCAGAGTGGAGGGAGTGGCGGGCGGTGGCCTTGTGCCACGAGGGGGCGGGTGTTTGTGCACAAAGGGGTCTCTGCTGCCGTAGCTGGGGGGGCTGCACCAGATGAGTGTCGTGGGCTCTCTGCCCAGAGCCCCCCACAACCTCCCCACTGCGCACCCTGCAGATACACACCCAGCCAAGCCCCGCCCTCAACACCCCCCAGGCTTCACCCCCCCCAACTCTGCTCTCACACACACACATGCGTGTCCTCTCCCACCACCAAGCCCCTCGCTGTGTCCCAGCGCCCCCTGCTGGTCACAAAATGAACTCCACACAGAGAGCTCCCAAGCCAGCCTCTCCCCCAGGGCTTAGGGCTGGGATTTGGGGCCACAGGAGGGGCCCCCAGACTTTGGCTGCTCGCTGCAGGAACATTCCCAGGCACCTACGCTGCCAGAACCCAGGGGCTTTAGTAGCCTCGCTCTTGCCACAGAGGTGAGATGCAGCTGCCTCTGGGGTGGAGCTGGGGACAGTTTACCAGCCTCACAGTGATGGGGGGCAAGAGAATCTGGGCATTGCCCCATCTATGGCTGGGGCTTCAGACCCTGCTATGGGTGACTGGGACAACCTCCTCCTGGGAGAGGGCAGCCAATCAGGCGGACAGCCCGGCTGGGGCAGTGACAGCGCCTCCTGCTGGGGTCTCTGAACAGCCCAGCCCCTCCCTAGGAGCTGGCTGCTTCCCCCAGCCCTACCTTTACATGACCCCACCCACCTTCTCCCTGCCACCCTGCCAACAGCTGGCAAACCCGTGTTTCCCTGGTCCCAAGGATCAGACACTGCCACTCGGCCAGGGGGAGGGCAGCCCCCCACATGGCCCAGATGTTCCTCCCAAGCCCCAGCTGGGCAATATCCTTCTTCAGGAGCAGCACGGGGACTTGGGCAGGCCTAGCAGGGCATAGATGCTCCCGCCCCCCCGAGCCACCCCTGCTTCCCGTTGCTTGTCCCATTTCCTGGCCTCAGCTGCCCTTGGCAGGATGGGATGTTTGTTCCTGCTGGCACAGACACAGGCTGCGTCCTTGTCTGTCTCCCCCCCCGCCACCCTCTGGGTCGCTGCCTCTCATGCTGGGAGGGGTGTGGGGTCTAGTGGTTAGAGCAGGGGGCTGGGAGCCAGGACTCCTGGGTTCTAGTCACTGGCTCTGGGAGAGGAGGTGGGGTCCCAATCCAACCCTGCCGCTGTTCCCCTGTGGGTCCTGGGGATGAAGACGAAGCCTGAGGCGCTGCAGGGGGATTTGTTGATGCGGCCCAGGGCACGTGGGGCCTGAGACGCTGGGACTAGAGAAAATCTCCACCCAGCCGCACTTAGTGCCTCGGGAGCAGCCAGCATCCGAGTCTGGGCCCAGCCTGCCCTTGAAAATCCCAGCACTCGGCCTCTGGTTCCACTTCACGATCTGCTGAGGCAGCGGGGCCCCCTCAGAGTCAGGGGCTCCAGCCCAGCTCCCTTTGGACCATTATCTGGGGAGACGGGACTCTAGTGCCAAGGGAATGAGTGACTGGGGGCAGGAGCTGTACGGCCTCAGAGGCCCCTCAACCCTGCCCCGCAGCCCCCTGCTGCCCCAGCCCTGTCTGCGTCCCCCCAGGTTGGCCATCGAGGGAAGGCAGTGGCCACCACCTTAGCCTCACTTAGGCCAAGTCTCCACTGACTAAGGTAAGTGACCAGAGCATTCATGTCCTGGCTGAGTGGCCCTTCGCTGGCTGTGGATCGTTATCCCCATCAATCAGACAGACAGCACCCGCAGAGACGAACTTATCAGCCTTAACTGCTGGTAGGTTGCCAGTGTGTCTGCTGAAACGGAGAAGCGCTCGCCCGGATCTCGCAGGGGTCGGATACGGAGACTCCTAAACTGGCTGGCTTTGGCTCTGGCTTGCAAGGTGAAGCTCCAATTCGTTATCACTTCCGTGAGAAGCCGCACTCTGCGCATACAGGGAAGCGCTGGCAGCAGCTTGGGGGTCAGCCCCACGTGCCGGATACGCTCTACCCAGCTGACGGGTCCACCTGAACGGCTCCAACTTTCTTGCCCTTCTTGAAGGGTGGATAGCTCAGAGGATCTATACTGAGTCCTTCCATCTGAACAACCGCCTGGCCAATCAACCCCCCGGTCTCTGCTGGGAACTGTCCAGGCCCAGTCCAGCCAGGGGTCACCCACTTAGACGTCTAACATACCGGTGCCATCCCACTGCCTCCCCATCGCCTTGATCCAGAAGCTAGCAGGAGCCTCCTCGTGAGCAGAGGCGGATGGTTTAGGAATCTCCGTCCGCACTCCGTCCCGGTGAATATCGCGTAGCAATCTGGGGCAGAAGTCGGCACACTCATCTCTGTGATTTGGAGTTGAGCTCACGCACCTGTATCATTAGAGGTTGTCCCCGCCGCTCGTTAGCGTGTACTTTATGTGTGTTGGCTCATACGCTCCCCCCCACCCCCGCAAACGTCGATGTGCTGCCATCACCCGTAGTGCATGGAGGGCGACCCTGGAGGAACGTGACCTGCTCACGCGAGGCTGACAACGGTTGCCACGGGGCTGATCAGCTGCCTGCCTCCAGAAGAAAACACGGATCCGGGCAGCTCCTGCTGGCGTGCCACGGTTGTCTTTGTGACATCTTTTTCCTGCCCATGGGCTCACGTGCAGTGCTGCCGGCCCAGCGCCAATCGCAGAGGATCCGCAGCAGATCGGGGCCGCCAGCCACGGCCTTGCAGAGCGGCAGCGGCTCTGGGACGGAGAGGCAGGTGTGACTGCGGGCGGCGATGCAGACGGGGTGCAGACCACTGGAGGGTGAACTGCCACAGCGGGCTGCCCTCGATGACGCAGCGGAACAAGACATCAGCGTGTCACACACGTGAAAGCAGCAGCTCTGCTGGTGCCCCTCAATCCCGACCCGCAGCCCCCTGCTATTCCAGCCCTGGGCTGCCCCTCCTCCCAGCCACACTGGTGCCCCTCACTCCTGACCCGCAGCCCCCAGCTATTCCAGCCCTGGGCTGCCCCTCCTCCCAGCCCCACTGGTGCCCCTCACTCCTGACCCGCAGCCCCCTGCTATTCCAGCCCTGGGCTGCCCCTCCTCCCAGCCCCACTGGTGCCCCTCACTCCTGACCTGCACCCCCTGCTATTCCAGCCCTGGGCTGCCCGTCCTCCCAGCCCCGCTGGTGTCCCTCAATCCCAACCTGCAGCCCCCTGCTATCCCCACAGGTTTTATAGGGGGGTGCTGAGAGCATTTTAACCAAACTGTAAATCCTGCATGTAATGGAAACCACTTAAAGCCAGAGTTCCAGCACCTATGATCCCAGCCCAATGAGGGGAGCACCCCCTGTTGAGCCCAGAGTGGGGGCAGCCACCGGTGCAGACACCTGTCCAGGAGGAACCTGGCTGAGCCCCACGTCCAGCGGCCGCAGCGTCGAGCCCAGGCCATCCCGGCTGGACTGGAACCAGTGACGCATTCTGGCCTGGGACAAGAAGTCCATGTCCCAAGTCCTGGGGTCACCTTCTGGGAAGAGTGAAACTCATGGAGCAGAGCCTGGGGGTGGGGTCTTGCCAGGTCGACACCAGGCACCTAAGGGGCTGACGCAGGCAAAGGAGGGGGCACTGGAGCTGGGGAAGGGGCAGCCGGTGGCAGCAAAATGCTGGCAGCTCCAAGCCCCAGAGCCAGGGCTCCCTTTCCGTGCTTGCCCATCTCCTTGGCGAGGGGGCTGCAGCCCGGCTCTGTGTCTGGGGCAGGAACCCCAGGACAGGCGGCAGCTGGCCTCGTGCCCCTGACCCTGGCTGAGGTTTAGGCGTTTATATGGTCAGCAGCCCCACGCCAGGCAGGGCAAAGGGGCCCACAGGGGTCTTTGACAGCAGGGCCAGAGCCTTGCGACTCCAGCTGAAGCTGGGGGACGGGGGTTAGAAGAGAATTAGCCCAGGTGGAGCTGAGCCAGGGCAGCAGGACTCACCCTCCGGCTTGGTGGGAACACCCTGGGGGATCATTTTACCACCAGCAGGCACAGCTCTGGCACTACCCCTCATCTTAAAGCCAGAACTTCAGCACCGCCGTGGGGTCAGCACTGACTGCCAGGGGAGAGCACGCCTTGCTGAGCCCCCTCCCCCCGTCCCTGCAGCACAGCGCCCCCTAGCACCATGCTGGGGTCAGCAGCGACTGCCAGGGCAGAGCGCCCCCTGCTGAGCCCCCCTCTCCTTGCAGCACAGTGTCCCCTAGCGCCGCACTGGGGTCAGCACTGACTGCCAGGGGAGAGCACCCCTTGCTGAGCCCCGCCCCTGTCCCTGCAGCACAGCGCCCCCTAGCACCATGCTGGGGTCAGCACTGACTGCCAGGGCAGAGCGCCCCCTGCTGAGCCCCCCTCTCCCTGCAGCACAGCGTCCCCTAGTGCCGCCCTGGGGTCAGCATGCTGTGGGGAGAATGCCCCCTGCTGAAGCACCGCCCCTGGTGTCTCCCATCCCTTTGGTCTCCCTGTTAGCCTGCCCTCTGACTCCAGGGAAGGCGGAAGTCGCAGAGGGCAGCAGGGCAGCCGCTGAAGGGATACATGTCCACCCCCAACCCCAGAAAGCCAGGTCCAGGGCAGCCATACAACTGGCACTGAGTGCAGGCTCCGGGGCGAGGCAGCTCGGGGTCTGCTCTATTGCACTGAGAAGGAAGGGAAGGGGGTGTCACTGAGCAGGGCCCAGCATTGGGGCAGGGTGGGGAGACAGGCATTGAGGGGGGCAGGAACCTCCAGCGGAGCCTCGCCTTGGAGCCTCAGGCAGGGGTGTGTGCGATGGCTGAGCTAGGCCTGCCTGTTCTTTCCTCCAGGGCTGCCCCTGGGAAGGATGCTCTGATCGGACCCTTGCAGAGGGAGCTGCCAGTGGGGGGGATGGGGGCTTTGGCACTGCCTCCTGTTGTACCCACTGCCCGGCCCCACAGCACGACCAGGCTCCCCAGCGCCCACCCCTGCCCTGCAGCTGTAGGCAAGTTCCCGACTGCCCCAGTCACGGCCCATGCCTGACGCACTCCCTGCCCCCACAGACATGCAGCTGGCTGGCTAGAGTCGATATATTTTTATGTTAAAGATGCTTTACAGGTAAAATACAAAAATAGGCCCTGGGAGGAGGGGGGGTCTGCCCCTTGTCAGCAGCTCCCAAGGGACTGGGGTTCAGCAGAGGGGTCACAGCTCACTTCCATCACAGCATGAGTGGGGGGACAGGGGCCTTGCTCTCTGGGACTCCAGACCCTGACCATGTCCTGCTCAGCAGGGGGTCACTCCCCACCCTGGGGGCCTGGAGCCCCTTGCAATGGAACCACCCTCTCCAAGTCCCGTGCTTTGCCCACTCCCCTCTGAGCCGGGGCCCAGGCCCAAGCACCAGTGCTGGGCTTAGTGTCATGGATACAGTAGGTGCCTGAGGGCTGGAGAGTGACTGAAGAAGCTGGGGGGCAGGGAGCAATTCTGGGGCTCCCAGCCTGCAGCCCGGGAACGGGGCAGGACGGGATATAAATATTGCAGCACGTAGAGTTTTACAAACATTGCGTGTCCTCACACCCGCCCTGCGAGGTAGGTCAGTCCGATCCAGAGTGAATGGATAAGACAAGACAGAGAGAGGAGGGACATGCCCAAGGGTGAGAAGTGGAGGCAGGGCTGAGAACAGAACCAGGAGTCCTGGGCTCAAACGCCCCTGGTCTAATCCGTAGGGGCCCCCCCACCTCCCAGAGCCAGAGATAGAATCCAGGAGTCCTGATCCAGCCACTCAACCGTGGGGCTTCTTTTAGAGAAGGATCTTGAAAAACTCCAAGCCAGCCCAAGGGGACCCCAGCCATTCAGCATTGTGTGTGTCAGCTCACCCCACCCCAATGGGTGCAGTGGGGGATTCACTCAGAGTAAGGTGTGAGAGGGACGTGTTAGGCGCATCCACACATGGGGCACTGCGGAGGGGATTGGGAAGGACAGTGTTATGACAGGCTCAGAGTGGTGAGCGAAACCCCACAATGGGCTCCGGGGGCAATTAATCATCACAGAGTGTAAACGCTAGGAGAGATCATTAACCCACCTGCCTAGGTTACAGATGGGACACTAGGGCCAATGCTGGAGCCATGGAGGGAAAGAGGGAGGAGGGCATCCCCGAATAGGGGGGCAGGGATAATCTCTTTACACAGGAAGTCAGAGCAGCATGAAGCAGGCAAGGGACCCTGGCTGAGCCAGAGGAGCGAGCCTAGATCAGCTGGGAAACCCACCACAAGACCCAGTGGTGTATACAACCTGAAGGGTCTGGTGCACCTGCTCCGGTGGGGAGACAATTCAAACTCTCCCCCCCCCCCCCCCCCGAGAATGGAGAGGAGGGTAGATGCGTGGGAAGGAAAGGTGGGCTGGGGGGCTGTGAATAGAACAGGCCCCTGACTGGCACAGGGCTGTTGCCTGGCCTGATTGCTCAGTGTGGTTTTTAGCAGGTGGATTTAACCCTCTGACCACCCCCCAGGGCAGCGATGCTCCAGGGGCAGCAGTAGGGGGTGGGCGCTGCCTGGCTGTCTGAGAGCTAAGGGACACGCCCCGTCACACTCACCCGCTGCCCGCAAGCCAGCAGAGACCAGCTGCTTTGAATGTGGGATGTGAACCATACAGCTAGGGGAGCGCAGGGCTCCAGCCTCAGGAACAGATGCATGACAAGAGATGCCCAGTCATTCCTGAGCGGCTCCCGAAGAATGCTGCTGCACCAGGTGGGGCTGTAGCTGGAGGGGGGACCTTCCCCCCAGCCCACCCTCCCTAAAGGGGGGGGGAGCAGTCCCAAGAAGCAGGACCGATCCTGGGGCTATTCTACTATGGTAGGTGGGGCATGGCCCCACTGCCCCACAAAGAAGCCTTTCCGGCAGCAGGTAAACAGAGGAGTGGGTCTCAGGGTGATGGGGCTCAGCTGGGACAGAGCCTGAACACACCAGACAGCTTCTGCCAGAGGGGGCGGGAGCTCCCAGCTACCCCAGCCAGGTCTCTGCCAGCAGGGGGCACTGCAGGCTGTTGATTCCTTTCCCCTGAGTGGGGCAGGGAGGGTAACAGGGGAGCAGGAGGAGGGGATGGGAGCTAGCCACCCCCCCTCAAGTTAACAGCAGCTCCCAGTCTCACACTGCCTTTGAGGGGAACTAGGGATCTCAACCTTGCTCGGGGCTGCAGAACCACCCGAGGAGCCGGTCCGCAGCCCCCCCATGCTGCCTGCCCCCGCCAGCCTGGGGAGGAGGAAGGATTAAAGCACGTGAAGGGATAGGGCAGCACAGTACCAACAGAGCAGCAGGGCAGGGAGCTGGAGTGAGCTGAGAATGCCCTCGGGGAGGAGTGGGCAGGCTGGTGCGGGCACTCTGCCATCCGCAGCCTGCCCGGAGCAGCCTCGCTCCCGTTAGTGGTTAGATCAGTGCTGACAGGCAGTGGGGTGGGTGTACCATATAGGTGGGGGGCGGGCGGGGGGCGGCACTCTGCTCGCAAACACCCACACATGGAACACAGGCAGCTGGGTTAGTTTAAAGGCACCGGGGTTATTGCCCCGGCGGGATGCTGCGCCAAGGGACTCCCTGGCAGTGGCCAGGTTACCCTGCTGACTGAAGAGGGGATAGGGGTGCCAGGCCCTGCACCTGCCAGGACACACACCCTGCTCCACCCCAGGGAGCAGTGCAGGAGCTGGGAATCCTGTCCATCTCCTGACCAGCACCCAGAAGAGAAAAGGGGCCCCCTCACTCCCCTGCTGCCCCCCAGGACCAGGGAGGGAGCACCCCCAAGGGCCTGTCCATCCCTGCAGCCTTCCCCAGGGGCACACAATGGCTCAGCTTCTTGCTCCCTAACGCCCAGCAGCTGTCCCCTCTGCCAACACTAGCACTGGGGGGGGGGAGGGGAGGAGAGGAGAAGAGTGAGGCTTTGAGCCCGACTCCCGCACGGCCCCAGGAAGGGCTGCCTACAGTGAGGTGCACACACAGCCCCGGGTGGAGGGGAGGGGTGAGGAGCCAGAGCTGGAGTGTTTGCCAGAGCGGTGCTGGAGCCGGGCCCGTGGTGTATCCCCTACCCCCTGGTCCACATGAAGGCAGCGGCCCAGCACTCCCTCGCCCAGCCCAAGGGCACAGCAGATCCAGTGTGGGCACAGCAGAGTCCTAGTAGCGCCCAACCTTGGCATCCCCGATGGCGCCCCACACGTCAAAGACGAACTCGTCGGGGAAGGCAAAGTCACCCAGCCGCTCATCCAGCGCCTCAGCGAACTCGTCGGGGTTCTGCTTGTCCTTCCCCAGCTCTACCATGGTGGCAGCTACAGAGAGCAGAGACGGGGGAGGGAGGGTAATGAGGAGCGTTCACTGCCACAACGTTACCTGTGGCTGGACGTGCCAGTCCTAGTGCTATCCCACCACTCACACCGACAGTGCCAATGCTTTGTGCCCTTGCCAGGAGCACTAGACACCCTGAGCCCCAGCGCCAACGCGCTGCTCTTGCCCACAGCCCTGGCTGACAGGAGCGGCCGAGGAGGCACGGCAGCTGGGAGCCCTGGGAGCCACTAGCCTGTAGAGCCTGCAGGGTTGATTAGCTCTCTCTGTGCCCTGCCCTGCTTCCCAGAGCACACTGACAAGCCTGCTGTAGCTGCCACTTCCACAGTAACCCCTGAAATGCTGCTCTGTGCCCCCAGGAGAGCCCTGCTCACCTCTCAGAGAGGGGAGACGTCTCTCCTCACACTCAATGCTGCACATGAGGGATGCAGGCCTCTGGGCCACTAACAGCAGAGCTGGCACTTAACTGCTGGGGAGTGTCCAGCTACTCCAGTCCCAGCCCCTCCAGGCAGGGGCGCTGGAGGGAGCAGGGGAGGAGCACTGGCTGTGGGGGGCGCTACTAGCAAATCCAGCCTGGGCCTCTCCCAGCAGGGCGCTCCCAAGCTGCCCAGGAAGGATTCCCATACTGGCGGACCGTGACGCAACCCTTCCCCCAACACCCCGATGCTTTGGGCACCCAGCCCCAGGGTGACTTGGGGGCTGCTTGGCAGGAGACTCACCTAGCTCTGTGTCGCGGATGCCCATGTAGCTCTCCAGCAGATCGTCCACCTTCTCAATGGCCCTCTCCTCAAACGCAGACAGCTGGGGGGCAGGAGAGCTGCTGAGCAGGAGACCAAGGCAAAAATATAGCTCCCCCCCAACCCAGAACCCATGGGAAAAGAGGGGCCCTCTAAAGCCTCTTCCAACCCCGCCCATTCTTGGGCAGAGGGGTGTGGGTGTTGGGGGCCAGGGCTGGGATAGCAGTGGGCTGCGTGTTGGGATTGAGGGGCATTGACAGGGCTGTGGGAGAAGACTGGGAAGCAGGTGCAGTGCAAGGATCGTAGTGGGGGAGAGCGGCCCCACATGGAGGACCTGTCCCCTCCCCACTCTTGGGACAGCTGGGACCTCAGCTCCCCTCTCATTCTGCTCTGGCTCCCCACCCGCAGTTCTCTCTGGGCAGAGGGCAGGGCCCAAGCAAACACTGAAAGGCTCCCAAGGGCTGATACCTACCTGCTCCTCCACGGTGGCAGGCCCCTTGGCCCGCAGCCGCAGGGTCCCTCTGCCAGTGCCCAGCTGGGAGCTACTGTTGTGCTTGCCCCCTGCAGCCCGCTGGCTGATCATATCTGAAACACAGCAAGGAGACGACCCCATGAGACCACGCCGGAGGTGGTGGGGGGGCAGTCAGCACGCTGGCCTCGCAGCCCAGAATCTCAGCCCAGCCCGAGGCACCGGTGCAGCCAAATGGGCAGCCACCCTCCAGCAGGAAGTGGGGCCAGGTATCAGACACCACCACCTGGGCACAGCAGGCAGGGTGTGCTTGGGAGGCAGCCAGGGTTGGGGTAGTGTGCGTTGTGCTGATGCCTCAGTCCCAACTCAGAGTGTGGGGAGCCCAGGGCCGGGATAGCTGGGGACTGGGATTGAGGGGCACAAGTGGAGCTGGTGGAGGGGAGCCCAGGGCCAGGATGGCCAGGGGCTGGGAGAAGATGCTGCAGGTTGGGATTCAGGCTGTTTGCAGTAACATCCACCCCAGGAAGCTGCAGAGCTGCCTTCCCCTCCCCCCATCTGCCCTGCTGGGTCCCACAGGGTGGGGCTCGGACCCACAAGACTCAACTGCGTCAGTTTGACAACACGGGATGGCAGAGGCACTTTGAGATCAGCATGTGGGACCAGGGATGCGCGGGGGTGGGGGAGAGACGGGACCCCTGGCAGTCACGGCAAGGCAATGGGCGCAGTGCGAGACCTCCGTTCGGCAAGGCAGCGCAGCCCTTGGAGGGTCAGGTCTCCATACTCCACAGCAGAGGGATGTGCTCTTGCTTCGCAGGGGGCTGGGATCCCTGCTTCACAGATAGGAAACCGAGGCATGGGGACAAGAAGCCACAGTGCAAGCCTCATGGAACCCCCAGGCCTTCCACTCCAGGCCATTCTGTCTCCTGGGTGGGTCTAGTTCTTACCAGCAGCAGTGTGGGATCCCACAAGCTCCTCTTTCCTCCAGTATGTGATCAGTTTCTTCCTGCCCTTGGGCAGCCTGGAATCCCCAGGGAAGCCGTGGTGCATCCTGCAGCAGCTCCCACGCCTGCAGGGACCTCTGTTCCAATGCACTTCCGGAGCGGCCAACATTGCCCCCGGACAGCCCAGTCCCCTTGAGCCGATACACGGCACTGGTCACTCCGTTTCCTCTCCCCACAAGGGACTGAGCTGCTTCAGCATCATCCCATTAAAACCCTCATGGGGCAACCAACCCAGCTGTTGTGTTTCTAAAAGAGACTCTCTATTCAGGCCAGTTAGAACAACAGCTGCCAGGGCCGAGGGGACCTGCAGGCTGCCAAAGGGTTAACAGCCTGTGATGCGCCTCTCCAGCCAATCTTTACTGTGTGCTGGGGAGATCCAGCCCCACTGATGTTTCCCACAGTCCCACGAAGTAAAAATAATCTGGGAAGATGTCATCAGATCAGCCACTTTCCTGCTTCTGACATACAGGGGAGGGGTCCCCTGAGCCCATTCCCTAAAACGCCCACGCTAGACACAGATGGCAGCAGGAATATGGTATAAATGCCTAGGCACCGGGCTGTGTGTTGCTCAGTCCCTGCCAGAAGGGGCACGGGAGAGCAGTCTGCTGTGCTCCTTTTCCTACCAGCCCCTGGATCCATTCCTTCCTGCTAGCCATGGTCTCCTCTCTGCCTCTCAATGACATTCCCAAAGCCCAGTTGCTGTGCCAAAGAGGTGCCCCCAAGTGCGGGGGGGGGGGAGGGAGGAGTCTGAGGGCCCCCGCTTTCTTGCTTGTTAGAGCTGTCTGGAGGCGGAGGGTGAAGGCCATGCAGCCAGGGTGCCGGCCATGGGAGCAGAGATCCTGTATGTGGAGCATGGATGCTGGGGCAGGCGCGGGGCAAGAATTATCCAAGAGGGGCTCCACTCGCAGGGTGCAGGAGGTCCCTTCTCATCGTAGGCTCTTCAGAGGCTGCTTCACTTGCAGTTTGTCCTTCACAAATGGGATGAGAGGCCCTGGATGTGCTGAGCCGGGGGCGAGGGACGGCAGCTTGGGGAAAAGGAAGATGGGGACACATGCAGCAACATGGCTCCCCCCACCTCACTGCCCCAGCCCAATACAGCAGGCTGTACACACCGCTGTAGGAGCCCCTATTTATTTCTGCATTAAATTCCATGTCATGCTGCCCTCACACTCCTCGTGGCCTGCCCGGGCAAAGCTTTTGGAGGCAGCTGGTGCTTTGCCACTTTTCCACCTCCCCATGCCCTTCGCGCAGGGGCAGAGAGGACATTAAATGCGGAGCAGGGGAAGGCCTGAACTCCTCAGTCCAAACCTCAGCAAAGGCTAGCTCCCGCTACCCAGTTCTCTGCTGCTGTGGCCCACGGCCCGGGAGGAGGACAGCCCGATGAGTCTGCCAAAGTGAGCAGCAGCGAGACTGGTAACTTAGCGTCCTCAATAAACGTCGGCGACGAACGAGCTCCCGCGTCAGGCTGCCTGCAGACTCCGGCAGATGTCCTTGCTATCGGGTAGGCTCGACAGCTGTGGCTGTGAAGAAACCCCTCAAGAAACTTTGGTTTGCCCCTCCCCCATGCCCCATTTAAAAAAAAAATTTCTGCAGCAGATTGGAGCCCAGATGACTTTGTGGGTGCCCTGCTGCCAGGACGCAAGGGGCGGGGGAGCTGGTTATTCACCCTCCCATGCCAAGCGAGGGGAGCAAGCTGAGGCAGACGCACCCCTGCTCTAGGGCTGATGTATCGCTCATTCGGTGTGGAAGACAGAATGCCACGTTCAGTTCTGGCCCAGGGCGTTCATTTTGAAGTCACTTCTTCCCTTGATCTACAGATTTCCCTCTGGGAGAGACGGGGACGGTCTGGCCTTTGTGGCAACTGCACTGTTGGGGATTGTATATTCAGTGCTTTCTCACCGAACATGGCAATAAATGCTCTGCTCTTTAGGCCACTGCTCTCTGCCCTGTGCTTCTCTCCTGTCCCCATCCTCCGCTCTCGGCTTCTCTCCCTCTTCTTCCCCCTGCCCCACCTCCCAATTCCCACCCTGCCTCCACCACAGAAAGTTGGCGCTGAGACAGAAGTGCAGTGCTGGCAGTTGCAGACGACACCACCGGGAGACTGGACTGAGGAGTGAGCACTCGCCTGCACCCGGTTAGCCATAGTCTCAGGCTGTCAGCAGAGTCAGCCAGCAGTCACTGCCTGGGTCACATGAGAGCTAGAACCCCCTTTGGGGTTTTGGGGTGATTTTTGAGAGGAGGGAAGCAGACACTGTGGACGTGTCCAACGGTCACAAGTCTCTCAGGAAGGCGAGGTACAGCCTGGGGGCCATATGCAACTCCTCCCAGGACTCTGCCTCCAAGAGCGGATCCCGTGGCCCTGCAGCATGGGGCGTGGATGCCTTAGCACCAGGGACACGAGAGGGTACGGGTTCCCCCGACTGTTTGTAAGGCAGCTAGAACTGCTCTGCCTGGTGCATTGGGGTACAGGAGTTTCATGGGGGAACGCACTGCTTGGTTATTTACAGTCCCGTGCACCTGTTCCCCAGCTCTCTGGCGCTGGCCCTAGCAGCTGCTCCTTGCCCCTCCAAGCACACACTAGCGTCTGTCTCTTATGGAAAACACTGCTTCCCTTCCCACGTTCCAAGGAGAACTCCTTGGAGCAGCAGCGGCCACCACAGCCTGGCAGCGGCTGGGCTGGAGGAGCCATGACACCCCGCCCATTACCAGTGTGGTTAGCACAGTATGGGCTACGGGAGAGGGAAAGGCTCTGGACTCAGACTCAAATATCCTCCAGCCACATCAACGTGTCTGGGCTGGAGCCGCAATCAGAGGATGGCGTGCCGGGCCGGCACCCCACCCTGCCGCGTGTGTGCCTCATGCACAGACGCCAGGCCAAAGCCTTGAGAGCCAACGCACCACCTGTGGGGAAAGGACGGCGCCAGACACTGCCGCGCAGGCTGCTCTGTGCCCCGGCCAAGTGTGGGCCGTGCAGGCAGACTTCTAGGAGATCACAACCAAGAGACCTCCGGCCCCCATCTACACTAGGACCAGAGATGATGTAAAAAGCGATTGGCCCAGAGCCGGCATAACCCCTTGGGTGCCCACACAGCCACTGTCCCTGCAGCCCCAGGCACTGAGCAGCCCCTGTTCTGCTGGGTGGATGCTGAATGCCATTAAGACCCCTGGGACGCCTGGCTACCATACACCCGGAGGACAGGGTGACAGGGAGGGGCCATCACCACCACCACGTTCCTATTCTGCCTCTGGCGTTTAGGGCAGTGACGAAGCTCCTCCACTCCTGCCTGTTTCTGGCAAGTCTTTCAGTGGTTCCCCAGCTGTGCCCCAGGTTTTTCAGCTCGGCTTCCGCAGCTCTTCGCCAGGTTGTTTTCGGGCGGCCTCCTTTTCACTTGCCTTCAGGTGTCCATCTTATTGCTACTCTGGTGATGGAATCAGTTTCTGTCTGAAGCACACGGCCAATCCATCTCCAACACCTCCTGGCAATGATGGTGCTCAGATCCTCTTGGCTGCACTGTGTCAATAGATCTTGATTTGAGATTGTTCTGGGCCAAAAGATAGGGAGGATTTTTCCGTTTTGGGGCTATCATTGGCGGGCGCTGTTCATACCCCACGCTCCATCTATTCAGAGCTTTAACATGGGCTGCGTATGGGCTGGTACCGGCGGCCACTTCTTACTGGTACACCGTACTGGCCCACTTTCACCCCTGCATCTATTCTCCCCCAACATACAGAGAGAATCACTGATCCAGAAGCCATGGGAAGAGGGGTCACTGGCCCCCAGGTCAGCCTGCCTCCGCCTCCCTGCTAGAGCCCTCACAGGGCAGGGAACAGCACTGAGCAAGACCAGCCTGGCCCCAGCACAGAAGCCCAGTTGTTCTGCCTCTGCTAACGGGAACATGGGCTTGGCTCGTAGTGGGGATGGAGCTCCAGGTGTTCCTGGCTTCCTGTCATCCCCCCACTTCCCCCAAAGCTGGGAGGGGGTGGCTGTGTTAAACTGGGAATGCAGAGACACTCCCTTGCCTTTCCAGGAAAGCTTGGCTCCTTTCAGACAGGGAGGAGTAGTTTGCCTCACATGGGGAGGCTGGGGTTCTGGCCTCTGCCCTAGAGCTCACAGCCAAGAGAAAGAACAGCCTTTCCAGTCATGCACAGCAAAGCAGCGGGCAGGACAGGGCACAGAGCCTGCATGGGAGGGGAGAGCAGGGCATGTCTGCGCCAAGACTCCAGCGCTGGCAAAGCGTGGAGACCAGAGGAGCCGCAGAAGGTCACATGACCAACATAGTCTAATAAGTGCAAGACTGGAATAGCAAGGGCACTGGCAGAGCTGTGGGGGGAGGGGGCCAGGGCTGGAGAAGCAGGGGGTCTGGGTCAAGGGGTACTGGCAGAGCTCTGTGTGAGGATGTTGAGGTGCACCAGCAGGGCTGTGTGTGGGGGGAGCCCAGGGCTGAAGGGCACCTGCAGGGCTAGAGAAGCAGGGGGTCTGTGGGTGGGGGCTGAGGGGCACCTGCAAGGCTGTATGTGGGGGGAAGCCCAGGGCTGGAGAAGCAGGGGGTCTGTGTATGTGGGGGGGGCTGAGGGTAGCAGCAGGGATGTGTGCAGGGAGAAGGTAGGAGGTGCTGCAAAGAGGATGGAGGGGCGCGGGCACAACCGTGCTGCCTGTACATTAGTCTCATTCAAGAGCATTGAGAGAATTCTCCCCAGTCTCCCCAGCCGGGGCAGGGGGCTGGCCCCTGCCCAGATCACGGGGAAGGTCCTGAGCACTCTCAATGGGGGATAACAGCCACTTAGTCCGGGGAGCTAGAAATAGCCAGCGAGAGAGGTTAAAAGAAGAGGCTGCTCCAGGTTGCCCATAGAGGGGAACAAATGAAGTGAGCTGGCCTAGAGCTCTTCCCCAGAGGCCAGCACTTTCCCTATCAGCAGCTCTCACAGCGTTCCCTCCAGTCCTGTGATCCAGGGCTGGCACAGAGCCCAGCGGGCGGATGCCTCTCCGGTGGGTTTCAACAGGAGGTGGGAACTGAACAGGGCCAGCATAGGATGAACCAGTTCCCCACCTCCCTGCTTCGATCAGAGGACAAGAGGCTGCTTGTGCATTTGTGCAAGGAGCTGGTGATCTGGGTCCTCGGCAAGAGCCCGCGAGCTGGACCAGGGCCCTGAAGCACAAAAGAGCTGTCAAGAGCAGTAAGGGGGACACGGCAGGGGTAGAAGGGTGCACCCAGGAGGCCACCTCCAGGAGAAAGACCTGTAATGGACGCCGCACGGTCCCTCAGGCCAGGCTGATGGAACGCAGAACATCCCCGCCCTCTCCTAGAATCAAGCATGACCTGCAAACAGGTTGTAACACCCAGGTTGGGGTGCACCCACTGCTGCCCTCTGCTGGATACTATCAGATCTACCCCGGCCCTCCCAAGTTACGTCTCCCTCTGGCAGCTCCAGAGGTGAAAAGCCAGTCTACTCTTGGCAGCTAGCGGCGCTCTCCCTGCGCTCTAGCTGCCGGCATTCTGAGAGAACAGCATGGAGCTTTTCTTCCCTCACGCCTCGTGCAGAGGGTCCCGTGCGCACTGGAAGGCAGGGCAGGTTATGAGGCTGGATTGAACCGCCAGTGAGTTGGGGGTCCAGGCAGCAGAGCACAGGGCTGGCAGGACCGAGCTTAGTTTAGCTTTCTCACATTTGCTTCGCCAAAGCAGAGCCAGCGAGCATCGGCACCTGGTCTCTCTCCAGCAGAGCCGAGCAGAGGAGCCTAACGTTCACGTGCACAGCCAGTGCCACGGAGCTGTCACTAATTAGCATGGAAGGAACTGCAGGGAATGAACAGGGGCACGGATGCTGGTGTGAGGGCTCCCGAAGTGCCAGAGATGAACAGATGCAGCTGGTACCCGGTAGAAGGAGGGGAGAAGAAAGTTGCCAGATTCCAGAAACCAGGGATGTGTATGTGGGCTGAGAAGTATAAGCCAAGGAGGAAATAAAGTGAAAATGATCTTCCTTCCCAGATCAGAGTGAGTCACTCAAGGAGGAAGGAATTCGTAGTGGCAGGCTGACCTCGTGGATGAATGAACTGAGACACCAGCAGCAGGGAAAGTGATGAGACTGGGAGCTAGGACTCCTGGGTTCTATCCCTTGCTCAGGGAGGGAGCGCCGCCTAGTGGTTAAGGTTGGCAAACCAGGACTCCTGGGTTCTGCTTCCACACTGCCACTGCCTCGGTGTGATCTGGGGCAATGTGAGGGTAGCAACAATGACCCAGCCCGGGGCTTCATGCAGCATTTGAAGAGCACCTGGAGAGCCTCAGTCTGAAGGTGCTACCAACAGCCAAGGAATCCGGAATCAAGGACTCTCGGAGAAGGCGGCACAGACAGAGGGTGAGGTCGCACTGTGATCAGAGGGAGTCTGCGCGGAATAGAGCTGACAGGGCTGGAATCCCCATCCCTGGGGTACGTTGGGGAGCCACTGACAAGGCCAGCACTGGATAACACACACAGGGGCTGGAACAGTCCAGCCCGGAACCAAGTTGTCTCCCCCTGGCCTTCAGCACCATCCTGGGGACCTAGCTTTTCCCCAGGCTTCACTCAAAGCCCTGTGCTTTGAGGGATCAGTAGGGAGAGAGCCTTCACCTTGCCAGCTGCTGGGGTTGAAACAGGCCTGTTTGCTTAGTGAAATTCAGGACAGTGAGTACAGACTCCTTTCCTCAGGCCACCATAGAGATGGGGGGGGAGTGGGGAGGGAGTGAAGAGAAAGAGGGTGCAGATCTGCAAGGCAGAGTCAGCCCCTCCCACTTGTCCTGTGAGCAGCCTCCTCTCATCACTGAGTACACAGAGGGTCATTCACAGATACCTTGGCAGGGCCACCTACCCCCAAGTCCAAGCAGAAAGGGGTCAGCTTTACAGGCTGGCTGCCTGAAGGCCCACTTGTAGGCTCAGTAGCTACAGGAATCTCCAGATCCCGTCTGCCTTGCATGGCAGAAGCCTCCTTTTCCCTCTTGCAATATGAGGAAGGGTTCCTTGCAGTAACGTGGCTGGTGAAGCCCTACCCTGAAATTAAGCAACAGAACTGACCCACCTCTCAACCAACCCTGTGCACAGGCCATCTGGCTAGGAGCTGCAGTGAGGTTACAGTGCCACCTGCTGGCCACCACGCCACAGGACACGTCACTCAAACCTCAAGCAGCAGGTCTCACCCTTTTTTGGCTCAGGACCCATTTGTAAATGTCGATGGGCCTGTTGTGACCCAGCACATTGGCTGGGGTGGCCCTGAAGGAGGCTGCAGAGCCACCTTGCACTCACCTTGCAGCAGCAGCAGCAGCTCGAGGGAGGCAAGCCCAGCCAGACCCATGGGACCAGAGCCACCGTGTGGCCCTCTGAAACATTCCGGCGACCCGCAGATTGGAAAACCCTGATGCAAAGCCCCTCCCCACCTCCCATTTAATGGCCGAGTAGGACAGAAGGTAATGGCCCTTAGTGCCCACAACAGCCAGCAGAGCTTGGGCCTTTGGGCTATGATGAAAGGCGCTCTCAGATAAGCACCCAATGCGACTCCTCACTGAAGGAGGAAGGACAGAACGTGCAAAACAAAGCCCAGTGCGTTCTGTGCTGGACTAATTGCCTTGGAGGCTGAAGGTCTCAGCAGGGCCAATGGCAAACATACCACCCCCTGCTGCCGGGCCTCCCCCGCCCCCCGCACAGGAGCGGGCCCGTCTAGAGAGATGGGGGAGCTCAGTCTCTGTGGCGTGCTTGGTCCTTTCTGCTTTGGCTGCCAACAAGGGGAGCCAGTTACTTAGCCATGAGCCAGGGACACCTGCCCTACTAGGACCTGGACTGAGACCTACCGTGTTCGTTTTACACATGTCGGGTGGAACCAACTTGTTACAGGCCTCATGCTCCAACTGTCCTGAGCCTGCCAGTGGCCACCCCGCCTCATCTGCCCAGTGCAGTCTGTGGGGCTCACTCACCGAATGCCTTCCGGGGCTCTGTAAGCTTCAGCGTGAAGGTGCGGCCTTTGGGCAGGTCCTTGAGCATCTTGGCAACCTCGTAGTGCCGGCAGCCGACGAGGCTCTGTCCGTTGATGGACTCGATCATGTCGCCCACATTGATGACCTGGATCCGATCTATGACGCTCCCTTCCTTGATCCTCTACAAGCAAGAGACAGGCTGGTTGGCTCACAGCACAGATGGCGGGTCCTGGGGCAGTTTTCTCCCCGCAGCTTCCAGGAGGGCAAGATGCACTTGGACAAGAGAGTGTGAACAGCAGCACTTTCTCTGCTCTACTGCCGTTCAGCACAGGGGTGTGCACAGCCCTTTGTATTCAGCAAAGCTGCCCAGAACCCCATAAGACAGGTCAATTGAGACTGAAGCACAGAGACATCTCCAGGGTCACAGAGCGAGTCAGCAGCAGAGCAGGGAACAGAACCCAGGCTCCCATCAGGCCACAGGGCCTTCCCTTTGTAGTTAGTCTCACACACAAGGACAAGCTTGGTCCTTCCTTAGCACATTAATGGTGACTTATGTACAAGGGATCATGATTTGATCATATTTATAAAATACAAACAGAATGAAATCCAGACCAGTGATATAAATACTCGGTGCTTTAGAAGGGCCAGTTTCCCAAAGCGGAAAACAATTATGAGCCACATTAGCTGAGAGGAAGACTGGGTTTAAGAACATTACCCGATGGCCATAAAGCCACAATTGAGGAAGAAGACTGTATTGGTTACAGAATGACCTGGTTTAGTGGGGAAGTGAAAACAGCTATAAAAAAATAAAGAAATAATGTAACAAATGGAAGAAAGGAGAAAAGAAAGGGAATATAAGTCAGAAGTTAGGAACTGTAGAAAACTGAAAATGGAAGCAAAGAGTCAAGGAGAATCTATCGCCAGCAGAGTTAAGGACAATAAGAAGGAGGTTTTTTTTAGTATATTAGGAACAAAAATAATGCTAACAATATTGATCTATTACTAGATGGAAATGAGAGAATCATCAATAGTAAAGGTTTCAGAGTAACAGCTGTGTTAGTCTGTGTTCACAAAAAGAAAAGGAGTACTTTTGGCACCTTAGAGACTAACCAATTTATTTGAGCATAAGCTTTCATGAGCTGTAGCTCACGAAAGCTTATGCTCAAAACAAAATGGGTTAGTCTCTAAGGTGCCACAAGTACTCCTTTTCTTTTTATCAATAGTAAAACAGAAAAGGCAGAAGAGAACAAATTTTTATGTTCTGTATTTGTGGAAAAAATAATGATGTATTAATATCCTAGGTTAACACTCTTTCCACTGCACTAGTATCTCAGGGGAATGTTAAAACAGCAGCTACTAAAGTCAGACATTTTAATATCAGCAGGTCCAGATAACTTGCAACCAAGAGTTTTAATAGAGCTACTGAGAAGCTCACTGAACGGTTAATGTTGATTTTCAATTGGTCTTGGAAGACTGGGAAAATTTCAGAAGACTGGGTAAAGGGTGACATGGGTAGTTATATGCCCAATCACAGGCATGATAATGAAGCAGTTGATATGGGATTTACTTAATAAAGAATTAAAGGAGGACAATGTAATTAATACCAATTAACATGGGTTTATGGAAAATAGATCCTGTCAAACTATCTTGATTTGTTTTTTAAATGAGATTACAAGTTGGTCGATAAAGGTAATAGTGTTGACATAATATACTGAGATATCTAAGGTATTTGACTTGGTACCGCATGCCATTTTGATTTAAAAACTAGAATTACAAAATTAATATGGTACACTTTAAATGGACTAAAAGCTGGTTAATTGATAGGTCTCAAAAAGTAAGTGTAAATGGGGAATCATCATCAAACAGGTGTGTTCCTAGTTTGTTGCACAGGGATCAGTTCTTGCCCCATATTGTTTAACGTTTTTATTAGTGACCTGGAAGAAAACAAAATCATCACTGACAGTTTGCAGAGGACACAAAAAAAATGAGGAATGGCAAATAACGAAGAGGAGAGGTCATTAGAACAGAGTGATCTGGATCGTTTGGTAAACTGGGCTCAAGCAAGCACTGTGTGTTTTAATGTGTCTCAATGTATACATCTAGGAACAACAACAACAAAAAATGTAGGCCATACTTACACAACAGGGGACTCTATCCTAGGAAACAGTGACTCTGAAAAGATTTGGGGGTCAAGGTGGATAATTAACTAAACATGATCACCCAGTGCAAAATTGTGGCCAAAAGGGCTAATGCCATCCTGCAGTGCATAAACAAGGGAATCCTGAGGAGCACCAGAGAGGTTATTTTACCTCTGTATTTAGCACTGGTGTGACCCCCGCTGGAATCCTGGGTCCATATCCACAATTCAAGAAGGATGTTGAAAAACTGGAGAGGGGTCAGGGAAGGGCCGCAACAAGGATTAGAAAACCTGCCTTATAGCGACAGACTCAAGGAGCTCAATCTATTTGCTTAACAAAGATACACTTAATGGGTGACTCGATTACAGTCTGTAAATTACCTACATGTGGACAAATAATTTGATCATGGACTCTTCAGTGTAGCAGTGAAAGGTCTAACATGACCCAATAGCTGGAAGTTGAAGCTAGACAAATTCAGACCGGAAATAAAGGTTAAATTTTTAACAGTGAGGGCATTTAACCATAGGAACAATTTACTAAGGTTCCTAGTGGATTCTCCATCACTGAACATTTTTAAGTCGATACTGGAAGGTTCTTCAAAAGATCTGCTCTGGGGATTATTTCGGGGCAGTTCTCTGGACAGTGTTTTACAGGAGGACAGACTAGATCACAATGCTCCCTTCTGGCCTTGGAATCTAGGAATCATACATCCTTTCACAAGGGCCTAGAAACCCAACGCCTCCCACTAACCAAATGGCACCATGAGACAAAAGACCATGGCATTAGGAGGCATGATGATGGACAGTCCTGGTTTTACCAGCTGGAGTTGCTGCAGAGTCTACACATCTTGTTTATTAACTCAATAATATTTAATTAGGCTCCCTTGTACCTCTACCCAGAGCACTTGAGACTGGCTCTATAAACGAGTCACCTCAGCCACTGCTGTAATGCAGCCAACTATTGGGTAACAGCCATACTGCACCACTGCAGTGATTTAGACTCTGGAATTGAAGCTTCTTAGGGAAGGTCATTAGCTGAGAATTAGCGAATGCACCACAGTACCAGGGGATCTTTTGTAAGATTCCAAAGAGGATTTGTGCTCTAATACCAAAGCCTGCTCTGTTGGCAGGGCTCTATTCTTTCCATCGGATCCACTAGTTTGGGCCTCTCTCATTTACTTGGAGGTTTAGAGTCTGATCAGGGATGTCACTATCACTGTGCTATGGGGGCACAAAGGGGTCTCTTTGCCTCTGAGGGAACTGCTGCAGCTCCTAGCACCTGGGAAAACCATCTGGGACACAGAGCATGTGAGAAAGTGACAAGGCAGGAGAAAGGACTGGGGCAGCCTCAGGTTAGGAAGGGATGGGTGCACTGATTCCCTAGCTCCTTCAGAGAATGACTCCAAGTGAGGTTTGGGTCAGAGTAGGGGACGGGAAGCAGGAAGAGCTGTAAGCTGAGTAAAAAGAGGCGGTTAGGGGCCAAAAGCATCCTTTAAAAATTGGAAGTTAAATCCTACTGAAGAAAACAAAAAGAAAAACTATCAAGTCAAGTGTAAAAGTATAATTAAGCAGGCCAAAAATGAATTTGAAGAGCAACTAGTAAAAGACACAAAAACTAACAGCAAAAATTGTTTTAAGTACAGCAGAAGCAGGAAGCCTGCCAAACAATCAGTGGGGCCACTGGACGATCAAGGTGCTAAAGGAGCAGTCAAAGAAGACAAAGCCATTGCAGAGAAGCTAAATGAATTCTTTGCATCAGTCTTCACTGCAGAGAATGTCAGGGAGATTCCCACTCCTGAACCATTCTTTTTAGGGGACACATCTGAGGACCTGTTCCAGACTGAGGAGTCAATAGAAGAGCTATTGGAACAAATAAATAAAACAAACAGCAATAAGTCACCAGGACCAGATGGGATTCATCAAGGAGTTCTAAAGGAACTCAAATATGAAATGGCAGAACTAACTAACTGTGGTATATAACCTGCCACTTAAATCAGCCTCTGGACCAGATATTTGGAGGACAGCTAATGAGACATCCATTTTTTTAAAAAGCTTCAGCGATGATCCTAGCAATTACAGGCCAGTAAGCCTGACTCTACTACCAGGCAAACTGGTCGAAAACAGAGTAAAGAAAAGAATGATCAGACACACAGATGAACACGATATGTGAGGGAATAGTCAACGTGGCTTTTGTAAAGGAAAATCATGCCTCGCCATTCTATCAGAATTCTTTGAGGCGGTCAATAAGCATGTGGACCACAGTGATCCAGTTGATATAGTACAGTTGGTCTTTTAGAAAGCCTTTGACAAGGGTTTTTAAGCAAAGTAAGTAGCCATGAGATAAGAGGGAAGGTCCTGTCATGGATCATTAACTGGTTAAAAGATATGAAACAAAGGGTAGAAATAAATGGTCATTTTTCACAATGGAGAAGGGGGACCCTGCTATTTACCTAAGGATTTGTACCGTTCAACATTCATAAATGATCTGGAAAAAGGATTGACCAGTAAGGTGGCAAAATTTGCAGATGATACAAAATAACTATCTTGAGTAAAGTCCAAAGCTGACTGCAAAGAGTTACAAAGGGATCTCACAAAGCTGGGTGATTGGGTAATAAAATGGCAGATGAAATTCAATGTTGATAAATGCGAAGTATTGCACATTGCAAAACATAATTCCAACTATACATACAAAATAATGGGGTCTAAATTAGCCGTTACCACGCAAGAAAGATCTTGGCGTCATCGTGGATAGTTCTCTGAAAACATCTGCTCAATGTGCAGTGGCAGTCAAAAAAGCTAAAAAGAATGTTAGGAGCCATTAGGAAAGGGACAGAAAATAAGACAGGAAATAACATACTGCAACTATATAAATCCACAGTACCTCCACACCTTGAATACTGGGTGCATTTCTGGTTGCCCCATCTCGAAGAAGATATATTAGAACTGGGAAAGGTACAGAGAAGGGCAACAAAAATTATTTAGGGGGATAGCGAGCTTCCATATGAGGAGAGATTAAAAAGACTGGGACTGTTCAGAAAAGAGACGACTAAGGGAGGATATGACAGAGGTCTATAAAATCATGACCAGTGGAGAAAGTGAATTGGGAAGTGTTATTTAGTTCTTCTCATAACACAAGAACTAGGTGTCACTCAATGACATTAACAGGCAACTTGTTTAAAACAAAGTTAACACACAGTCAACCTGTGGAACTTGTTGCCAGTGGATGCTGTGAAAGCCAAAACTATACAGCGTTCAAAAAAAGAACTAGATCAGTTCATGGAGGATAGGTCCATCTATAGCTATTAGCCAAGATGGTCAGGAATGCAACCCCATGCTCTGGGTGTCCCTAAATCTCTGACTGCCAGAAGCTGGGACTGGACGATGGGATGGATCACTTGAAATTGCCCCATTCTGTTTGTTCCCTCTGAAGCATCTGGCACCAGCCACAGTTGGAAGACAGGATACTGGGCTAGATGGACCAGTGGTCTGGTCCAGTATGACTGTTCACATGGCTCAGAGTCTCTGGGACTAGGAGCGCCACGTGATCAGGTTTGCTGCTGAGGTTTCTATTCTCCCAGAAAGACCCACAGCATCGCTGGTGCTCGGGGGCTCATACTGCAGCTCTCTGGGGATGGAGAGACAGATAGGAAGGGAAGGAGCAAGATAAGACGCCACAGTGTGTGTCTGGGAGGAGCACCCCTCCTCTCAGAATATGCACCCCACCCACAGTCCAATCAGCCAGTGACAGGGCCTCCTGGGCACTAGGATGGTGTGAGCAGAGGTCAGTCATCTGTACCTTAATGAACGCATAGCCGGCTCCATTGTCAGTGATGGTCAGGCCCAGGGCCTCCTCGGACTTGAAGACCTCCACCTCCTTCCTCTGGCCCTTCGTGTGTGCAAAGATGAAGTCCTCCAGACCGATCTGGCCACCCAACAGCTTGTCCATGTCCACTTTGTGGGTGTTTAAGGTGCAGAACATCACCTGGGAGGCGGGAAGAGAGATACAGAGTGAGGAACTCTGGGGACCATAGCTTCCCCCACTGCCCACTCAGCATCTCTGCTGGGAAGGCCCCATATCCCCAAGGTTATGTCAGGATTCTAGCACCAGCCCCACTGGGCTCAACCAATTGGGCAGAGACCTCAGAGTGCATATAGCCACTGAGCCCAGAGTCATTGACCTGCAAAAAGCCAAGGGCACAGCACAGCCTGACACAGGATGCTGGCCCACGAAGCCAGAGAAGGCACCAACGCAGAGGGCCCACCCCACTGACTGGCTAGACACTGCCAGGCTACAGGGCATCCTCTTTGAGCTCCCCACCCTGCAGCCTGGGTGCTCAGCACCTACCTCAGCTGGTGGGATCTTGAAAGCCTCTGCAATTTTGCTGTACAGCTCCTTGACATTGGTGAAGCCCTCGATCCTGCCAGTGGGGCTGCCATGGGCCAGCTGAGTGTGGAACACCAGTCGAGGGCGGAGGCTGGCAGGAGGCGGTGGCAGGCCGGGCTGCAGGGCTGCCACACTGCCACCACTGCCCACCTCCACCCCACCCAAGCTGCCACGAATGGGTTCAGCCTCCTCATTCTCCACCAGCGGAGGGGCCTTCTTCCGGCGGCCTAGTCCAAGCGGCATGAGGGAGGAGTGGCCAGACAGCAGGGAGTTTCAGTCACCCACAGGAGAGATCTGTAGGAAGCAAAGGGAAAAGATGGTAGGAAATCGGCACTGGAATCAACAACAAAAACCTAGGAGTACTGGCTGACAGGGTGTCAGGGAATGGGACATGCAGCATTCCTCCTCTAGGGCATCAGCTCCAATCCAGCCCCAGATCAGGGAGCCTGAAAGGTAGGGGAGTCACACTTGTGGCGTGACAAAGCCTGTTTCAATTCTGTTTCATCTGCATGGCTTTAGCCACTTTTAAAATTAACCAGAATAATGTAAAAAGAGGAGTGACAGCTTTGGAAGCTCCCTGCCCCTTGCCTACCTCCCCCAAGACCTACTGTACAGCCCCAGACCAGTGCTCTCCTGCTGGGAGCCAGCAGTCAAGTGGCAGCTCCTGCCAGACCCCCATGCACAGCTCTAAGTTATGGAGAGAGAAGTAGCCATAGGTATTTCTAGCCTGCTTTGAAAACACATTCAGTACAAAGCTGTCTAATGAGTAAGCATCAAGTGATCTCATGGCTTAGCAGTGGCCCTGCATCTCCATTCCACTAGCCAACACAGGGGAAGCAGCATTTCTGATACCAGTGGTGCTGGGCTGTTCACACGATTCCTAGTGCGGCAGTGCGTGTGGGGTATGGGCAGAGAATGAAAAGTATAAATCCCGGAGTCCTGCTCTTCAGGGCTGAGCTGCTGGGGAGGCAGAAAACACCCACTGGGCCTGACCCCAAGTAATGATTTAAAAGTAAAAAATAAAAATCAGTGTAGTTGCCACCTGGAAACAAAGTAAAACCCCCAGGCCCTGCTGGCAAGCAGAGACGACAGAGTACTGCAGAGAGCAAACCACAGGGAAATGCCAGCCCAACTGCCTCCCAGACAAAGAAAAATCCATGTCAGGCCCACAGAGCTTTCCTTGCTGCCACAGCAGGACATGAATACTGACCCTTACACTCCAAGCACACTCCCAGGGGAAGTGGGATTCCACAGGGGCTCAGCAGGATTGAGGATCCTGGTGCTGCTCGCTAGGAATGCCCTGACCCCTGAAGCAAGTACATGGAGGAGGAAGGGGAGGCCTCGGCGGGAGTCCTTCCAGACCCGGAGCCTCCAACGTCTCTGTTCTGGAATGAGGGTGGAGCGCACCCTGGCAGGCTGATTCAGAGCAGAGAAACCGGCTACTGGGCGTTCCTCAGAGGGTGTAATGGCAGAGGAACTCAGCCAAGCCTGTCAGTGATTACTCCATGTCAGGAACCTGCTCAGACCAATGGATCCCAGCACCACCCAGGGCAGAAAGATGCCTCCAGAGCTACCACCCACCATCCCCCTCACCCAGCCCAGAACCCACAGCTCCTAACAGCACTCCCCAAGAGAGGATTCAGCTCATGCTGCAGAATTTCTCTACATCCATGTTCTCCCCCTAGCTGCCCAGCTCACTCAGGATCCTCCTTATACCCTATTCTGTGCCCACATCGGTCTTTCCCCTACTTCCTCCCTTCCCTGTCTCCTCCTCTTCCTTATGCTTACTAGTTTCACCTCCAGCTCTTTGCTTCCTGTCTCACTGTGTCTATCACTCTCACAGAGCCAGAACTTACCCTAGCCCTCTTTGCCCATTTTAAATCCTAGTTTCCTGGGACATGGTTCTTCACTTCCTGGTGCTAAACAGCCATTTAGCACCACACCTGTTTGGGGATCTTGGGACTCAGCTGAGACCTCCTGCTCAGACAGACTCAGCACTGAATGCCTGTCTTATTATGGCCAGGCCTACCATAACTAACTCAAACTATTCTAAAGAGCAAACAAAAAAAAAAATGCAGGAGGCCAAGTTCTTACAGGACCCAAGTGGCCAGATAAATTGACCCCCTATTTTAAAGTTTCAACTTCAGAGTATTACTCACTTAAATCAATTTAGAGCTACTACCTCTTTATGCCTAACTTTTGCACCTGCCAGAACTGGCAGATCACTTATTTGTCTAACACACAACCGACAGTTGTGGGGCAGGCAGGACAACACTGCCAGTATCTGCTCTACTACTTCCTTGTACAGCTATTCACAGTCCTGTCTTTGCATTTAGGGAGGAACTAGAGTTCCGTTTGCAGCTATCCTGCCCAGCTTTTGAAATGCTAATACCATAAAGACATTATATAGACACTTGTTTTGTTTGTGTGCATACGGACCGAGCAGCTGAACAACTGTTACGCTCCACCACAGAAGTGGCTGCATTTTCAGCAGAGGCTGAAGCTATTCCCTTCTAGATTGCAGAGCGTTTGCTAAGTAAATACAGAATGACTAATGAGCATTTGGAACTTTAGGGCAAAGTTGTTAGGAAAAAAAAAAAGATTCACAATTCAGATGAATAAGGAAATTTGATGGCTGGAAATGCTCAGGGGGCTTTCCCCAGCTGCTGGGTCTGGGGCCATCTGCTGCCAAGTGGAAGGAGATAACAAATGGTGCTGCCCATTAAAGTGGCAGCAGTTTCCTGCCCCAGGAACTTGTGACTAGTGACCCCTCTGTGGTGACAGAGCTGGGTGGGGGGCCTAGAGGCATCAGACGGGATAAAAAATAAGGATTCTCAAATTGCCCAGTAAAAGTAGGGCACCGTGTGCATGTTTGTATGTCCTGACTGATCTTGTGGCTAAAACACAGACATGGGACTCAGGAGATCTCAGTTCAGATGCCCAGTTCCAGCCTAACTCACTAACATGCTGGGCAAGTCACTTTCCCCTCACATACATCCCCACAAAAGGTACCTCAGTTTTCCCTTTTGAAATTGGAGAGCAATACTTCCCTACTTCTCACGTGAGGCTTAATTCAGCACCACCTGGCAATTCGGGAATTTGAAGGGCAAAATGACACATGGATAGTTTTGTTCACGGACATAGAGGGAATTCTATGCATTCAGTGACTGGGCTCTGGCTGCTCAACCATGCATATTGAACTTCTACTAATCTCTTCCCACCCACCCCCCCACCCCTCCCGCTAAACTGCAAGTGCTGCAAACCCCAGCAGTCCCTAGTACCTTTCTGTGGCAGTGAGAGAAAACTAATCCCCAGCCTGGCTGACAAGAGATTATAACATGATCCGCCAGAGCTAGAACAGCAGATGCAGGGAAGGAGCAGCACCCGCTGCCCTCAGTGAACACACCTACCCAAGCATTCCCCACCATTCTCTGGGAGCCCGAATGACCATGGAGTGGGATTTGATTTGGGGGATAATTAATTCAGTGGTTTACCACCTGTAGTAGAAAGGCTGCTGTGTTTTTCCCTGACTCCTCAGACAGTAGAGGTTGTTGAACTCATTTGAGGGATGATCAACACTAGGAATGATTATTTCTTTTGTTTTGTAGCATTTGTAGTCTTCACTGTGTTGCCCCCATGCCACACTCAGAGGAGAAACAAACACCTAAAAGGGTGATGTTAGTTCCCGTTGCTGCACTATGCACCAGACACTCCTCTGCAAACCTCTCACCACCTGCCTTCATTAGATAGGAAAAGGTAAGGGGAGGAACAGGCTAGAAGATACTAAATAGACAAGCAAACATGGGGAATCTCCAGTAGATTTTGCACAGCAAACTTTGAACTTAAGTCAGAACCTTTTGATCTTTCACACGGAGGAGGGAGAGGGGGGGTGTGTGTGGAGAAAAACCTAAATCAAACCCAAGCCTAATTTACAGGGTGCTGCCCCCCGTTCTGCATGGGCATTTGGAGATTCCACACTGCCCATCTCTATATTAGAACCTCTGATCAGCAGAATTCAAAGTGCTTCAGACATACATCAATTAATCCCCACTCACCCCCCCAGGCTCCCAAGTCTCTTTACCCATATTTTCCAAATAGGGAAACTGAGTACAAACAAGACTTTCTGGTCACACAGGGAGTTGACGATGACACTGTGAATATAACCAGGAGACCTGGCACCCAGTTTCCTGCTTTAACTGTTGTCCCTGGTCTCCAAGTACAGCCCAGCACCTCAAACATGCATTGTATCCTGCACAAGTCTGCAGGGCTGGGACCCCTATGCATTTGCACAAAGCGGGGAGGGGGAGCTCTGTATGGTGGTTACAGGAGGGTACTGAGAGCCAGGACTCCTGGGTACTATTCCCACTGCTTCATAGCCTTCAGTGAATCCCACACGTACCGTGAGCCTCTGCCTCTCCCCGGCATAAACCCCACAGGGGGCACCCCCATCCTTCCGTGCCACCAATGCCCCCCCTTAAGGGCACAGCAACGGCACCCCCCCCACACCTCTCGCACATCGCTTGACCCCCTCAAACACACTCCAGCTGGAACCCCATTGCCAGCCACAGCATCCCCTTCCCAAAGCTGGAGCCAGGGGACCTCCCCATCCCCCTCCAAGCTGAGGCCACCCGTCTCCCGTCTCAGAACTGGACCCCCCCCCGCTCCCATCCCCCCACCCTCGGGCACCTCCCCCCGTCCATCCCCGCTCAGAGCTAGACCCCCCCCCCGCTCCCATCCCCCCTCAGAGCTGGACCCCCCTCGCTCCCATCCCCCCACCCTCGGGCACCTCCCCCCGTCCATCCCCGCTCAGAGCTAGACCCCCCCCCCCCCGCTCCCATCCCCCCTCAGAGCTGGACCCCCCTCGCTCCCATCCCCCCGTCCATCCCCGCTCAGAGCTAGACCCCCAACCCCGCTCCCATCCCCCCTCAGAGCTGGACCCCCCTCGCTCCCATCCCCGCTCAGAGCTAGACCCCCAACCCCGCTCCCATCCCCCCTCAGAGCTGGACCCCACCCCCCCGACTCACCCCGTCCGCCTCCCCACAGAGCCGGTCCCGACCCTCCTCCAAACTCCGGCCGGGCGCAGCCGGGGCCTGTCGCTCGGGGAGGGAGGGAAGGCGGGAGCATCGCCGAGCCCATTAGCCAATCACAGCACACCGCGCAGACCCGCTGGCCAATCACAGCTCGCTCTGCAGGACGGGGAGGGGAGCTGGGCGGGCAGGTTCCGGATCCACGGTGCAATGGAAGCGTCCAATCCAAACAGCAGGGGAGAGACCATCCCAGGAGATGGGGGGGGAGGGGAGATACCACCTAGGAGCCCTAGGGAGAGTGGGAGATACCATTCAGAGGTGGAATAGCGAGATATTATTGAAGAAGGGTCCCATGAAGTGAGCTGTAGCTCACGAAAGCTTATGCTCCAATAAATTGGTTAGTCTCTAAGGTGCCCCAAGTCCTCCTGTTCTTTTTGCGGATACAGACTCACAGGGCTGCTACTCTGAAACCTGAAGAAGGAGGGGAGCTGGCAGCAAATGCCTCCTAACCACTTCTGCCCCAGCAGCTTCCCCTGGCCAATCACAAGCAAGAAGGTAAGGTCGAAACTAGCCAAGCAGAAATTAGCAAGCAAAGGTATTGGCGGACTACCTGTACCAGGTGCTTTGTCCCCTCCTATCCCCAAAATGACCAGAGTCCACAGCCTAGCATGCTGACCAATACTGTCTCTTTGCTTCCTTGTTTGCAGTGTTGTAGCCATGTTGGTCCCAGAATGGGAGTGACAAGGTGGGTGAAGTAATATTTTTACTGGACCAACTTCTGTTGGAAGAAACAAGCTTTCAAGTTTACACAGAGCTCTTACTTCAGGTCACTGCTTCCCTGTACTTTTGCCTGTCTGTGTCTATCTATCTGATTTTTGGCTCTTTGGGGGCAGGGACTGAGTGTTCAGAGGCTGTACAGCATATAGTACAATGGGGTCCTGCTGATAATAGCTCATCTTAACTAATTAGCCCCTCACAGTTTGTAGGGTAATTTCCAACTTATCTGTGTGTGTATATATATATATATATATATATATATATATATATATATAACTATATGTTCCATTCTATGCATCCAATAAAGTGAACTGTAGCTGTAGCTCACGAAAACTTATGCTCTAATAAATTTGTTAGTCTCTAAGGTGCCACAAGTACTCCTGTTCTTTTTGCGGATACGGACTAACACGGCTGCTACTCTGAAAACTGGTCTGTGGGCTGGGGCTCCTAGTCAAAGATCCCCTGATCATCCAGCTGATGCAGTTAAGGCATGTACGTTTCATGGGCAACAGTACACAAGGAAGCGATTTGGCTAGCCCCATCTTCAACTGACTTTGACTGCCCAACATGATGGACTAGGTTCCCATTTTGTAGCTGGAGGCTCCTAGCCACTACTGTAATACACACAAATAATTGTACTGTTTGCAAGCTAGTAAGGGAGGTGTGCATTTGACATTCCCTCACTTTGGTAGCTAGTGCCTTTTGTTCCAGCAGATATTAGAAACAGGTGGGATGCAGTTATTCAAGGTTGTGACATTACAGTTTTGCATTTCAAAGCTTACAATAATAGGCACTTTTAACTACCTGACACTTTTTAAAGTGAACTTTTAATAATAAAATTTAGCTTTTAGTGAATTTTCTGTGCTTGAATGCTGAGGGTTTGTTTGCTCCAACATTCTTTCCCTGCCCCATTTTTTCATCCTAGCTGGACACGTACACCTCTTCTCTCTTGCCCTCCCCCTTCCCTTCCCATCTAGTTGATCCCCTCCTAGCTAAACCCACCCAAAATAAAAACAACTCATGAAACTGATATGTTTGCTGTTCTCACATAGTTCACTCTGCTTGTTATACTGCTTCCTCCACCCACTGTATGTAGTTTGTCTGTTTAGAGGGTAAGCTCTGCAGGGTTTTGCACAGCGCCTAACCCAGTAGGACCCCATTCTCAATTGGCCCCTAAGCACTATTATAATAAAATAAACACAAAGCACAGTGCCTCTCAATTTTGTACCATTGACTGGCTGAGCAAGGGGGTTGCTGGGAGCCTGAGGACCATATCTAATCTGGGTGGGATGGAGCATTACACCCACCTTAATTCTTCATAGGTGGAATTTGATACAATAGTCCCCCAGCTGCAATGCTCTTATGATGCATTAGACTAGCATGCATTGCATGCCGGTTCAGGTAGTTTTCACGGGCATGCAGGCCTAGTAGCTGCACATGAGCCTTATTAATAGGGGACAATTCTTATGGGCCAGTTGTTTATGAAATGCTTGTGATGTGCTAGACAGCAGCAAATTACATCTTCTGCTCTCTAACCCTTCACCCAACAACCCTATGCCAGGGCCCCCTGGAATATAAAGCACACTAAAGCATTTACATATATACTAAAAAAAGTGGGGGAATATGACAGTAGTTGGATTTGTATCATTTCATTGTGGAAAGTTTCTACTCATGAAGACTGCTGAGGGGAAAGAAGATTGAAACCCGGCTTAATACAGGGCCCTCGATTGACAGCCTTAACATATGGGAGCTTGGGACATGGACATCAGATTACTACATGGAATCCCCCATAGAAACCATGGCCTGAGGGGTGGGGTGAACCAGCTCTGAAAACTTAAGAGAAAGTATTTGTGCTGCCCCTAACTTCCTGCCCTGGCTCCCTTTGTCACCCTAGAGGGGAGCAGGCTTTTGTTTTCCAGCTGTACAGGTACAAATGAGGTAATACTGCTGGGCTGGAGCAAGTTCTCAAACTTATTCATGGAAGAGAAGTAGGTCACACTGCTTCCTTCTAAAGTCCAGCCAGTCATTTCTGTACAAGGAACACACTGACGGAAGTAGTTAGTCTAGCTCTACCCAGTAGGGGTTGCTGCGCTGAAGGAAGAAACATGAGCAGCTACTAGTGCCTACAGCCAAGGAGGAGGACCAGAACTAGCAGCTATGGAGGAGAGGCACCAGAAAGTGCCATGAATATCAAGCACCCAGTAAAGACCAGGTGATGACAGAGCAAGGCAGACTCTTGAAAGAAGCCATAGGGCCATTAAAACGAGAGAGCAAAAATGGTGGATCTTGATAGGAAAAGAAGAGGGGAGAAACTGCCAGCTGAGATACCTAAATACTTCCCTACTCTTACTTTTCCAGTGTTGTAAGGGAGACAGGGATACAGTATATTACAAACAGGAGTGGAAGAGGAAGTTTTATGTAACACCATCTGATAAAATGATAGTAGTAAAGTACAACCAATTCCTCTTCAACACCTGATTCTTTCATATGAAGCTCACATGCTCTTTTACAGCTCCATTAGAGAAAGGATGTTTTTCAATTTGAGGCCCCCCCTTGACATGCAATAAAAACTCAAGGGCCTAGCAGAGGTGGGGAGCTTACCTCAAAAAGTTTGAAAACAGCTTAGGGTGTAGGGAGCAGGTAGCTGGGGGCTGTGCATACATGGGGTAGCTCAAGGTGCAGGGAGGGCATAGCCTCAAGGTATAGGGAGAGGGGTATTAGGGGCTATGTGCTGGCGGGCTCTGCTATGGTCCCTATTCCCTGAGGGGTCTGCCAGCCACTGAGCCGGGCCCCCCTGGCACAGGGGACTCTTACCTGCTGCGGCCGTGGGAGCAAAAGGGGTGGAAAGCTGAAAAGCAGCTTCAACGTGGGGCAGCAGGAGAGGAGGGAACGGTGCCATTGCCTGCTCCATGGCACCAACTAGAGTAGCAGCTGTCTCACAGGGCCCTGCTCCAGCTTCCCACCTCTGACCTTGCCAAGGAGAGAAGATGGGGAAGGGGGAAGTTGTAGAGCTGCCCCTGAGACTGCCATGCTCTTGTGCTGGGTTTTTTTTTGGGGGGGGGGGGGGTGAGGGAAAAATGCCCTCCACATCCCAACTCCACCCACAGCCTCAGGGCTTCTGCCCCACAGGGAGCACGAGGGATCAGGGCTTCAAGCCCACAGGGGAGTGCTTATATAAGGCTACAATTTAGTCTCAGAATCTGTGACTTCCAGCTACCTCTGTGACTTCAGACTACAGTGGTCAGGAGCTGCAGGATCCTCTGGTCCTGGCAGGGGCAGGGAGCGGCATGGTGCCCGTCACCTCTAGTGGTCCCTGGAGCTCCAAGCATGGTCGGTAAACGGTAGTAGAGACAGGCATGAGCTGAGTAGTTTTAAACAGCAGTATCTTTGTTATGGAGCACAGTCTGTAGATATTTGCTTTTTAAGCTACCACAAGTATTCAAGACATTCACTTTGAAATTGCATCCTTCTGGGGGAGAAGATGATCATCAAGAGAAGAGATGGTGGTAGCTTACCACAACTCAGACAACTGAAGCAGCGTGGTGCTAGCACATGGGAGCTCTCCCATAGGAAAAAGGTATAGAACACCTTCCCAAAGTATGTTTGTCACGCAAGACAGAGGAGGGATAGAATGCATGGACTAGCTTGACTAATTTCCTCACGACCCCTGGCTCTAAGCTTTATTGGGTAAGTTATGTGCTCCACAACTCTAATGAAGCTATTAAGCCATGTTTACAAGAAGATTTTGCACCACCCCTGGTTCAGGACTAGTGGAGCTGTTCCAGGGATGGTAACACTGAAAGCAGCATAAAGAACCCAGACAGCACTGGAGGGTAAAAACCTAGGCCCCAGCCCTGTGAGCTAGTAATTCCACCATAGGTACCATCATAGCTCAGTGAAAAGTGCTAGTGCTAATACACTCTGCAAAAGATGGGTGTTTAGTGACTAAACCAGTGTTCAACTGCATTTTCCCATTACTCTGAAGTGTAATGACATGTTTAGATAAGTCCTTCATTCCAGACACCCAACCCTGCCCCCTTGCCACCAGACATGCCTAGATCTTTTCCTTCAGTTAAGGAGACTTTAATTGTGACGCAGCTCTTTGACATTAGTCTGTCATCATGGTAGTAACATTACAAGTTAAGTTTCCAGTGCATTCCGGGTTCATGCTCCCACATTGGAGAGAGAGCATGTTCTCTCACAACCCCCTCATGAATCTTTATCAATGTACTCAATCCTATAAAATATAAGCTGCTCTACTGCATTACACACATCAACTTTACACAAATGTATACAAAAAATATATAATATATACAGGAAGTGCCACTGTGCTCCTATATCAGGAACAAAAACCCTTTTATCAAAAAGGATAACTCCGGTGGTGCTACCAATTCAGAGGATCAGATTCCTTTGAAAAAAGTCCAGAGTCCATTAGTGTACGGAGTAAGTCTTTAACATAATAAGTTTTGACACTGACCCTGCATGCAGGATGATGGAGACTCAACATCCTGTTTAGGTACAGTGTACCTGGAATGAGAAATGGCTGCCCCATATTTGTTCAGCCCATGACCAGGAACCAGGATAAGAGACCTTAAAATGTCTGTGTGAGGGGGAAGACTTTCATAGAGGGAATGATTCAGAGTATTATACTTAAGATCCATTTTCCTTTGCATATTTTTTCCTAGACCAGACCTTGTAACTTTGGTTGTTAGGTTTAAACTCATCACACATTGGCTAAGGGCTTACTCATTCAGGCTCACATTCTGAAAGACATTAGGACTTCTCTAATGTTTCCAGAGTCACAGATTAAGCTCAAACACAGGGTGGCTTCCTTCTAACACTATCGACAGAAGGAAAAACTGTTAAGAAAACCCTTAGCAAGACACTGACAACTTACAGGAACTAAAAATAGTTAACATTTAAGAGTGTCCCTGTAGGAAAGTCCTTAAGTATAGGAAGTGACAAGGGACACAACACAGTACAACAGCAAAGGCAAGATGTTAGAGATTGTTTTACTTGCAAGTCCAGTTTTAGATTTATGTTTCACCCTTTCCAATGGAGGAACTACAGGTCTGCATGAGATGAAATGAAACAGATGCCCAGTCTATGGGTAACCAGTTAAGGGAAGGCAGCACATTGAGCACTAGGGTGGAAACTGGTCACCAGAACAAAGGTTTGGCCATGAGATGTTCTGCAGATTCCTCCCACAAGCAACTGCTCACTGATGTAAATACTTCAAGTGATGATCTGGGACTATAGAGTCACTGAAAAGCGAATGCACAATTTTCAAGATGGTACTCTTGGGGAAAAAGATACTTAGCGTGAAAGTCAACAACCTCCACTAAAGAGAAACCCTGAAGTCCTGGTTATGGTCCAAAAACCTTTTGCTTTGGAAGTGTCCTTATTTCAGTTCTCCGTGAGCAGCCTTGCTATATTGGCAGGATCTGCTCTAGTACACTTTTGGAAGCCTGTGGAATTCTGTCTGGAAACTTTACTTCAAATTCTATAATAAGGTCCCCTCGCTGGTCTGGATTCTTGGGATATGGGAGGCCCTCTCCAGGGATTCGCCGCTTTATCCCAGGTTTAATGACATCTTTAAATACCATTGGAATGGTCCTGCCATCCAGCGTCGGCACATTGACTGTGCAACCACACAGGGCCTAAGTATAAAAACAGGACAATTAAAACACTGTCTGCAAA
Source organism: Chelonia mydas (assembly GCF_015237465.2). NCBI lineage: Eukaryota > Metazoa > Chordata > Testudines > Cheloniidae > Chelonia > Chelonia mydas. The sequence continues at coordinate 13,761,793 of NC_051260.2, forward strand.
CACAATCTCTAGCAGATTTCCCGAACAACCAAAGAGAAAATGTTTCATTGTGATGGCCTGTTTATTCCAGTTAGGCTCTTCTGAATCCTGCTGAGTTAATCTGATACAGGCACCAGATCAACAGCACTAGAAATTGTACAAATATACCACAACAAACAGTTGTGCAACCCTTCCACATTGATGGATCAGCAGGGTCAGTTTGGATGTTGAAAGTTCACTTTCTCAACAGAGTAATTTGCCCATGATCTGCCATCTCTAATGGTGACTTATGCCCTCTGGTTGCTTCAGAAGGAAGTATCCTGAGGCTACTAACTTATTTTATACAGACCAGAAAGCAGTTAGGCAGGTATCCTATTATGGATTCAAGCCAGATACTGAACGAAGTGTAGGGGAAAGAAGAGATCTCAGTATTCCCATTTGTCACTCCCACTATCTAAAACCCAAGCCAAGCCACCCATTAGAGTCCCATACTGAATCAGGCACCTTTGCTTACCTCACGGAGGCTGATCTTAGCTGGGAAAATAATATCAGACCCATCTCTCTTAAAGACATTGTGTGGCTTGTCTTTTAAAACAAAGACAATGTCAGCTGGAATGTTGTTTGCTGTTTGGTCTCCCTCTTTGGGAAAAGTAATCTTTGTTCCTTCTTTCCACCCTCGTTTGACTTCAATGGTCAGAATCTTGTCCTCATTCCGTGTGGTCTTGCCATCTGTATTGAGTCGTTTGTGAGAGATTTTCATTTTCTTGGTGCAGCCAGTGTAGATCTCCTCCAAGGAAACCCTCAGATCATGAATGACAGGAGGGTCTTGTTTTTTGCGTATACTTTCATGGCCCGAGCGGGAGCGAGAGAAGCCCATATTACTAAAGCCCCCCATCTGAAAAGTGGAGAAAGGGTCATCAACATCCATGTCTTCATCTCCATTCCTTTGTACAAAAAAGGTATCAAATGGATTCCTCCCACCAAAAAACTCTGCAAACATAGCATGAGGATCTCCATGAAAGGTGTAGCTGAATGAGGTACCACCATTGGCACATCCACCACTGCTGGGACCACTTCCCTTTAGTCCTGAAAAACAGAGTAAATATAATCCAGCAGTTAGTCATAAAGCTTGAGTTTACTTGGTTCTTATCAAGAGTCCAGTCCACCATGGCTTTGTTAACTGCAAGACTCTCCCCCACCCTAAGATCTTTGAAAAGAGATTTTTATTCATGACTACGTTTGAGATGCATCACCAAAAAGAGGTTTGCTGTCATCTTAAAATGATGTCAAGATTCAAACCTCCCTAGTCAGAAATTAGAGCCATGTTTAAGAGCTCTCATCTCCTCCAATTAATGAGTCTCCTAAAGTATTAACTTATTCAGAGCCGTTTATTTTTTTATAATTGACCCAACTGTACCCCTTAATATGGCAGCAAACCTAGCTGGCCTATAAAACTTCCCATCTCTATCTACAGAGAGTCTGATTTAGAATCACTGTAGGCAAAAATAATTTAAACTGAAATGGTTGGAGACAGCAAAGTTAAATTTTTCCTACTTCAATGAAACACTGTTACTGAGGCAAGTTTCATAACCTAGCAAACAAATGTACTAGAATCTTCTAGTGACAAGCAAAGCCATTCTCTAGCCATGTCTCGGCTGTCCTAGAAAAGTGGCCTATCAGCATACTACCACTAAGGCATCAGCTCTTAAGGGGAAATCACTAAGAATTTACAGGAAATGCAAGATATAAGACACAGGAAACTAGCAACTGAAAAGCAGCTCAGACTCCACTTTTCGGAAGTAGTTTAAGGACAGTTATCTACAATTCTATTAGCTGGAAATATCAACTAAATTAGTTTTAAACAAATCCTTCTCTTCTTCCAGTTTCAGCTGAATACAAATATTGACAGTTGAGTTAGCTGAGCTAGCAGTGTTTGAGAAAGTACAAAGCAAGCTCCCTTGCTTGAGTCATCTAAATGGAGGAGACTGCGCCCTAGAAAAAACAATCTGGACTAATGTTAAATTAGAGATTTGGTGCAGAAGTTTAACTCCTTAATCTGGAGGAAGTCAGGCAGGCACACTGCCTCCAGGCTTTGCACATGGACTTCAGAGCAGGTCTCTCCCAAAGAGTCGGACACTGGTGTTCTATTAATAGTTTTAACAGGCTATGTTATTAATGCAACAGGACGCTGATAATAAAGAAACTGGCCAATTCCCAAATCCACTTATAGACAGTAGGAACTAGTTCTACTTTCTTTCATAACTAGCCCTGTACCAGATCTCCCTGTTCCTAGGAGTCTCCTCTTAGATTAGTTTGTTGACAGTCATTTTCACAGCCACTTAGCCGTCCCATGCCATTGAGAGCATCTACAAGCTGTACAGTCAAATTGTGTGTGTACAGGAAGGGGACACAAGCCCAGGATTCAGTACTGTCCCCTGAAAGTCAACTAGATGCACCCCTCTCCAGACTTGCAGACAAAACCAATGAATTTCAGGAGCAGGAGTAGAGGATAAAAATAAGAGAGTCCAGCTACTAGTGAATACTTTGTTCTCGGTCACTCCCAGGGCTGCCCCAAGAGAGCCTCTCGCCATCATCCTGTATGTACCGGGGATACCAGGAAGTTCAGGTGTGCCCCATTAGGGAATAATATCCCTCTTCCCCAATCTCAGAGCCGCACCTCACGTCAGGGAAAGCACTTACACCGGATACCCATCACCATGGCACCCCACACCACCCCATACAGGGGCCCTGCTACAGAGCTGCATCAGAATTTCCTTCTCCCCCAGATATACGGTCTGCCCCAGCCCCCCTCCAAAGAGCCCCTCCTGTCCCCACAACAACTGCACCCCAAACCCGGGCACCTCATTTCCCCTCCTCACCCACCCATCCTTAGCCGTCCACCACTGTCTCGGGCCAAGCCAGCCGCACCCTCTACTTTATCCGAAAAGCAGCACCCGTCTTCCCGCAGCGCCCCAGGATTCACGCTTCCTTCTCCCCCCCCGCCGCCCCCTCACATCAAGTCAGCACCCTTCGCCACCCCACAGCTCTACGGGGGCAGCCCCGATACTCCGCCCCCCCCCCCCGAGCTTTGCGGCAACCGGCCCGCAGCCCCCCCCCTCACCTTCCTCGCCGAACTTGTCGAAGACCTCCCGCTTCTTGGGGTCGCTGAGCACGTCGTAGGCCTCGGCGACCTCCTTGAAGCGCTCCTCCGCGCCGGGGTCCTTGTTCTTGTCCGGGTGGTAGCGCAGCGCCTGCTTGCGGTAGGCCTTCTTGATGTCGTCGTCCGAGGCGCCGCGGGCCAGGCCCAGCGTGCGGTAGTAGTCCTTGCCCATAGCGGCTCAGTCCCTGCCCGTGGCGCTCTCCCGTCCACCGCGGCCCCCGCCGCGGCCGCCTCCCCGCATTTATACGGCGGGTGGCGGAACCTTCCAGAGCTCGCCACGGCCCTCCAGAACCTTCCTCCGCCCCGGCCGCCGCCTCCGCCAATCCTAGCGCGGGGCCGGCCGCGCCCCGCCCCAGTGGGGGGACGGGTCTGCGTCACGTGAGCGCACACAACCCTTCCCCCGCCCCTCCCCTCCGAGAGAGCGTAACCGTCGCGGAGGCCACGCCCCTGCTCCACCCGCACCCGTGGGGTGGGCGGGGACAGAGGCGCGCGCTGGGCGACCAACGGTCGCAGCCCGTCAGGCGGGACCAATGGTTGCGGCCCCTCCGAGCGTTCTCGCCCCGCCCCCTCCTCGGGGCGGGGCTGGGCGCGAGCTGAGGTCTGAAATGTCAATTTCCAGGGCAGCCGCCCTGTCCGTCTGCGTCCGCGGAAGGAACGGGGGGACTTGTGGGGCCCGAGAGGCGAGCGCGCTTATCCGAGCACAGGCTCCCCTGGGCTTCAGCCCGCTTCATCGGATGCATGCAGTGGAGAATACAGTGGGGAGATTTATATACACGGAGAACAGGAAACAATGGGTGTCACCATGTACCCTGCAACATACACACTGCAAGGTACACACCATACACACTGCAACATACACACTGCAGCCATACACACTGTACACACTGCAACATACACACTGCAACATACACACCGTACACACTGCAACATACACACTGCAACATACACACCGTACACACTGCAACATACACACTGCAACCATACACACCGTACACACTGCAACATACACACTGCAACATACACACCGTACACACTGCAACATACACACTGCAACATACACACTGCAACGTACACACCGTACACACTGCAGCATACACACAGCAACCATACACACCGTACACACTGCAGCATACACACTGCAACATACACACCGTACACACTGCAACATACACACTGCAACGTACACACCGTACACACTGCAACATACACACTGCAACATACACACGCAACCAGAGTGATCAGGAAACAGCAAGGGGGGGCGGGACACCTTTCCCAGTGATAATCCACGTGGGCCATTTCCAGCAGTTGACAAGAACGTCTGAGGAAGGGGAGGGGGAAATAAACAAGGGGAAATAGTTTTACTTTGTGTAATGACCCATCCGCTCCCAGTCTTTATTGAAGCCTCAGTTAATTGTGTCCAGTTTGCAAATTAATTCCAGTTCAGCAGTCTCTCGTTGGAGTCTGTTTTTTAAGTTTTTTTGTTGAAGAATTGCCACTCTTAGGTCTGTAATCGAGTGACCAGAGAGATGGAAGTGTTCTCCGACTGGTTTTTGAATGTTACAATTCTTGACGTCTGATTTGTGTCCATTTATTCTTTTAGGTAGAGACTGTCCAGTTTGACCAATGTACATGGCAGAGGGGCATTGCTGGCACATGATGGCATATATCACATTGGTAGATGTGCAGGTGAACGAGCCTCTGATAGTGTGGCTGATGTTATTAGGCCCTGTGATGGTGTCCCCTGAATAGATATGTGGGCACAGTTGGCAACGGGCTTTGTTGCAAGGATAGGTTCCTGGGTTAGTGGTTCTGTTGTGTGGTGTGTGGTTGCTGGTGAGTATTTGCTTCAGGTTGGGGGGCTGTCTGTAAGCAAGGACTGGGCTGTCTCCCAAGATCTGTGAGAGTGATGGGTCGTCCTTCAGGATAGGTTGTAGATCCTTGATGATGCATTGGAGAGGTTTTAGTTGGGGGCTGAAGGTGATGGCTAGTGGCGTTCTGTTATTTTCTTTGTTGGGCCTGTCCTGTAGTTGGTAACTTCTGGGAACTCTTCTGGCTCTGTCAATCTGTTTCTTCACTTCAGCAGGTGGGTACTGTAGTTGTAAGAATGCTTGATAGAGATCTTGTAGGTGTTTGTCTCTGTCTGAGGGGTTGGAGCAAATGCAGTTGTATCATAGAGCTTGGCTGTAGACAATGGATCGTGTATGGATCGTGTGGTGTGGTCTGGATGAAAGCTGGAGGCATGTAGGTAAGTATAGCGGTCAGTAGGTTTCCAGTATAGGGTGGTGTTTATGTGGCTATCGCTTATTAGTACCGTAGTGTCTAGGAAGTGGATCTCTTGTGTGGACAGGTCCAGGCTGTTGCCAACTTTGTCCACATATCTATTCAGGGGACACCATCATAGGGCCTAATCACATCAGCCACACTATCAGAGCCTCGTTCACCTGCACATCTACCAATGTGATCTATGCCATCATGTGCCAGCAATGCCCCCCTGCCATGTACATTGGTCAAACTGGACAGTCTCTACGTAAAAGAATAAATGGACACAAATCAGGAATTATAACATTCAAAAACCAGTCGGAGAACACTTCCATCTCTTTGGTCACTCGATTACAGACCTAAAAGTGGCAATTCTGCAACAAAAAAACTTCAAAAACAGACTCCAACGAGAGACTGCTGAATTGGAATTAATTTGCAAACTGGATACAATTAACTTAGGCTTGAATAAAGACTGGGAGTGGATGGGTCATTACACAAAGTAAAACTATTTCCCCATGTTTATCCCCTCCGCCCCACTGTTCCTCAGACGTTCTTGTCAACTGCTGGAAATGGCCCACCTTGATTATCACTACAAAAGGTTTCCCCCCCACTCTCCTGCTGGTAATAGCTCACCTTTCCTGATCACTCTCATTACAGTGTGTATGGTAACACCCATTGTTTCATGTTCTCTATGTATATAAATCTCCCCACTGTATTTTCCACTGTATGCATCCGATGAAGTGAGCTGTAGCTCACGAAAGCTTACGCTCAAATAAATTTGTTCGTCTCTAAGGTGCCACAAGTCCTCCTTTTCTTTAAACATCAATGTCGCTGACTACGCCCACTCGTGAAAGCCACGCCCTTCATATCACCCTGGTCGTGGCGGGGTCCCTCTAGTAGGGGCGGAGCCAGGCTCCCGGAAGGAGCAGCCTGGAGACCCTCCCACACCAAGAGCACCCATCACCTAGGGTCCCACAGCCCCCCCAGGAAGCCCATCACCCTGGGTCCCACAGCCCCCCTTCCCCACCAAGATCACCCATCACCCTGGGTCCCACAGCCCCCCTTCTCCACCAAGAGCACCCATCACCCTGGGTCCCACAGTCCCCCCCAAGAGCACCCATCACCCCAGGTCCTACAGCCCCCCCCCCCCAGGAGCACCCATCACCTTGGGTCCCACAGCCCCCCTTCTCCACCAAGAGCACCCATCACCCGGGTCCCACAGTCCTCCCCCCAAGAGCACCCATCACCCTGGGTCCCACAGCCCCCACGCAAGACACCCGTCACCCTGGTTCCAAAGCCTCCCCCCCACCAAGGGCATCCATGGCTGGATCCTCTGTGTTTTAAGGTTATAAAAGGACTCAGGGAGGGGAGAGACAGGCACAGGATGTTTGGGAAGGGGAAGGCCAAGGTCAAAGTAACCGAGCTTGGCAGAAGGCTGCATATTACATCACGCAAGCCAGAAGGGCCCGAGAGGGGCACACAGGACTCTGACCCCAGCCCAAAAGGTGCTGCAGAGTGGTGAGGAAACAGGCAGGGAAATGCATGCAGGGCTTGTGATTCTGATACAGATCTGTGTATTTCTCAAGCGATTAAGGGAAGACAATGCTGCCTATGACCCCTGTGCAAAGTCTAAATGTGCATTTCATGCTTTATGCCTGGCACCTGCCCCCTGAGAGAGTTACGTGGTGAGCCGCCAGGCTCACGCCTGCAGCTGGAGTTCTGCGAGTACTCAGCACTAGTTTGCGATGCGGGCGCTGGTATGGTCTAAGCCAGAAGTGGGCAAACTATGGCCCGCAGGACCCTGCTGCCCAGCCCCTGAGGTCCTGGCCCAGGGAGGCTCGTCCCCGGCCCCTCCCCTGCTGTTTCCCCTCCCCTGCAGCCTCAGCTCACCTGCGCCGCCGTGCAATGCTCTGGGCGGCGGGGATGCAGAGCCGCGGCCTGACCCGGTGCTCTGTGCTGCACGGTGGCGTGGCTGGCTCCAGCCGGGCGGCGCGGCTGCCTGTCCTGGTGCTCTGGGCGGCGCGTCTGTAGCGCTGCCAGCCGCCGCGGTAAGGGAGCAGCGGGGGTTGGATAGCCGGCAGGGGAGTTCAGGGTGGTGGTCAGGGGGCGGGGGTGTGGATAAGGGTTGGGGCGGTCAGAGGGCGGGGAACAGGGGGTGTCAAGGAGCTGGAACTGCTCCCCATGAAGCCAGTCAGGACTCTGTGGAAGTCTCCTCTCTGGGAGCAGCCTGTCTGCAGGACACACAGCTCACCCGGCTTCCACCTTCCTGGGTCTGACCTCGGAGCATTCAGCATCCTCTGCCCCTCCGTGCGCTTCCCACAGCGAGTCCGCCCAGGCGGGGTCCTGGGGAAGCCAGAGGGTCCTGCCCCCCAACTCCGCAGTCAGACGTGACTCTCAGCCGGCCAGTAAAACAGAAGGTTTATTAGACGACAGGAACATGGTCTAAAACAGAGTTTGCAGGTGCAGAGAACAGGACCCCTCAGCTGGGTCCATTTTGGGGGGCAGTGAGCCAGACAAACACGTCTGCACTTCACTCCTCCTCCCCAGCCAGCCCCAAACTGAAACTCTCTCCAGCCCCTCCTCCTCTGGGCTTTGTCGCTTTCCGGGGCCAGAAGGTCACCGGATTTCTTTGTTCTCCAACCCTTTAGCTCTCACCTTGCAGTGGGGAAGGGCCCAGGCCATCAGTTGCCAGGAAACAGGGAGTCGGCCATTCTCTGTGTCCAGACCCCTGCACACACCTGCCCTCTTTAGGGCTCTGCAACGATCATACACCCTTATCTCACCCCTTAGATACTTAAGAAATGCCTAGGGGAAACTGAGGCACCCCCACAGTATTCAGAGGAAACATTAAGAACAGTCCCGCTTCGTCACAGGGGGGTTGAATGGGGGCAGGGGTTCTGGGGGGGGCAGTCAGGAAGGAGAGGTGGGGTTGGATGGGGCAGCGGCGGGCAGTCAGGAAGGAGAGGCGGGGTTGGATGGGGCGGCGGCCGGCAGTCAGGGGCAGGAGTTCCGGGGGCGGTCAGGGAGAAGGGGTGGTTGGATGGGGCAGGGGTCCTGGGGGGGCAGTCAGGAATGAGAGGATTAGTTGGATGGGGTGGCGGGGGGCGGTCAGGGGTGGGCTGTCCGGGGGCAGTCAGGGGCTGGGGGGGGTAGATGGGGGTGAGAAGCAGGGGGGGTTGGACATGGGGCGGGGGCCAGGCCATGCCTGGCTGTTTGGAGAGGCACAGCCTCCCCTAACAGGCTCTCCATACAATTTTGGAAAGCCGATGTGGCCCTCAGGCCAAAAAGTTTGCCCACCCCTGGTCTAAGCTCTCAGGACAGGCTAGTAGATAGAGGGTCTGTGCACCAAAAGTACGCCTAGGGACCTCAAGCCAGGGTCACTGCCTGGTCTCTGTTCAGACCCCAGTCAGAGACTTAAAACACACAGGATCCAGCAGCTGGTTCCCCCTCCCCAGCAGTCCAGTGAGTAGCCAAAAGAGGACCTCTGACAATTCCTTTGAGGGAGTAGAAGATAGATCAGCTACTGTGGCCCAAATGGACATTGGCCTCTCTGAAGAGATTGCCAGCAAAGGGCCAGTTAGTACCAGTTGTGAGGGGAGGGGACCTCTACCCTCTGGGAAATGGAAGGAGACCCCCAAACGAGGGCCACTGAAGGGCCATCAGAAGAGAACAATTTATGGCCCCTGCATGGGGCTGCCATGGTACCTCTGTCCCTGACATTTCCACAGATCCATTTGTCTACAAATTTTTCTAGACATATGTTCTGATCATTTTCACACATTTTTTGCTTGTTGATCCCCTCACCCCACTCTTGACCATTGGCTGATACCAAATAAGCAACAGGAGAGCTGGCAAAGAGTAAACCAAGTGTGGGAGGCAGCGTGGCTTGTCAAGTGGAGCACAGGGGACTGGGAGCCAGGACTCCTGGGTTCTGATGCTGATTGGGAGGGATCATGGTGGTCTAGTGGTTAGAAAAGAAGATTGGAAATCAGGATTTTGGGAGTATTTTTCATGGTTAGAGCAGGGGACTGGGAACCAAGATTTTTCCCAGTTGGACTGCTGGCTCACTGTGTGACCTGGGGCAATCCGCATCATCTCTGCCTCAGTTTGCCTGTCTGGAAAATGGGCGTAATTGTGGCAAGAGAGGTGGGTGAGGTTTGTGTAACATGTGTCAAGCACTCTGTGATCCTCTGATGAAAGGCCATGTGTCATGGCCTAGTTGTGTGCTGGCTAACCAGCCGGATGTGTGGGGTAAAACAGGTGTTAGCCCACTTCACTAGTGGTAACACTGGTAATTCCTGGCTCTTATCGAGCTTCTCATCAGCAGAGCTCAAAGCATTTGACATAGAAATTCAGCATTATGAAGGGGCATTGCAAGGGGCTGCTGTCCCTCTGGCTCAGGCAGATTTGGACAGGCTTTTCAGACTGCAATGATCTCTTTGGGACAGAAAGCATGGCCCAGAATCTGAGCTCAGTTACACCAGGGCAGACCCATTCATTTGCACCAGAGTAACTGAGCTCAGAATCTGGCCCCTTGTTTTCGTACTTAAGTGGCTACCACATCCTCTGTCCTGCGATGCCGGAGCTGACCTGCCTCAGAGTGGGGAAGGAGGAAGGAGGAGCTGGTTGGCAGAAAATGTTTAGAAATACACGTTCTGCTGCTGGAAGATGATGCACAGTGATTTCATTTCCAGCTTTCCGGGATGGAGAAAGCCTGCCAGGAAAGTAATGGGTTGGTCTCAGAAGTTACTGCAGGAAGAGCTGGAGGAGTGACAGGCCGGGAAATACCCTCTTTGGGCCCAAATGGTCTAACTCATGCAAGAGCAGTCTGGTTATTGTGGGGAGTGAATTGCTTGCACGTGCCCTGGCCTTGGGAAACACTGGTTGATCACCAGGACAGCAGGTGAGGGGAAGGGGCCAGGCTTGCTCTGGGTATGGCAAGTTCAGTGCAAGGTTAGATATTCGTAGATTCCAAGCCCAGAAAGGACCATTGTGGTAATTTAGTCTGACCTCCTGTATCGTACAGGCCAGAGAACTTCCCTGGGTTTATTTCTCTTTGAACTAGAGCAGATCTTTGAGAAAAATATCCCATCTTGTTTCAGAAGTTGCTAGTGATAGAGAATCTACCATGACCAGTGGTTAACTACCCATCTGCTAAAAATTTGAGTTACTTCCAGCCATTGGATTATGTTAGCCCAGGGGTGGCCAACCTGTGGCTCCGGAGCCCCATGCGGCTCTTCAGAAGTTACTATGCGGCTCCTTGTACAGGCACCGACTCCGGGGCTGGAGCTACAGGTGCCAACTTTCCAGTGTGCCGGGGGGTGCTCACTGCTCAACCCCTGGCTCTGCCACAGGCCCCGCCCCCTCCCCCTGAGCCTGCAGTGCCCTCGCTCCTCCCCCGAACCTTCTGCACGCCACAAAACAGCTGATCGGGAGGTGTGGGGAGGGAGGGGGAGGCGCTGACCGGTGAGGCTGCTAGTGTGCGGGAGGCGCTGGGAACGGGGGGAAGCTGGTGGGGGGCTGCTGACGTATTATTGTGGCTCTTTGGCAATGTACACTGGTAAATTCTGGCTCATTCTCAGGCTCAGGTTGGCCACCCCTGTGTTAGACCTTTCTCTGCTAGATGGAAGAGCCTGTTATCAAAGATTTGTTTCCCAGGTTAGTACTTATTGGCCATTATCATGTCAGCCCTTAACCTTCTCTTTGTTAAGCTAAATAAATTGAGCTCTTTGAGTCTATCCTTTAAGGCAGGTTTTCTGATCCTTTGATCATTCCTGTGACTCTTCTCTGAACCCCCTCCAATTTATCATAATCCTTCTTGAATTGTGGGCACTAGAACTGGACACAGTGTTCTAGGAGAGGTCAAACCGGTGCTGGGGTCAGAGAAGCAATGATCTAGAGGAAGGGGGCTGGGAGTCGGCATTCTTGGGTTCTATACCTGATTCTGAGAGGGGAGTGGCGTCTGGTGGTTAGATCAGGCGGGCTGGGAGTCAGGACTTACGTAAGAACGGCCACACTGGGTCAGACCAATGGTTCATCTAGCCCAGTGTCCTGTCTCTGACAGTGGCCAGTGCCAGAAACTTCTGAGATTTAGGAACACCTGAAGCATGGGGTTGCGTACCTGACCATCTTGGCCATCGATGAACCTACCCTCCAGGAACTTATCTCATTCTTTTTTTGGACTCAGTTTTACTCATGGCCTTCATGATATCCCCTGGAATCACGTTCCACAGGCTAACTGTGCATTGTGTGATGAATGCTGCCTAGTAAGGTTGTTCTAGGTTCTATACCTGGCTCTGGGAATAGTGAATAGAACATGGGTGGACCAGGAACAGGACTCCTGGGTTCTATCCTTGGCTGTAGAAGGGAGTATATCTGATGGTTAGAGCAAGAAACTGGTCATCTCTGCAACTCGAGTTAAAGAGATCAGATACCATAGTGATGGGCATGGTATAAGAACTGAGGAGAGGAGACTGGAAAGGGCTCAGGGAGGGAAAGAATTGATGAGTGAGGTGTTGAGGTGGATAATTTTGACCTCATTGCTCTGGTAGTTGGAAAGCTCAGAGAGGATCTTTGGGTTGCAGGCACCTGGCCTGCAGACCCAGCCATCTCTGCCTTCCCAGGGCGATCCCTGCAGCGGGTTGTAGGTTTTTTTCTTCTTCTCTTTGCAATGCACAAGCTTGGCTGTCTGGCGCCCAAGGTTTTCACCATCTCGCATGTGGGTGCAGAGCTGCCTGCTGCGTCTCCAGAGGGTGTGGGCTCTGAGCGCCAGGGCTTGCAACCTTTCACCAGCCTTAAAGTCGCTTTGAACAGAATGTGACCAGGGGAGCAAAACGCAGAGATGTGGCTGGGGGGAGGGAGAAGGGAGGGAAGGTGAAGCCGCAGCAGCTTGGTTAAACAAAACACACTTTTAAAAGTGAGATGGAAACAGAGACTAGGGCTCATGGGGTGGGAAAGTGACCCTTAGCTAACCATAATATTGTCAGCATGTAGTTCCGGGCAGTCTCTCTCTCCTTGGTCACTTTATCTGACTGACTTCCACCTCTGCTGTTCTAACCCCTAGACACCACTCCCTTCCCAGAGCTGGAAATGGAATCCAGGAGTCCGGACTTCCAGCCCCCTGTTCTAATTGGACACCCTGCCCTACTATTAGGCTATAAATCCCAGCCTCACCAGCTCTGTTTGTTTGATACAAATGTTACAGCGAAACAAATAGACAGGTGGCTGCGCACATGTCTGAAAACAGTTCTCTGGTGCCTTGGGCAGTTGCCTCCGTTGTCTGCAGCAGTTTCATACATAAAGGGATTTGATCACTCCTTCTGTTGAGCCTTACCAAGCTTGGCCACCCACTGGCTTCAAGGAGATCTGTGACTGTTTTTGGATCCCATTAGCACTGTCCAGTGTAACGGTGTCAATAACTTCTGGCTCCTGTTAGCCTTGTGGAGCCAGCCCGGCTAGGGAGAGCAAGACAGATTCTACTCCAAAGCAACAGATTTGTTGAACAAGGCCCAGACCCTCAATGGGTCCCTAACTCCCCTTGAGAACCTGGGCCTCAGGACTTGCCTGCACTGAGGATTTATTTGGCAGTGTGTCTCTAGCGATAGCTATTCTGCAGCTGGCCATGTGGACTCTCTTGTTCTGCTTCTGCAGTAGCTTTTCCCGGCCATTTCCCCAGGCAGACAAGCCCTTAACTGCAACCTCGGTGTGAAAATCACCGTGGACAACAGTACGCTAGAGGGGTCACTAAGAACACAATCTGAAGACAACAGCGCTGCATGGTTTTAAATCACGACGGGATCTGCTCTAGTTCAAGTAGGAATCACTCCGGGGCAGGTCTCTGGCCTGTGTTATACAGGAGGTGAGACGAGATGATCACACTGGGCCCCTCCGGCCTTGGGATCGTGAACCCCAAGGATTTGCATTCCTGGCGAAGACGCAGAATAGCCCAGCTTGACTCTCAGATCGCAGGGCTAGTTTATGAGATCAGAAATGGAGGTTGGCCCTGCAAATTGGAGCCATTGAGGCAATAAATGTGGAACCCCTCAAGGGCAGCTTTAGAGTCACTCTGCAAGGCAGGGTTGTGCATTAGCCTTGCAGATTTGAATCTAAAGGGAGGAAATGCACTAAGCAGGAGATCCACTGGCAGTTAGCTTGGCTGCATATCCTGGTCTGTATTACTGGTCAGCTAGTCACATGGGTGACTGAATATGACAGAACCCTCCCCATTCCCTTCCTCCACTACACTGTAGCCACTGGAGCTGCCTTGCCTCATTGTCTCTCTGCTGAGAGTCAGAACTCCTGGGTTCTATTCCTGGCTCTGGAAGGGGAGTGTGGTTTAGTGGCTAAAGCAGAGGTGGTGTCCTGGGAATCAGGACTCCTGGGTTCTACCCCTGGCTCTGGGAAGGGAGTGGAGTCTAATGGGTGAGAGCAGGGAGCATCCTGGGAGTCAGGACTCCTGGGTTCTACCCCTGGCCCGGGAAGGGAGTATAGTGGTTAAAGCAAGAAATGGGAAGACCCTGCAGCTGTTTTTTAAGCCAAGTTTAGGAAGAGCATGTGCTAATTTGCAGGGCAAAAGTAGCCAAGGCTGGCGGCTCTGTCAGTCACTCCCTGCATGACTGTGAGGAAGACATGTCGCCACTCTGTGCCTCGGTTTCCCCATGAATACGACTGGGGTGTTTGTGAAGCTGACTAACTGATTGAAAGGCCATTTTGGAGCCTTGCCGGTAAGGGGTTATTATAAAGAGCCGAGTATTATTCCATTTTGTAATCCCATTGCGTGGTGTGAGTCACTGAGGTGCAGTCTTGGGAGTGCCGGAGCAGCTAAACTAGACAGACGTTTTTGCAGCTCACTAGGGCAGCGGTTCGTTTAATTAATAAAAACTGTAGCGCAAGATAAACCCAGGAAGGTGCTGACTTTCCACCAGCACCATCGCTGCAGAGAGAAAACCACATTCGCTCAGGCAGAGGAGCGCATTAGCTTCTCCTCTGAGTCGCAGCCAAACAGTCATGCTGAAAATCAAAGCTTGACAGAATTGGATTTCTATATAATTTAGACGGAAAATATTGATGTTTATTTTTAAGCATTTTTTTAGACTTTCATCAATTAATTTTCACAGTTGTGAGAAATTATGGGGAGGGCAGACAATTATCTAATGCCAGTCGACACGGAGATTCAAAAAGTGAAAGCTGTATAGATGGTTAAAACACAAATTGTCACCACCACATGCCAATATATACAAAGACAGCAGCCTTACGTCAACACACAATACCTGCTTTTACTAGTCATTCGCTAGTCATTTGTAAGAAGCCTAATTCAGAAGTCTAAATCACTGGCTTTTGCCTCTAATAAATTCTCAAGCAGCATTTGTCTTACTTTGCCCCTCTGCCAATTTCAGTTATTAGCAATGGAAATATTTTTTGTAGGGTTGTGCGTCTGGTGAAATTGCCATTTACCAACAAAAATCTAATCCTCCCAAGGCTCTGACTGTAAAGAATGTAGAGATTTTCATATCATGCCATGATCCTAGGCACGAAAGGGGGTAGGCCAGGTCTGGGATGGGGACAGACCTCTTCTGGCTGTGGTGAATAAAGGGATCTGATGGGCAGTAGGAGGTGCTGGGCTGCTGGAAACCTCACATCCTGCCATCCTGTTTATAGTTAACGCCAAAGACTTGGGCTGTTAACCGCTGTCTTCGCCAGTTTCCAACAAGCCCATTTCCGTCCCACCACTCTCAATTTCCTCCTGTGGTTTCACAGGGAGAGAGTACTCGTCACTACTTGTGTTGTTGCTGTGCACTTTTAAACAGCTGTTGTGGCCCTTATCGAGAGGTGGCTGCATTTTGGTGACTTCTGCAAAGCATCCTTGGAGCCACTGAGATGACAGGTGCTGTGAAACGATAAGAGCATATACCTTGTTTTCTCCGGCTGTCACAGGAGGGAGGGAGTTTTGAAGTTCAGCAGCGAAGAGCAAGCACCCAAACTGCAGACCATGGATTTAAAAAATCAACAGGCTAGTCTTTAGAAAGACAGTAAATGTAAGACCCACGCATATGTTACTACATTCATCCGCCTCTCTCCTCTACCTCCCCAAAAAATCTGGGTTGATCGTAGGATCTCAGCCAGAACCTGAGCAAGTGAAATTCCTTAGGGGTTAGTGTAGAACTAGATTGGGTAACCCCCTTCTGGCTCATTGCCTGCCAGATGTTCCTGCAATAAGCTGAGCTGGCTCAGCAGCCCCCGCCCTATCCGTGACAGCCCCCAACAAGTTGGAGTTAGCTGAAGCTCGGGGGGCCTGGGCAGGCATGGATAGGAGCATGAATAACCAGCAAGTTCGGTCCTGCACATGGGACCACATCCATTTGTGGGATGCTCCAAACACAGGGTTAGGCCTTCGCTGCAGGCCTAGGGCAGGAGAGGGAGGCAACACTTGGCCAAGCACAAACACCCGGCACAGCTGCAGCAAGGGCATAGGGCTGGTTAAGGAGGTGGGCCCAGTCCTGCCTCCTTTTAGGAGTTGGATTTGGGCCAAGGTTAAGCAGGTGGGGCTCACACTGCGTACTCTGAACCCTGCCTTCCACTACTGGGGCTTCCACCAGCAGGAGGGATGTGGGATCCTTGCCCACTTCCCCTAAGCTTCCAGAAGGCGCTGGCTGCCTCTCACATGGTAATTCCCTCCAGACACTCCCAGCCTGCACCCATATGAGTCACCAGGCTGCCTTGGTGCATTTCTTTCAGGGTGGATTTGATTTAAATCACAAGTCAGGAAAACTTGATTTAATCATAGATTTCTACACAAAAGTGCATTCTTGTTGGTTGTTATAACCTTAATACATATTCTTCACAACTCAGAGCTAGATGTAGGTTTCATTTTTAGAAGGCACACACTATACATTTTTAAGGGACTTATTTTGAAAGCTATATCAGAAAATGAATGATTGTTTGGCTATTTCATGTACCAAAGGTAATAGAAGCAGATAGTTCACTGCCCAATGACTTCATAAATATCTCCAGTTCAACAGGTTAATCATTAATATTTGGAGGATTTTCTTGCCATGCTGTATTAGGAGGAGAACATCACCAGACAGACATTTAAATTGTTTTATTTAACTAAAACAACGTTATGTATTCTGGATTTTTTTCTTCAACAGCAAACATATAATATTTTAACAAAAAAACATATGATTTTTTGAATTTAGTTAAACATTCACGTTTTTTAAAATCAGGTTTGTTTTTGTTAAAATTGTTCTTAACTAAAATAGTTAAATGAAATATTTAAAAACACAAAAACAAAAATTAAATAGACTATGTCAGCCAGGTCAACATGAGAAACTTAAAATATTGGTTTCTGCAGCCAACTCAGTTGTCTTCACCTTTATTTCCTGTTTGTTCATAATCAAAAAGGAAAACAAACTTTCCTGCTTTTTCAAGTCCCAAACGATTTCTCAGTTTGGAATGAATTAGTCCAAAGGAAGAAAATATTCTTTCTACACCAACAGAAGTTACTGCTGTTAAAGTGAGACGATCACTTCAACAGTCTCTGAATCCAAGTGCTTAAGTGACTTCCACCAGTTCACTGGTGTGACTTTCTTTAAAACATCATCAGCAAACATTTCTTGAATGGTTCTTATTCCCAAACTGGGCCTCTTTAACGGCCTGCTGCCATTATAGGTTTTCCCCCTTCTAGCAAGAGAATGGTATGGTAGATCTCAAATTAATGAAGGCTACACTCAGAAAGACCTCAAGACTTCTGGAATATGCTGCTCAGTTTCACTTTTGTTTCTATTGCCTGCCCCTCCCTTGCATTTATCTCCAGACTTCTCCTTGGCCAGATCTATTCCGACCCCAACAATCTTTTATTCATTGAACTTTTTGAAACTTTGCACTTTAAGAGAGAGGTAAGGGATTGACTCTGTGTACACAAATTTGCAGAGGAACAATAGGGCTGATGTCTGTTATTTCTCACCTCTATATATTATTTATTTTAAAACATGTTTGCTGTTAACAAGCATGTTATCTCTGGAGACACAAATCCACAGTCTGAGAACTGTAAAATTAAGCATCTCTGATGGCATCTTCTAGACTGAGCACTGAGTCCCATTAGGTAGATAGAAAGAATAACCTGAATAATCTATACAGAAGCCCCTGGAACCTCATAAGATTGGGTCCCTAATCCATGAACTATTGGAACTCATTTACAAAACTGTTCTTAAACATTACATGAATATATTATCTCATACTATAGAATTTATAATCCCTGTTCCATGATGAGATATATTTGAGCTATAATGTATCTATCTTTAGATAGTTTTTTCCTCAAAAAGCATTTTATCAAAAACATACAATTAAAAAAAAAAATCATTGATTTTTATCCACCAGGATTTCTTTGCCTGGCTCTGCTTCCTCTGTACCTTCCCCACCCGCTGTGCCCAGCGGGTAGCTGAGTCTCAGGGTGTCCCTACAGCTGGCTACGCCCTGCGAGAGCACAGATCAGCAGGTGACTTAGTGCTGGCTCAAACAATAGCAGGAAGGAACCAGATCCTGGTTCCTAGAATCATGCCATTCCCTCCCCAAACCCTTCCCATGCTTTCCAGGCCCCTCCCCCCCAACCCTCCCTGTGCCCTTCCGGCCCTCCCTCCTGCCAGTTCCCCCCCCCCGTCGTCCCCCAAACCCTGCCAATGCGCTTCTGGCCCCCTCCCCCACAAACCCTCCCTGTGCCCTTCCATCCCACCAGTCCTGCCAGTTCCCCCCATGTCCCCCAAACCCTGCCAATGCCTTCCTGGCCCCCTCCCCCACAAACCCTCCCTGTGCCCTTCCAGCCCTCCCCCGCGAGTCCTGCCAGTTGCCCCCAGATCCCCCAAACCTTTTCAATGCCCTCCCGGCCCCCTCTCCCACAAACCCTCCATGTGCCCTTCCGGCCCCCCCCCACAGTCCTGCCAGTTCCCCCCATGTCCCCCAAACTCTGCCAATGCCTTCCAGCCCCCTCCCCCACAAACCCTCCCTGTGCCCTTCCAGCCCTCCCCCCCAGTCCTGCCAGTTCCCCCCAGATCCCCCAAACCTTGTCAATGCCCTCCCGGCCCCCTCTCCCACAAACCCTCCATGTGCCCTTCCAGGCCCCCCCCCAGTCCTGCCAGTTCCCCCCCATGTCCCCCAAACTCTGCCAATGCCTTCCAGCCCCCTCCCCCACAAACCTTCCATGTGCCCTTCCGGGCCCCCCCCCAGTCCTGCCAGTTCCCCCCAGATCCCCCAAACCCTGCCAATGCCCTCCCCCACAAACCCTGCCCAGGTCTTTCCGGCCCCCTCAGACCGGCTGCAGGGGCCCCCTGGCCAGAGGGACCAGTCACCAGGAAAGCGGCACCATGGGGCTGGGACCAGGCGAGCGCTGGCAGGCAGAGACAAAGGCTATTCCACGGCCACGTGGCTGAGTAGCTGACCCTTCCGTGTTATGGCCTCCGCGCCTTCTGTCTTGATTGGCTCCAGGCGGGCAAAGCTCTGAGGGGATTGGCGCGCCGTTCCATCATTCCCGCCCACCTAGCTGGCTTCCGATTGGCCGGAGCCTTGTCACGCGCTTCAGTTTCCATGGGGACGCTTGGGGCGGGCTCGCAAGCGGAGGGGCGGGACGTGGAGCCCCCCGAGCTCTGATTGTCCAGCTCTCGGCGGCTTGGCTCCTACAATTGGCTGTTCCGACTGGTCGGACCCCGCCCCCCAGGTGAGAGTGGGGACGAATCACGTGAGGGGAGCGGGTGCCAGGCGGCGGCGGTAGCAGCAGCGGTTGGAGCGGGAGGAACTATGAAGCACTATGAGGTGAGGAGGCGGCGGTGGCGGCCGTGGCCCCGGCCGCGCAACGCTCGAACGCAGGGGCCCCCTTTGCGGGCCCTCACTCAGCCCGGCGGCGAGAGAACCGGCCCCCCAGGCTCCGCCCTGAGAAGCGGTGGGCGCCCACTGCGCATGCGCAAGACCAGCCAGACGGCGCTCGTGCGCACGCGTGGGATGAGTGGGCGGGGGAACATAACGCGTAAAGCGCGAAAAATGTGACGGAGAGGTGAGAGTGCGCATGCGCCTAACTTATCTCTGGACGAGCAGGCGTATGCACATGCGCTCAGCGAATGATGTGGGTGGGAGGGTGAGAGCACGCATGCGCACATGGTGGACAAGGGCCTGGGTGCGCATGAGCTGGGTGGATTTATATCGCAAGCAGGGGGGTGGCTGCTGGCTAGGGGGGCAGATACCCCCCACCGCCCGTCCTTCCAAACCTGCCTGCCCTTGACTGTTGCAGGTGCCAGCTCCAGTAGCTTGCATGCACGTGCCCCTCTCTGCACGTCCCTTCCCCCAGCAGGGGCATCCCCAGAGTCACCGGGTCGTGCTGGCTCCACCTCTGCCTGAGCAGCCTCTTTTCATTCACTGCCAGCTAACTCACTAACAAGGCACTTGTCGCCCTCGGAACCATCCTCTGCGTGTGCGGAATTTAGTGCTGGCTTGACAACGCTGGGCGCCTCTGTCCCCTGAGCAGGAGCAGAACTGGCAGCCTCAGCGTACCCCCAGTATCTTCCCTGGCCACTGTAGAGGAGGATTTGGGCTCTGTGGCTGTTTCGGGTCTTGTGGACATGTCAGATGGTAACTCACCATCTCTCTTGGGCTGGATTCCTGCTTAAGTTCCCTTGAACCATCCGGTGTATCAACCCTGTGCCCTACCTCCCGTCCGCCCCCTTCAAATAGAAAGGAAGAGGAGTGGGTTTGTGTAATGATTTCAAGTCCAAGCACTGCTGCGGTCTCTAGAAGGAGATTTCTGCTCATGGGGTTATTTCTGGTGAAATGTGAACAGATTTTTACTATAATTAGCATGAATGCCAAATATCCTATGGCAGTCTTCATAAAAGGTGGGCATGGCCCATTGGCTTTGATCAAAAATTTCCCCTCCCACGGCCAGAAGTGGTTGCATTTCACTGGTTCTGGATGAATATAGTATAAGTGCTTTGGGGCGTCTTCCTTCCGAATAAAAGCAGCTTATATGAATGTAAAATGATTTTTATTCTTTCCTTAATTGTTTGAAAGTTCTGAAGTTCTTTGCTTTCAGAGTGATGTTTTTGGAGTGAGTGTGCAGATTACCCACCAACCTAGAAAACTACTTGAGCCTGTAAAGAGAGGCTGCTGAAATCAGCTTGGACAGCTATGGGGAGAGGAGGTCACAGCAATCCTTGCACCTGTCTTGTAAACAGATATATACCCAGATTTGCAGGGCTATTAATATTGGCTGTAAGTACAGCTCTCTCAGCAAGTTCAGCAGTTTGTCCAACCAGAATGTTGAATGCAGGGCATGAAGTAGGGGAAGATTTAATAACTCCCACATGTGCTCTTTTGATCTGGGAGGAGAATCTGGAGTGCGACAGAGTATCCTGCAAACTGAACATTGTACTCCTGACTCTTCCCACCCTCAAGGACAGATGTGTATGCATGGACATGCTCTTCCTGATTCGCTGACAAGGGCAGAGCTGGTTACCTCATGCAGGTCAGCTCATGTCAGCTGTGGTCTTAACACCATCTATTTACCTCTATTGAAATTGGCAGCTGAACCTTTTATGGCTTTTAATGATCCCTGGCAGTTGTACTAATAAGGATACAGGTAGTTGAAAGCTGTAGGCACACCTAGGGGTGAGATGACAATCACATGGTGAAAATTAAAAGCTACATAAAGAGGTGTAGGATTTGTGCTGCTCCTAGCAGTCTGGGCAGCTAGAGGGGACAAAGGTCTGCACCAGTGTGGACAGTTCTTTCTTTGCTTGTCTTACTGCCTTATCATAGTTCTGTGCCCTTTGGATCACCTCCCTGAGCATAGAAAAGGGAAGAACCATTTGTTCCCCAAAGCCTGGGGTTCTGGGATTTCCCTGGCAAGGAGGACTCCCCCAAAAGACAGCTGTATTTGCAGTTCAGAAAACAGGTACCTGTGCATCACATTCTGCCCACCCCAAGGAACTAGTTCAGGAATACTGGCTTGTGTTCTCAGACTGTAGATTGTCTCAGTGGGATTGCCACTAAACACCTTTTTATATGGCTCCCAACCTATGTTAGTGGGCACCACGGAGCCCAGCAAACATGGAAGGGGGACGTGCAGGGACCTTCGGCACATAGTCTTCCAACGGAAGGATTCCACACTAAGGGAGAAATCGCCTGAGGCACCCTCTCTGTCGCTGTATCTCATGTATTTACAGTGTCAGCCTCTAGTTTCTAAGCCCTGATTTTACTCCCACCACGGAGGAGTTGGGAGAAATCTTGGAAAGGCTGCTTGGATTGGGTGTGGCGTGTGATCTGACTAATCGGACCAGGGCCTCTAAAGATACCACGGGAGCTCCTCATTGCTCTGCAGCCCTGAAGATGCTTGTCACTGTTCTAGACTAGTGAGTCTTGTTCTCCCTGTCAGTAGGAGTAAGCGACTCTCCCACCTGCACGTTACCACTAGCAGAACATTCAGTAGGGGAGTGATAATGGACTATGGAGTCTTGTGCTCCTAGGTGGCTGGTTTAAATTCAGCCCTGGTTGGTAGTGAGTGAAAAAAATCTTATTTACTGTCTTATTGGCTTTTAGTGACCTGTGTGTGAAACAATTTGTTGGGTTACAGTCCAGTTCCCATGAGTCAGGCATCCATGTCACTGACCGCCATACGGACACTAACTGGTGCCTTAGCTGACACCCTCAACAGACAGCAATGATTCACAGATTCCAAGGTCTGAAGGGGCCACTGTGATCAACTAGTCTGCTTTCCTGTAGAACACAGGCTAGAGAAAGTCCCCAAAATAATTCAAATCAGCTGCAGAAAACTGACTTCCCTTCTCATCTCAAATAAAGGCTGAGGATATTTCCAGGAGAGGGAAGCTTGCACTGCCACTCCTGTTCAGGGCACATTTACAGTAGCACTAAACGTGCTTCATTAACAATTTTGTATTTAAAAACCTCAAGGTTCCTTTACTCTTGTTCTTACTGAGCACATGGCTGTGCTGGGAGGATCAGGGAAACCCACAGAAGCCAGTTAGGTAATGAAACCTCTGAAACACTAGCTCAAACTAACTTTTTTGAAAGAGAGGCAAACTTTGAGCTTCCCTGAGAATGTGGAACTTGCAGGGTTATTGTGAGCTCTTTGGATCTTTTAGTTCTGTGTTTGTGCAGCACCTAGTACAATTGGGTCCTGGTCTGGGAGGACTAAGGCTGTGAGGTCCTGCCATAATAGAAATAATGTTTTGTGGTTGCTTTGAGCAGAGGGGATGTGTGGAGAGGGAGAAGAGCTTCCATAATGGTCCATTTGTGAGGACTTGTACTGGGTAGTCAGTAAAACAATCTGTATCGCTGGTTACTGATGAGACTCTTGAAATATATTGAATCTTGCTTCCTTCTTCAGGGTGACACTTTGGCACATCTCATGCTGCCTGTGTATAAATGGCATAAAG
Source organism: Chelonia mydas (assembly GCF_015237465.2). Classification (NCBI taxonomy): domain Eukaryota; kingdom Metazoa; phylum Chordata; order Testudines; family Cheloniidae; genus Chelonia; species Chelonia mydas. Next base: position 13,784,623 of record NC_051260.2, read on the forward strand.
GGATCCCCCAGGCTAGCTTAGATTTTGCAATAAGTGTTCTCTCTCTCTCTCTCTCTCCTATTATTGCTAAGGATGGAGCAATATGACAGAGGCGTGGTAATTGCTCCATAATTAAAGTTGCAGCTGACTTTGCATTTTTGGCCTTGCCATTAAAATCTACCAAGTAACTTGCTGTATGAGGTCAATGTGATGTTGAGTATACTTTTCTACCAGACTGGCAGTGAATTGGATGGTGTTTCCATTTCAGAGTTCAAGAAGTCTTAATGTTTTTGCACCACTTTCTAGCAAAAAGCAGAAAAGACACAATTTGGCTTGCTGGACTCCCTTCAATGAGACCTAGTGACCAAATCAATTGAGTTGATTTAAAATCTACTTTCAGGGGATTAGTAAGCTCTTACTCTTGAGTGTGCAGCTTTCAATAGATCGCTGTTTGCCAACCTTGGTCCAGATCATTCAGTGCCTGCTGGAGAACACTTAAGCTTTTCATTTTCTTAAAATATCTCTAGCCCTTTTTCGTGCCAAGAGAGCTCAAAATGTAACCTAATTGTTAGGAAGGCTTGTAAATGGAAACGAGGTTTTCCCACTCAAAGGCACTCATGATGGGGAGACTTCCCACCTTGGCCAGGTGTGTGTGTGTGTATGTGTGTGTGCGTGTGTAAAAACTAGTGCATCTCCGCTTAATGTCCTGTTTCTTGTACCAGTAGCGTCTTGTTGCTGCTGTGAACCACAGGGAGGGGGTGAGAAGTGGGTGTGTGGGGTTGCTTGTTAGGCCCGCAGGAGGGGAGATGGCCCATTGAGCCTTGGGAGGGTTGTTATGCATGCACACTTGAGCTTTAGTTGGCTCTGTAGCCCCCTTGTGATCCTTTTGATGGGAGACTCCTCTTCAAGCTGGATCGTCTGCTAGGGTCAGCTGGGCCTATCTCACCTAATCAGTTTGCTGCCATCACAGGCACTTTGGTCTCTCTTGGTCTCCTGAGGACTGAAGTGCTTTCGTCTAATTGAAATCATTGGGCTCAGTATTGCGGTATCTGGGTGAAATGGAATAGCCTGTGCTCTCCAGGTCAGACTGGATGATCTAGTGGTCCCTTCTGGCCTGAAACTATGAAACTCTGCCTGGTCTGTGTTTTATCTTCTTGTGCCTTTAGAAAACAAGTTCTTCAGGACAGGGAGGCTGTCAGTTGGGCACATCAGACCCACGGCACAGTTGGATCTACCTCCAAGGAATTATAGAGGTGAAGCTGCCTGCGTGACTTTACCAGCTAATATTTCCAGTCGTCTGGAGCTAACAATCAATGCATTATCTCCCACTTCTGCATACTAATGTACTGCTGGCTTCACCTCTTTGAGACAGTGTAAAGTAATGGCTGTTGTAGTAAGGCTGTCAAAGCATATGGGAGTCAAGTAGTGGGGGGGAGGAGCAAGAGCGGGTAATCAGAATGATGTGACTTCCAAGGTTAACGCCTCATGACCAGCTAGAGGCGGAAAGAAGTGTTGTATCAAATCTCATTTGAAAGCTGATGGTCTGTGGATCTCGGCTTGCAAACAACATAAAGCACTTGTTACTAGGCCTGAATGTAGCAATGCATTATAGAGGACCAAAAATTAGGTGGGACAGTACACTTCCAGGAGGACAGCATATCCAGTATATAACATACATAAATCTGATGAGCTGTGGTAACAGACACTGACCTCTACGGTCTTTGGAGTCATCAGTTAGATAGCTAAGTTTAAACTCCCCAGCATGCCAAGGTCCAGTGCCTGGGTACTGGGAATCTTGGAGCTTCCCGCAAGGACTTTCTTTGCTGAGCAGCCTGGGAATTAAAGCCCTGGATGAATCAGTGTGTGCAAACAACTGTCAAACAGTGTCACTTTAACAAACCGCTGATGGCCCCTTAGCCTTTGTATTCCTTGAACAACAACTCCCCTAAGGCAACGTTCAGGGTACAGCAAGGGTTTTAAAAATCTTTTAAAGAAAGAAAAACTGTTTAAGATGCCAAATTATTAATTGTGGAATTGGGTGTCTAACTCTACTCCAAATAAAAGAAGCAAAGGGTCTTTCAGACATTGAATCTATTCTCTTTTTGCTGCTGTGTGAGGGTGTTAAGAGACCAACAGGCAGAATAAAAATCACTGCCCCTATTAATCAGTTGGGATTCTCTTTTTTGGTATGTGTGGTGTCCTCATCTGCCCAGTTCCCCACTTCTTAGTAGACATGACCTAACTTGTAATATTAAAACCTGACACAGCCGCCTTCAGTGTCTACATCCCAGAGAAACAAAGGGAACACACATTTCCCCTCTCTTCTCTGGTCACCTTGAAGAATGCTCTGGAGGAGGCAATTTTAATCTTTTCTGTGGCTGGAACATAATAGTTCTGGGATTTCTTGATGGAAGTGCTTCTTTGAAGCCTGTCCCCTAGCTGCTCTGCATCTGGCAGCTCCTGCTAATGCTGCTGAAGGATTAACCTGCTTGTGGGTTGCACTGGGATGCAACTTCAAAAGCCAGTGCAATGCCACTGCTCATGGAGAGCCATTGATGAGGCTAGAACTAATGTGGTAAGTGGCCCTAGGAATGCAGTAGAGTGATGAGACCTTTCAGGACAAACTCACAACTGGTATTACGTCTCCCAGAAACTTCAACCAGCATCTCTGTCCTATTGTTAGCGTAGCCAGTCAGAAACTCTGCAGACCAGTATGGAATTTGAGATCAGGCACCAGACTGGGAGTTAGGAGACTGGCTTTGCCACTGACACCTTATGTGCCAGTCATATCACTGTCTCCTTGCCTCCATTTACCCATCTGTTAAATGGGGGTAACAGTACTGACCTTTGTAAAGTGTGCTGCGATCCCAAGATGTAAAGCCCCTCTAAGTGCCAAGTATTAATAGAATTTGGTTGGAGTTTCTGGGGTGGGATTGTCCAAAACTCCTGCTCTAAAAACTAACTCTTAAATTCCCCATTCCTCCTGTATCCAAAATATTGATCAGCTCCTCAGGGAGAGGAGCGATGCACAATGGATGGGATCCCACCTTGGCAAACGCAGGGTTCTGGGTTGATTTGTGATCCCCATGTGCTTCTTGGAAATCTACAAGGAGCAGGGTGCTTGTAAATATCAGTGCCCTGTTCATGGGTGGATATCGATCTGATGGAGCAGGTGGGCATGGTGCCCACAGCCAAACACGTTTATTTGGTCTGGCTTACATCTCTTCAGCTGATGCTGTTCTTTAATGCTATTGCCTCACAGCAAATAAAGATCAAGTGACCTCCCTTTCTGTGGTTGCCCTCAGTGCTCTGCTCCTGTCCATGCTTCATCTCTAATCCTCTTGCAGACACTAACAACAAGGAGTCTGGTGGCACCTTAAAGACGAACAGATTTATTTGCTCAAATAAATCTGTTAGTCTTTCAGATTTATTTGAGCAAATAAATCTGTTCGTCTTTAAGGTGCCACCAGACTCCTTGTTGTTTTTGTGGATACAGACTAACACGGCAACCCCCTGATACTTGCAGACACTCATACTGCCGGCAGAGGAGGAGGGTGCATTGTGAATAAACCTGCCAGCAGGGGTTTGGTAAACTTCAGGTGCTTGTTCCTAGCAGAGAGGTCTTGAATTGGGCAAATCAAAGGGCCACTCTCTCCATTGTTTTTTTTTTTTAAATAGGTGCTATAAAAGAAAGGTCTTTTCCTTGTTATTACTTCCCCCGGAACAGTTTATAAAATTGCACTTGTCACTATTCTGTTTCCTCTGCATTTCTTGCTGCTCAGACAACAAAAGTGATTTAAATCAGTTTGTGCTGTTCATACAGTCCTTTTCACCTTCAGGTGGTTAGTAGCCATGGCTGGGTTGCAAACACCACTGGCGACGCACATTCTTAAAACAGTTGTTTGCACTTTAAAAGAAAATGTTTCCATGTGTATATATAAAAGCTTGTTATCATATTTAAAATGTTGGGCCTTGTGTCAATGGCTGTTTCCTAAGTACTCCAGACCAGGGGTTGTCTCTCGCTTGTGTCTGTAGAGCAGGGGTCTCAAAGTCCCGGCCCACAGGCCAGCTGCTGCCCGAGAACCTCCCCACTGTGGTCGGTGCACAGCTCCCATTGGCTAGCGGAGAGGGACAGAGATACCATCACTAGTTGCCGGGCAGTCAGCCATGGCAGGTGAAGAATTGTATAAAGCTGTATGACAGTTTTATTATTTCTAAGAAATTTGAAATAAAAAATACAATATAAACGTTTTCTTTTCTGAACACCACCTTCAGTGATGATATTGGCCCGCTGAGAGGATTTGAGGACTGGCACTCGCCCTAAGGTAAATTGAGTTTGAGACCCCTGCTGTAGAGTGCCTACCACAGTGGGGGTCTTATTCTTGCCTGGTGCTGTCGTACAGATCTCTGCCTTGCCTCTAGCGGTACTACTCCAGTGATGTGATGGGAAGGTTAGCGTGTAATTACTCCTCAGATCCAGATGAGGGTGTTGGAGTCTCTTTAGCACTAGGTCCTTCATGTGTACGCAAGAGGGTGCTGTTGGCTCTTTGATGCCAAACAGATGTTTTTTGATTTATTCTGTTTTCAGTTAGGTCCTATCCTGCCCTGGCTTAGCATGGTATTTAGCAGTAAAAGCCCTCCTGAAACAGGAGCCCAGCTTGATAAGCATTTATATAAACTGTAGAGACGGGCCTGGGTTTTTTTTTTTTTTTTAATGTTGCAACTTAATCGTGCTTTTGGCTATCTGCACCGCTTGGGATCAGCAGCTCCATAGAAAGCAGGATGCGGTTGAAGCTGGGGAGTGGACACAGCTGCCTAATACCAAAATACAGTCACACCTGGATTCTGACATCTTACAAAGCCTCTGAGCACAGTGTCGCCCCAAACACCAGGCCTGCCCCCTATTCCAGGGCCCATCTCTGCTGGCTCTGTCTTGTTCTGGTTTTCATACCCCCTGAAGGAGCTGCTGGCTGGTGAAATTGCCAACTGACTGGCTGAGCTCACGTGCATATCAGGAATGCATCCTCCCCAAAAGCCTGTTATATGTTAACCTGCTGCTCTTGCCCACATGAGACCCCCCACTTCTGCAAGTGTCCTTGAGCCAGTCTTCTCGTGTCAGCAGAGTCCAGTTGGTGAGGCAGGCACCCTTTTGTCTTGCCCTGTCATGGTGCCCACTGAAATAATTTTGAGCATCGGTGGTTCAGGTGCTAGCCAAGAACTTTGGAGACCCCGTTTCATTTCCCTGCTCTGCAGCTGACTTTCTGCATGACCTTGGACAAGTCACTTAGTCTCTCTGTGTCTGAGTTCCCCATCTGTATAATGCAGATAATGGCACTGCCCTGCCTCACAGGGGGACTGTGAGGATAAATAAATTGAAGATTGTGAGATCCTTGGGTACCATGGTAACAGGGCCAGATAAGTACCATAGATGTCTCCCCACCCCCTGTTTACCATGGATTTCAGAACTTTCCACAATCAGTTATGTGATTGCTCAGAAAGACCCTCTTGCTGGAAATTGTCTCTGGCTAAGGCTTGTGCCGGGGTTTCCATTATTGCTGCCCTCTGCAGAGTCATGCTCCCAAGCGAAGCTCCCAAGCTCTGCCAAGAGAAACACCTGTTGCTTGCTATAACTGGAGAGCCAGCACGGCTATGAAATAAACATCATACAGCACAGTATAAAAGAGATGCCACTGCCACTTCACTTCATGCAAAATCAAGCTCTGCTGTCGGTTGCAATAACCGCAGGACAACTTACGGGGTTGGATTAATGATTTATTTGGAGCCAGATATATTTTTTTTAAAAAAAGCCAAGCTTCAATTCAGGCACCAAAATAAGGGGCCTGGTTTTCAAAAGCACTCAGCACATGGGGCTGGGAGCACGTTGGGTGCTGAACTCTGGCCTGTGGTCCTGTAAACTTTGCACATGATGTTTTGTGCAGCTACAAAGATGCATTGCAAATCTGAGGGCCAAATTCATAGAATCATAGAATATCAGGGTTGGAATGGACCTCAGGAGGTCATCTAATCCAAACCCCTGCTCAAAGCAGGACTGATCCCCAATTAAATCATCCCAGCCAGGGCTTTGTCAAGCCTGACCTTAAAAACTTCTAAGGAAGGAGATTCCACCACCTCCCTAGGTAACGCATTCCAGTGTTTCACCACCCTCCTAGTGAAAAAGTTTTTCCTAATATCCAACCTAAACCTCCCCCACTGCAACTTGAGACCATTCTGTCATCTGCTACCACTGAGAACAGTCTAGAGCCATCCTCTTTGGAACCCCCTTTCAGGTAGTTGAAAGCAGCTATCAAATCCCCCCTCATTCTTCTCTTCTGAAGACTAAACATCCCCAGTTCCCTCAGCCTCTCCTCATAAGTCATGTGTTCCGGTCCCCTAATCATTTTTGTTGCCCTCCGCTGGACTCTTTCCAATTTTTCCACATCCTTCTTGTAATGTGGGGCCCAAAACTGGACACAGTACTCCAGATGAGGCCGCACCGGTGTCGAATAGAGGGGAACGATCACGTCCCTCGATCTGCTGGCAATGCCCCTACTTATACATCCCAAAATGCCATTGGCCTTCTTGGCAATAAGGGCACACTGTTGACTCATATCCAGCTTCTCGTCCACTGTAACCCCTAGGTCCTTTTCTGCAGAACTGCTGCCGAGCCATTCGGTCCCTAATCTGTAGCGGTGCATGGGATTCTTCCGTCCTAAGTGCAGGACTCTGCACTTGTCCTTGTTGAACCTCATCAGATTTCTTTTGGTCCAATCCTCCAATTTGTCTAGGTCCCTCGGTAACCTGTCCCTACCCTCTAGCATATCTACCTCTCCTCCCAGTTTAGTGTCATCTGCAAACTTGCTGAGGGTGCAATCCACACCATCCTCCAGATCATTTATGAAGATATTGAACAAAACCGGCCCCAGGACCGACCCTTGGGGCACTCCACTTGATACCGGCTGCTAACTAGACATGGAGCCATTGATCACTACCCGTTGAGCCCGACAATCTAGTCAGCTTTCTTCTATCCACCTTATAGTCCATTCATCCAGCCCATACGTCTTTAACTTGCTGGCAAGAATACTGTGGGAGACAGTGTCAAAAGCTTTGCTAAAGTCAAGGAACAACACATCCACTGCTTTCCCTTCATCCACAGAACCAGTTATCTCATCATAGAAGGCAATTAGATTAGTCAGGCATGACTTGCCCTTTGTGAATCCATGCTGACTGTTCCTGATCACGTTCCTCTCCTCTAAGTGCTTCAGAATTGATTCCTTGAGGACCTGCTTCATGATTTTTCCAGGGACTGAGGTGAAGCTGACTGGCCTGTAGTTCCCAGGATCCTCCTTCTTCCCTTTTTTAAAGATGGGCACTACATTAGCCTTTTTCCAGTCGTCCGGGACTTCCCCCGATCGCCATGAGTTTTCAAAGATAATGGCCAATGGCTCTGCAATCACATCCGCCAACTCCTTTAGCACTCTTGGATGCAATGCATTCAGCCCCATGGATTTGTGCACGTCCAGCTTTTCTAAATAGTCCCGAACCACTTCTTTTCTCCCCCTGCTGTGCTGCCCAGTGCAGTAGTCTGGGAGCTGACCTTGTTCGTGAAGACAGAGGCAAAAAAAGCATTGAGAACATTAGCTTTTTCCACTTCCTCTGTCACTAGGTTCCCTCCCTCATTCAGTAAGGGGCCCACACTTTCCTTGACTTTTTTCTTGTTGCTAACATACCTGAAGAAACCCTTCTTGTTACTCTTAACATCTCTTGCTAGCTGCAACTCTAGGTGTGATTTGGCCTTCCTGATTTCACTCCTGCATGCCCGAGCAATATTTTTTTACTCTTCCCCAGTCATTTGTCCGATCTTCCTTTTCTTGTAAGCTTCTTTTTTGTGTTTAAGATCAGAAAGGATTTCACTGTTAAGCCAAGCTGATCGCCTGCCATATTTACTATTTTTTCTACACGTCGGGATGGTTTGTCCTTGTAACCTCAATAAGGATTCTTTAAAATACAGCCAGGTCTCCTGGACTCCTTTCCCCCTCATGTTATTCTCCCAGGGGATCTTGCTCAACAGTTCCCTGAGAGAGTCAGTCTGCTTTTCTGAAGTCCAGGGTCCGTATTCTGCTGCTTTCCTTTCTTCCTAGTGTCAGGATCCTGAACTCAACCATCTCGTGGTCACTGCCTCCCAGGTTCCCATCCACTTTTTCTTCCCCTACTAATTCTTCCTGGTTTGTGAGCAGCAGGTCAAGAAGAGCTCTGTCCCTAGTTGGTTCCTCCAGCACTTGCACCAGGAAATTGTCCCCTACATTTTCCAAAAATTTCCTGGATTGTCTGTGCACCGCTGTATTGCTCTCCCAGCAGTTATCAGGGTGATTGAAGTCTCCCATGAGAACCAGGGCCTGCGATCTAGTAACTTCTGCGAGTTGCTGGAAGAAAGCCTTGTCCACCTCATCCCCCTGGTCCAGTGGTCGATAGCAGACTCCCACCACGACATTACCCTTGTTGCTCACAGTCCTAAACTTAATCCAGAGACTCTCAGGTTTTTCTGCAGTTTCATACTTGAGCTCTGAGCATTCATACTGCTCTCTTACATATAGTGCAACTCCCCCACATTTTCTGCCCTGCCTGTCCTTCCTGAACAGCTTATATCCATCCATGACAGTACTCCAATCATGTGACTTATCCCACCAAGTCTCTGTTATTCCAATCACATCATAATTCCTTGACTTGGCCAGGACTTCCAGTTCTCCCTGCTTGTTTCCCAGGCTTCGTGCATTTGTGTATAACCTGCTGATCGCCCCTCTTTCTCAGTATGAGGCAGGAGCCCTCCCCTCTCATGCACTCCTGCTCGTGCTTCCTCCTGGTATCCCACTTCCCCACTTAACTCAGGGCTTTGGTCTCCTTCCCCCGGTGAACCTAGTTTAAAGCCCTCCTTTCTTAATCTGGGGTAACTGCTGGAGATGATGGAGTTGCTCCAGATTTTGCAGGGTGTAAATGAGAGGAGAATCTGGCTTTAAAAAAATAAGAACTCAAGACCGTACAGGACAGGACTTCAGAGGAAAGGAGTCTGGTCTTAAGGAGGAGACTGAGTGACAATGATTGTGAAATGCTCAGGGAGGTTTGAAAGGCTACAAAAGCAGAAAGTGCAGTAATAATGGGTGACTTCAACTAGCCTCATATTTACTGGGTAAATGTCCCCTTAAAGTGTGATACAGAGATAACATTTCTAGACAGCATAAATGACTGCTTCCTGGAGCAGCTGGTCCTGGGAACCCACAAGGGGAGAGGTAATTCTTGATTTAGTCTTAAGTGGATCACAGGATCTGGTCCAAGAGGTAACTATATCTGAACTGCTTGGTAATAGTGGTAATAACCATAAAGTGGTTAAATCTAACATCCTTGTAGGGGGGATAATACCAAAAAATCCCACTACAGTAATGTTTAACTTTAAAAAGGGGAACTACACAAAAATGAGGACACTTCTTAGAAATTAAAAGGAGCTGCCACAAGGGTTAAATGCCTGCAAGTGGTATGGGACTACTTAAAAACACCATAATAGAGGCTCAGACTAACTGTATACCCCAAATCACAAAAGACTAAGAGGACCAAAAAAATGCCATCATGGCTAAACAGCAGAATACTGAAGGCTGTTAGAGGCTATGGGTATGTCTAACTGCAATTAAAAACCCCCGGCTGGTTCATGCCAACTGACTCAGGCTCACGGGGTTTGGGCTAAGGGGCTGTTTAATTGCAGAGTAGATGTTCAGGCTCTGGCTGGAGCTTCAGTTCTAGGCCCCTGCGAAGTGGGAGAGTCCCAGAGCTCTGGGCAGCTTGAGCCCGAAAGTCTACACCACAAACAGCTCCATGAGCCCGAGTCAGCTGGCATGGGCCAGCTGTGGGTGTCTAACTGCAGTGTAGACGTACCCAAAAAGACACCTTTTAAAACTTGGAACGCAGATCCTGGTGAGGATAATAGGAAGGAGCACAAACTCCAGCAGGGTATGTGTAAAAGTATAATAAGACGGGAAGAAATAATTTGAGAAGCAACTTGCTAAAGATGCAAAAACTGACAGTAAGATTTTTTTTAAGAAACAGAAGCCTGCCAAAAAGGCAGTGGGGCCACTAGATGACCAAGGTTTTAAAGCAGCGTTCAGGGAATACAAGGTCATTGCAGTGAAGCTAAATGAATTCTTTGCATCGGTCTTCACTACAGAGAATGTAGGGGAGATCTCCTCATCAGAGCTCTCCTTTTTGGGCAACAAATCTGAAGTGCTGTCCCCACACTGATGAGTCAATAGCAGAGGTTTTAGAACAAATTGATAAATAGTAATAAAAGTTACCAGGACCTGATGGTATTCACCCAAGAGTTCTGAAGGAACTCAAATACAGAATTGCGAACTATTAACTGTAGTATGTAACCTATCACTGAAACATGCCTCTGTACCAAATGACTGGAAAGTAGCTAATGTAAGCCTGACTTTTAAAAAGGGCTCAAAAGGTGATCCTGATAATTTACAGGCCGGTAAACCTAACTTCAGTCCCTGGCTAATTGGCTGAAACTATAGTAAACAACAGAATTATCAGACGCATAGATGAACACGATTTGTTGGGGGAAGAGTCAACACAGCTTTTGTAAAGGGAAGTCGTGACTCACCTGTCTATTAGAATTCTTTGAGGGAGTCAACAAGCACGTGGATAAGGCAGATCCAGGGTATATAATGTACTTGGATTTTAAGAAAGCCTTTGACAAAGTGCCTCTCCAAAGACTCTTAAGGAAACTAAATAGTCATGGGATAAGAGGGAAGGTCCTCTCATGGATCAGCAATTGGTTAAAAGACAGGAAATGAAGGGTAGAAATAAATGGGTCCGTTTTCATAATGGAGAGAGGTTAAGGAACTGTACTGGGGCCTGTGCTGGTCAACATATTCATTAATGATCTGGAAAAGGCAGTGAATAGTGAAGAGGCAAAGTTTGCACATGATACAAAATTATTCAAGACAGTTAAGTCCAAAGTTGAGTGCGAAGAGTTACAAAGGGATTTCACACAATTGGGTGACTGGGCAACAACAAAATAGCAGATGAAATTCAACACTGATAAGTGAAAAATAATCCCAGCAATGTGATTCCCACCCCCAATCAGTGGAAAAACACTCGTATCATCATGGAGTCTAGTACCAGGTAACTTGGTCACATGTCCCTTCAGCCATAACTCGGAGGCTGTTTGCAGCTTCCCAGGAAGGTGGGAGATTAGCGTCTTCAAAGACGTATTGTTTGCCCTAATGGCCCTTCCCAACAGGATAGGATAATCATATTCAGTAAATCATAACCTTTCCAATGATCTCTCACGTGGTCCATCTTGCATAGAACACATCTTAGTTATGCCATAATCCTATCATAACAATATCTCTATGAAGAATATGGGGGCGTAGTGTCACAGTAAGAGCTCTTGAAAATCTGGCCCTGCAATAATGCTTTCAAAGCTCTTTACAACCATTAATTAATTAAACTTCAACCCTTTGAGCTAGGTCAGTATCACCACCTCCATTTTATGAGGGAGAAGTTGAGGGGCGGAGAGGGGAAAGGACTTGATCGATGTCAAAGCTGGGAGTAGAACCCAGCAGTCTTGACCCCCCCACTCCTGTACTTTAGCCCCAAGCTCATCCCTTCCATGTGCCCCAGGCATCTATCTGCCTAACCATCAGAAGATAGGACACTGGGCTAGATGCAGCATTGGCCTGACCCAGCAGGGCTGTTCTTGTATCTTCTTTTATAAAGATAATTCCAGCACAAGTCTTTTCTGTATCGGGTCTTTTCTCACACACCTTCCTCACTCCACTGGCTGATGATTCTACTGCTCTATGATGCTTTTGCCCTCTAAAAATATCTTTATTTTCTCCTGTTCTAATGGACAGTTTTTCAGAACTAACGTGGATGTCTATAGCTCTTGCTCCTTCTACCCTGTTGCTATTTCAAACGCACCCACAGGGGATGGGAAAATAACTCTCACTGCCAATATATGTCTGGGACAAGTGCCATCCACCTGCCAAGATATAGATCACTGCAAGTGCCCAAACACCTCCATCGTGCTGTAAGTCTGACCCCTTGATCCGATTCCAAGTACCAAGTTTGTACAGGCTGCGTGTGTGAAACGTGGGCCAGATTCTGCTGTCACTTATACGGGTGTAAATCTAGTGTAATTCTGCTGGCTCCAGTGGATTTGCCATGATGTAACGGAGATCATAACGTGGTCGTTGCTTTCCACATGTGGGCTGAGCACTGAGGGAGGAGAAGCAAACTTGAGTCAGAGTGAAACATGCTATTGTGGGCCCTGAGTGAATGGAATGCAGAACTGTGCTGCACGTTACACCTAACAAGGTGGAGCAGATTACGGGGCTATGTCTGCCTTGGTTGAGAAGTTCCATGAGCGTCTGATGGCCAGGCACACACTGAGGCTGTTTATGTTCCCAATTAGCAGGAGTTAAGGGATAAAGTTCCCACATTCCAGTGCTGTATGTGGTTACCCTTGAAGGGGGGAAGGAGTGGAGTCTGCCCCAGAAGAGGTCTCCAGTCTCTGAGTTCACCCTGTACAGAGGGAGGGGCCCCTGCTGCAGCAGCTCTCTGCCTTGTGGGCTGTGACTGGCTCTCCCAGACAAGGATTTTTGGTGTGTGTCTCTTCCCTGCTTTCTGCTCCATGCCCTTTGGAGCTTGTGGATTTTGCAATGCGCGTCCCATTGGCATTAGCAAAGGCTAGGAGGAAAGGGCTGAAGTCTAGTGGCCCTTCCTTTGCTGCTTTGAAGGCTGCAGAGCCCACTGTTTGCTGGCATCAGGCCTGTACTAACAAGGCCATGTTGTAGGATCTTTTTTATAAACAGCTCTGCTACTTTCACCTGCCAGCCTGGCACCGTTCTTCTGATGAGTAGCTTAACAGTGATCTGCATGTGGGGATGATTGGGAAGGAGTTGGGCTCATGCCTTTGTTTGCTTCTTTGAAAGTTCATCTAAAAGTTATTTTTCCTCACTTAGTTCACCCCCTCCTCTAAAAATATCATGACTATCTAGCCTTCTCATCCTGTCTTATGCTACAGTCCTCATGGAAGACCAGAGCTAACCTGGGAGCTTTCTCAGCCCTTAATAGAACAGGTTGGGGTTTTGGATGAAGGTGCCAAACAGTTACCAAAGAACGTTCCTTCCCACTGTTTGTTAGGCTTTCATGTTAAATCGCTGTTGTGCAAAACCAAAATTTTCAGTGGTCTGAATGCAAATCACTTCTCAGTGCTCAGGTTTCACGTCCTTGGTGCTTGTGATGTTGTCCTCTTACAAGTTCTCTATCCATTGGGTCTTCCAGGAAAAGTTGGTAGATTAGACCCAAACTTCTATTGTTAATTTATCACCCCAATTTTTCCTTTTAAAGAAGCCGTGTACCCCCCCAGTCCCCACTTTTCTATCCTCCTTTGCTGTAATGTACAGGATTCACTGTCTTCTACAGCTTTTGTTCTCTCCCCTCATTTGATCTGATCTTTCTGGGGTCCCTGCTAGTGGGGGAAGATATTTGGGTTTGCAGCCCCACATTCAGCCTTCAGAGTTCTCCCTGTCTCTGCTCTTCAGTTTGGAGTGTGGTCTTTGTAGCCTCTTAAAACCAGATTCTTACGGGACAGGTGCAACCGGTGGTAAAATGAATTGAATCGTGGAAGGATCTGTGCAAGGGAGGCTTTGGCATTAGAGGCTAGGGAATTGAGCATTGCATGACTCTACTGATATCCAGGAACCTAGAGAAGGCTGACTGTGGTGTAAATCCCTTTTAGGGTACAGGCCTCTGAACAACTCAAGGACTGTGACTGCTTCTGGAGGGGCGCCTTGACCAGCCCCTCTTGCTGCCAGGAGGGGTGTCATGAGTGATGGTGCTTCCAAGATGGGGAGAGCTGGAGACTCCTCTAGGAAGCTCCAGAGGGGATCTGGCCACCACTTAATTTACCAAGAAGTGTCTTCTGAACCAGGCACTCTGTACAGATTGGTCATAGCTTCTCTGGTTGGTTCTTGATGCTAAGGTCTGCTCGCTGCTACAGCTAGTGAGGCGTCTTGTGAGTGGTCATTGTCACAGCACTAAGACACAGACAGCCACTGTTGCTTGTCTCTCCTCATTAGAACGTCCTTTCTGGTACCTGTCAAGGATGTCCTAGAAACAGCAGCTCTGCAGGTGCTCTGCAGTGGGCCTGCCAAAGCAGGCCTAACCCAGTGCTGGGTTTCCCATGGGTGGGGCCCCTTCCATTTTCGGTCGCCAGTTCAGTGGAACTGCCTCTGGGACCCTCTGCTCTAACAGATCAGGGTAAATGAGGCTTTTAGAGATGCAGCTTCCTGATGGCCAGACAGCCCCATGCAGGAGCACTGAGTGCGCAACACACTCCCTAGCCTAAGGGGACATGGAGTGCTAAAGGGGGCTAGGGTGAAGCTGTGTTTCAGGTGGAAGAATCTCCTGCCCTATGGTAGCTGTGCCGTGCACTGACAGCCACTAGCTGCTGACGTTGCAATCCTCCAGCAGAAGAGTTCCTTCATTGTCCAGCCGTTGGTGCCCCACAAAGGGAATGCTGCTCCTTTAGGAGAAATTCCCCTGTGCGGATGAGACTGTCCCTGTATTAAAGCCCTCACATGCACTGACCATGAGATCCAGTCCATATCCCAGAGATGGCTCGTGCTTCTTACAGGAATATGATCAGCTCATCTCCTCATTCAGTGTTAACTAGAAGAGAGCCTGGTAAATGGGGAAATAGAACTCCATCCCCATCCCGGCTGTCTCCTGGGCCTCGTCTCCACTCTGGGGAATAGCCCCAGTTCAGCAATTGGTGTCGCTGACCGTTAAGCACAGACAAGAGCGTGCTGAGCTCTGCATCTGGTTCTGAGACTACACATGGATTCTGGGTTCTGCTCCCAGCATGCACTGAGCCGCAGCTGCTTGACGCTTTACCACATGCTATGCCCTCCACTTCTGGCCAGCTCTTCCCCTAATAAACATGGATGAGGCAGCCCACAGCTTCCTGGGGGCTTTGGCTCTCTGCCCCACAGCACGCACTGTTCCAGACGCTGTGTGCCGAGCCTAAGATCCCCCTGCAACCAGTGTCCGTGAGAATGGCCTCTCCCCAACCATCCCTGGATTCTGTCCTTCCCTAAGAACCTCCTTCTCTGGGTCCTGGGAGGATTAGTATTCAACATACTGAGCATGCTGGGTGGGCCCAGCAGCCAATCTCTCTCAGAAGCCCACATACCAGACGCTCCCTTCTAAAGCATGTGCCAGTTTTGCTGTCTCCATCCTGGGGAGCAGCAGTGTTTCCAGTGGTTAGAGCCAGGGGGTGGAAGTTGGCAGATCTGGGTTCTGTTTATGGCCCCGCCCTGACGGATTGTGAAACCTCGGGTATATCATTTTGTGCCTCAGTTTCCCCCTCTGTGAAATGGGGATAATGATACTGACCCACCTTTGAGATTCTCAGATGAAAAGTGCTGCCTAGGTGAAAATTCCTGTCTTCACTTGTGGGGCAGCTGGCTCCTCCCCAGACACCTGTTTGTCCTTCCTAGTCACCAGCCTGGACTTTGGAGTCTGAGTCATAGTGTCAGCCGTTGCTGGAAAACCACAGTCCATCTGTACAGTAATGGCATGTGCCATTTACACCAGAACACCTTCACCCTACCCCCGCCTGTGGTCTCTTAAATAATTACAGCAAGCAGAGTTTTAGGCCCTGGGCTCACGATGTGTCTGATTATTGGCAAGTTCATAATTACTTGTGTCCCTCTGGTGTTAAGAGGCCAAAGCAGATGGCTTGATTTCAGATGGTGCATGCTGCTTTCTAATTCGCTCCAAGCAAGTTCTGTGACTGGGAATCTCTAGGGAGAAGTTGTGCAAGAGGAGAAATAACTACATGTGCCCAATTGATCCTGCTCGCAACCTTTTAGCTCAGGGGTTCTCAAACTGGGGGTCGGGATCCCTTGGGGGGTCGGAAGGTTCTTACACAGGGGGTCACGAGCTGTCCGCCTCCACCCCAACCCTGCTTTGCCTCCAGCATTTATAATGGTGTTAAAAAGGCATTTTTAATTGATGGGGGATTCGCACTCAGAGCCTTGCTATGTGAAAGGGGTCACTAGTAAAAAAAATTTGAGAATCACTGTTTACCTATCTCATTGCCAGGGATATGTACCCTGCACATATGCCTGTGGCTGTCTACCACATGCTGTTGCTTCTGTTGGGAACAGGTTAGACCTGTTTCGAGGTTCTTGCAAGGAACCTCAGGCAGTTAGTCCAGACTCAGGGTAAACTTTCTCAGTACCCAGATTGGTGAGCCCAGTCTGTGCAGCGGAGCCCAGCCTGACTGTGTTACAGTTAGCAGCTTTTTTTCTGTAGCAGGGAGTTGTTTAGCAGGGATGTCCCTTACCTTTCTGTGACCAGTGGGCTGCTCCACCGTCCCTCCACTTTGCTCTTGAAATGAGCATGCTTTCTGTCTCCAGCTCCGTCTACAGTGGAGAGCCTCTTCTTTCCCATGGGGATCCCATAGGCGGCCTGCAGGGTCATGGTGGCTTGAGATCGATTTCTCTGATTCCAACCACTTGCTGATCCAAGCTCTCTTGATCTGTGGCTCTGCCCGACCCCCTTCTGGTGTACTAAGTCCCCCAGTCTGTCCCTCATGTCCCAAGTCGGCTGTTTGTATTTTCAGATGTTGACTGGCTCAGCAGTATCTCTCCTGCTGCTACCCCTGCATGAGATTCTTGTTGTTTCCAGGGTTTAGAGGCATATGATAAACTGCCCTAGCCTCTAGAGCACAGCTTCTATTAATACACCTGCTTGGACTCAGTCCTTCCGATCTGCTGAGAGTGCAGAACACACTGTCCCTGCCCCCTGCAAGCGGCCATGGGCCGCATCCTTACAGAGCGATGGTTTCATGGAGACCCATCAGGAAGGAGAGAGGCTTTCTCCCCTTCTGTTTGTGGATGTGGCTAGGAAGGGGGCTCTGAGGGTGAATGCTGGGGGGGGAAAGGGAAGGAAAGGATGAGTTACAGACAAACACATTTGCTCACGTGCATCTCTGTGCCGTTTTGATCTGATTTTTTGGTAGTGTTCCCCTTGAATTTAAAGCCTTTCCAGTCCATGCATCAGGGTCCCCTGAAGCACAGACTTGTGTGTGTTATGTTGGAGACAATGAGTTGTTCACATGTTGGGGAGCCTCTGGGTGCCTCTGACACAGTCCCTGACCCTTTCTCTCCCAGCTTGTCTGGGGGCAGTTTTCAAGAATCCAAAAGCTCAGGAATTTGTCACCTTCTCCACCGCTTCAATGCAAAGTGAAAATAATCCCAAGTGTCCCTGGGGAGTGCAGCAGGAAATGGCACTCTCTGCCCTCTGAATTCTGCAGATACCCAGAACGCCCCGACAGCTGGGAGAGGGCTAACTGAATGCCCCCGTGGCTGTGAATTTTGAATTGTTTAATAATAATTAATGGTTCAGAATGGCAATGAGTAGAAGCAGCAGGAGGAGAGAAACTGCTAGTTTTTTTATTCTGTAATCTTTGCATGGGCATTTAAGGCCTGTTTTTTTTCTGAGGCGCTGAGCACCTGCAAGTCTGGCTGAAGTCAGTGGGAGCTGAGGCAGATTCAGAACGACTGCAAATCAGGCCCTAAAACCTTTACAGCCAGTAAATTGGCTTATTCTTAATTGTGTTTATAGTAACACCTAGAGGCTCCAGCTGAGATCAGGGCCCCATTGTGCTAAACCATGTACAGACACTGAGGCTAGGTCTACACTATGAACTTACATCAGAATAACTATGTCACTCAAAAATCCACACCCCTGAGCAATGTAGTTATACCGACCTAACCCATGTTAATGGGAGGGCTTCTCCCGTTGACCTAGCTACTGCTTCTCATGGAGCTTGATTAACTATGACAGGAGAAGCTCTCTTAGTGGCATGGTGGCATCTCCGCTGAAGCGCTACAGTGGCTCAGCTGCACTGGTGCAGCGCTTTAAGTGTAGACCTGCCCATAATAAGACACCTCCTCTTCCCAGATAATGTATAGACCAGGCAGACAGAGGGATGGAAAACAGAGGCACAGAGATTGGAAGCGACTGCCCAATGGTTACGGAGCAGGTTGGTGACAGAGCAAGGAGTAGAACCCAGGTCTCCTGAGGCTAGTCCTAGATGGCTGACTTCATCCAGGGGAGAATCAATAACATGACCTCTGCTCTGGGTTTCCTCCTGCACTCACGGCTGATGATGCCTTTTTTGGTTCAAGGCTGTTGGGAATCCTTCCTGCAGCTACCAAAGGTAGAAGCTCCTGTAGTAACCCCTTGCTGTGTTCCAAGGAGACCGGCTTAGGTTTCCCCTATTCATCTCTTTCCACCATGTGCACTGAGTTTGCTGTGGGTAGGAATATGCCATAGTACCGAGGGTCAGACTTCTTTTCACAGAGCATGAGCCCCTGCAGCTTCTATTGGCTGCACCTCTGAAAACTAGACCTGTAATTCTCAGGGACAAACTTCACCGTGTTGTAATTTCGTGATCCCCAGGTTGGTTTCAGGGTCTCCAAGGGGGGAGAGGAAGAGCTATATCTTCATTATTTAAAATACATAACTAGTGCTGTGTCTTCTCCACATTTGAGATCACTGCCACCTTCTTAAGTCCCTGAGAGATGATCTGCACACACAGGTGTCGACTTTTGCTGGTGCTGGTGGGTGCTCGACTCCCCTCTACGTCTGGGCCCCGCCCCGACTCCGCCCCTGCTCCGCACCCATTCCAACACCTTCCCCAAAGTCTCTGCCCCTTCCCCAAATCCCCACCCCAGCCCCGCCTCTTTCCCACCTCCTCCCCTGAGTGAGCTGCGTTCCCACGCCTCCCCCCTCCCTCCCGGAGCTTGTTATGCTGCGAAAAAGCTGTTTTGCCGGGGGCAAGCGCTGGGAGGTAGGCGGAGAAGTGGGGATGCGGCGCGCTCAGGGGAGGAGGCGGAGGGGAGCTTGGCTGCCGGTGGGTGCAGAGCACCCACTAATTTTTCACCGTGGGTGCTCCAGCCCTGGAGCACCCACGGAGTCGGTGCCTATGACTGCAAGTTTCCAGCTACTCCAACAGAATGATTGAAACTTAATGGCTGCACATCACTCAAGGTCTAAAAGGTCCATCCCGTCCTGGACCCAAGTTTCCATGCTGCATGCTCTGAACTCAAAACCAGGCCTTCTGCAGCTCCTTTTAAAAATGCAGTGTTAATTCAAGTGTAAACTGCCCACAGACTTCTCACTCTTCTGTGCAAGCCAGTTCTAACTTTTAGCTAGTTCTCAGAAGTTTGCCTAATTGCCTGGGGAGAGAGTGGGACATGTTTCCTATGGTAACGGCATTTAGTTTTTGCTCTCCGCAGTGCAGTCCCTGTTCTATTGCTCACAGACTGTGTGTTGCAATATTGTAGACATCCATGCTCCTAGCAGGCAAGCCTCAGACTGGCTAATTGATGCACAATGTCATATCCCGCACTCTTAAGAGTAAGAAACAAATACTTCTTCTTTTGGGGAAAAATCCCTAACCAGGCTTAGCTTTAGGAAAATCCTTTCTGCTTAAGCCAAGGGTCAGCATCACCTGTGTTAGCAGCACCAGAGCCCTAGTGGAGATGGTTTGTCAGCTGGTTTGGGTGTGATAAGCATAATCTCTTCTAACCCTCCTCAGAGGAGATCTAAGATGCCGAGTGATGAAATGCCAGTGGGAGCCCATCTCTGCAACAGTGGCATTGCTGTAATATTTCCCTGGTGGAGTTGAGGCTCTAATCTGTCAGTACAAAGCTTCCAATGGTCTGATTTGTTGAAGGGGGGGGGGGGTGCATTAAGAATAGGTGGGGAGAGAATAGGGAAATCGGGAGAATGCAGTGAAAGTGAAAAAATATACTGCATTTAAAATGCAGTGAGAAGAATGAGCCAATGGTCCTTCCAGCAGAAGATCTTTCCAAATCCAGGGCCAAGCTTGTCATGTGTGCACCTTGGAGTTCAGGAATTGCTGGACTGGAACAGACCTGGAGTCCATCTAGTCTTGGGTCACGTCTCTAAAGTTGGCCAGTGCTAGCTGCTTCAGAAGGCATAATGTGTCTATACTATACCTACTGTAATGCCATTTCCTGGTGACGGGGATGGAGATGTCTGTGAATGCAATGAGCAGCTTTTGCCTTCAAGCGGGAGGTTTTAGCCTAGCCACTGCAATTTCAGAGGCAACTCTTATAAATGCCTAGCCCTGTATTTTAAACCTGCTGGCCCCTTTGTCTCAATTATATCCTGCAGCAGAGAGTTCCACAGATGAATTATGCATGCTATTCTTTTAAGTAGCACAGGGAAATCCATCTGTCTAATGGGTTGATACAAACAAAACCATTACCGAGCACCATAGGGGAGATGACTTTTTAGTTCATATCTGTATAGCACTTAGCACAATAGATCCTCCTTTCTGATTGAGCCCTCTATGTATTGCTAGAATACTGACAAATAGATCTCACAGGAATGCAAACTCTTGCTGATGTGAGGTTAGCACCTGATCGGCTCCTGGGTGCTTGTGGGTACTTCAGGACAGAGACACTTTCACCAGGCTGGGTATGTTGTAGCCTGCAGTGGCCCATTTAATAACTGCAAAGTCTGAAAGTAACTAACAAATCCAGGCGAATGCTGGGCGGCGTTTATCCCCTGGGGTGTTGGCAGTGCCTTTAAAAAGCCCCTGGTAGAAGCTGCTTGCTTGTGAGAAGCTAGGCTCTGTTTTATATTTAGCTGGATACGGTAGTGATTCACCTCCCTGTGCTATCAGGTTACACCTCCGAATCAGCCTGCAGAACAGATCTCTGGTCTCCGGGCTGGGTCCCGTTCATGGGCTGGCCCCTGGAATCCTCCCAGAGCAAGGGGAGATCTCACTGAGCCTTGGAGAAGCAGCTCCCTCAGGAATCCACTGTCTGGGACAGCCAGGGCAAAGCTGCAGGGTTGAGTCCCTGGCTCCACTCGCTCCCTGGGGTTTGCTTGGAAAAGTTGTGGAGAGGCATGGACACGAACGTGGTGCCCCTGGAGGGGGGCCAGCCCCTCCTGATGGGTCTGAACGGCATCGGGCTCAAGCGTCACCCCAAGGCCAAGAAATCTAAAAAGGCTGTTCTTTTCTTTGAGGTGGAGATCCTGGATGCCAAGACCAGGGACAAGCTGTGCTTCCTGGATAAGGTAGGCCTGTGCCCTGGGGGCTGGGAGGGGGGTGGCTGCTCTGGTTATTGTAAAGATGCCTCCCAGACCCTGAGTCATTTCTCAGTGCGGGTGGGATTGTCCCTTCCAGAGTGAAGCATGCTCTCCCCTCCCTTAAAGCCATCCTGAAGCTCCCAGGTTCAGGGACCCTCCTCTGCCTCCCAGCTACAGCCCCAAGGCATGTGGTCATGAGTGATGGGTGCCAGAGCATGACACTGTGCAGCCAGGTCTCAGCCTTGGGCTTCTGAGCAGTGGGGCTTGGCCACCTCGTCCCAGCAGAAGGAAAAGCCTTTGGTGCACCAAGGCCCTTGTCTTTATCCCCTTACGTGCCTTGAGAGGTGCGTGCTGCCTCTGTTCAGGGCTGGGAGCCCCACTGCCTTGCTGAGCGGGGCCTGGGGTTTTCGGTGTGTTCAGAGTGAGCGAGCACGGGTAGGGACAGCCTTTCAAACGGCGGTTGCTGTGTGGGAGCGGAGGACTCAGGACTCTGACCGTGAGGGACACAGCCGGTTTGAGCCTTTTGCAGGCTGGCAGTCGTTACGCACCTTGGTTGAGTTTGCAGAGTCTGGGCCCAGTGCCTAGCAGACAGGCACCCGCATCCCAGAGAGCTGCCAGTGGGAGTGGCCCTCACTGGCAGCCTCAGCAGAGAGGGGTAGGGGATGTTGGTGTAGGAACAAGCGCCACTGTGCGTGCTGCCCAGACTGCGAGTACACACAGGCCTTCAGGGCTGTAAATCCAGCATCTTTTGTCAGCCTTAACAAAATACTCCCACCGGGTGCAGGCTCAGACGGAGGGAGCCCCAGCCATGTGGCTCTGGCACCTTGGCCACATCTGGGGCTGAATTCTCATTCTGAAGAAGAGTAAATACACTCCTGGCCTGCCTGACTTTGCATGCATTTCAGGCCTGACCTGTTTACACACATGTGGGTTAATTTGCACTGAGCTGGCAGTGTGTGTTGGGGGTTTTCTTAGAAAGAAAACAAAACACAAACTCTCGGTTTCTGTAGTTTAACAGGTGCCTACAGTCTGAGGTGCTTGGTGGAGTTACAGTGGCTACAGAGAATGTAGCCTAGCCTCGTGCAGTCTGGCCGTTTGTGCTGATTCCACCTGCAATGTGTTGTCCTGTAACCACTTTATCAAATGAGATGGGGAGCCAGCGGGATCTGATGGCTAGAACCTGGGAGGGAGACTGGGGTTCTAACCCCAGCTCTGCTGAAGACTTGCTGTGTGATTTGGGGCTAGTCCCTTCGCCACTGTGTGCCTCAGTATCCCCCCATAAAATGGGGATAATGCTACTCACTCGCCTTCATAAAGTACCTTGGTCTGTGCAAAAGTGGAGACCGGTTCCTCGGAGCCAGGAAGTGCCTTCCTTTTTGGTTTGTACAGCACCTAGCACAATGGGGGCCTTGCTCCTAATTGTAGCCCCGGATGCTGGTGCAGCATGGACAGCAGTAACGATGACAGGCACACGTGTTTAACGGGTTAGCCACGGGACCAGTCTCCCAGGGAAGGGGTGGATTCTCTGTCTCTTGGTGCCTTTGAGACAGGCTGCCTTTTGGATGATGCTTTAGCCAGACAAGTTACTGGGCTCAGTGCAGGGTGACTGACTGCCGTTCTGTGGCCTGTGATAGGCAGGTCCGATGAGAGGCTCTAATGGTACCTTCTGATCTTGACACTACGAATGAATCTATGATCCTGTGGCCTTTTGTTGGGCCACCTGCCAGGCGCGTGGAGTCTCCTCTCCAGCCCAGCTACCGGAAAGAGGTGACTGGCTTTGTGGTCAGTACAGGGGGCTGGGTCCGTGAGAAACTCCTCTACCTGAGAACTGCCACCTCACTCAGCATCCCTAGGAAGGAGGCCCAAAGGTTGCGTCCACTGCACTTGTGCTACTGTTCCCTTCCCAGCCTGTGGACGCCCAGATGATCTGCAGCAGCCGAGGTGTAAATACCTCTTCTGCCCCATCACCAGATGCAGAGAGGCTGTAGTGTTTAACTAAACATGCCAGAGCTGCCCAAACCTTACTGCCATTCCTGTGTGTCCTTCATAGTAGTTGGTGCCAGCTGCCCAGCATCAGAGACCAGCTCTCCCAGATCCTATGAGACCCACTTCTGTTTCCCCCTCCGCAGCCTGTTCTGAGCTGTTCTTTTTCCCTCTGGAGACCAATCTTTCTGTCCTGCCACTGCAGATCTTCTCTGTTTCTGCCACCCACCTAGCTGCTTCCCATTTCAAGCCCCACTTCTCTGCCGGCACCCATCAATCACTTGTGCTTGCCCTTACCAAGCTGAATCCCAAAGCAGGGAGCAGCCTTGTCCATGCCCCCAAATCCTAGCTGAATTGACTGACTGCCAGAGCATCAGCGAAGGTTTGGAGTTCCCTAGGGGCTGCCCCTGTGACACCTGCATGGTCGCACTGACAGCCACTGCTGGGAGACAGGTTTTCTCTTGCCTCAGGGAGGGAAGGGCCTTGGTCAGAACCAGAGCCATGCTGCTGCCCGTGCTGACTGAATCTGTCACCTTGATGGGGTGTCTCCTGGTTGCTGGCTGCCATCTGGGGATCACCAGACACCGCCAGCACCACGAGCCTGTGACTCCGTTAGCGTTGCTGCTTTGAAGCGAGCTTCCCCTCATGCTTTGCAGCATCTCCAGTGCTCAAGCAAAGGAGAGATTAGTTCATGAGCTCGAGCATTGTCCTGCCAAAGCAATTTGCTGTGAAGTGTCTATGGGGGAGTGGGCGTTATAACAACCCCTTGCTCTTATCTAGCAGTTTTCATCCGTAGATCTCAAAGCGCTTTACAAAGGAAGGTCAGGAGCATCACCCCCATTTTACACATGGGGAAACTGAGGCACAGAGCAGGGAAGTGACCCACCCAAGGTCATTCAGCAGGCCAGTGTCAGAATCAGGAGTAGAATGCACAGATGAGCCCCAGTCTAGTGCTCTATCCAGTGGACAGCACTGCCTCTCCTGATGTCAGGAAAGATTCCCCATAAACTCAGCAGGCTTTGAAGTGCAGCAGTACTGAGGTCAGCAACTGTGCACAAGGCACCATAGGGCCCCCAGGCCAACTCTCTCCAGGCCCAATCCTGTGGGCAAACTGGCGTTGGTGGTTTAACTTTGTGTCTGAGCGGGTCTGATGCCCCTCTCTGAATAAACCCGGTGTGAGTTGTAAATCCATTCAGACTGGCAAGGAGGAAATGGGAAAACGAAATATAGAGATGTGATTAAAATAATCCTGCAATGGGAGTGATCAGACCTTCTTCGTGTGCTTTGTGCCCAAGAGGCTACCAGGGGCATCAGCAGTAAGGCCTGAATCTCTTCCCTCTACTGAGCTCTGGGCTGGGCGGGTGGCCCCTGGGACTTCACTGCTCCCTTTGCAGGTCACCCACCAAAGCCAGGAAGCGCTGAGTTTCAGACCTCGTTCTGTCATGCCTACATATGTGGCAATGCAGCAGGGATCAAAAGTCCATGATCTCCTGTACCATTCAGGCCACCATACCTTGCAGAGGCGCAGTGATTGGGATCCCAAATGTGGCTTTTTGTGGGTCCTCTAAAGTGCAGTCTTAAAAGGCGACCTGCAAAGGAAATGGGCAGGGCCCCTTTTCTCTGCTGCTTTTAATGAAAGGGTGTCTCTATTCGGTTGAATTATAGGTTAAATATTCAGATCTCATCCACCCTGGGTGACTCTGGCTTACGGGGGGGTCTGTGGGCATTGTGACAACCCAAGTGCCAAGGAAGTGAAATCTGCTTAACGGAGAGGGGAATTAAATCCTAGACTATTTAAAACTCTTTGGTTTTGTGGATACCTCTTCAACAGTCATTTGGGAGAAAAAAAATCTCTTCCTCAAAGATTCAGCAGCCCTGTTTTTTAAGATTAATTGATATTAGAATATTAGATTATTTAGCCTGACCCCTTGTATAACACAGGCCAGGGCATGTCGTCCAGTTCTCTTCATATTGAGCTCAATCAATTTGTATTTGACTAAAGCATCTTTCAGAAAGGCCTTCAGTTCTGATCCGAAGCCATCAAGAGATGGACCATCCACCACTCCCCCTGGGAGTTTGTTCCAATGCCCCCCCCAGTGTTTAAAGTAAAATGGTGCCTCCTTTCTGCTGTGAGTTTGTCTGGCTACAGTTTCCAGCTGTGGGTTCTTGTTCTGTCTCACGCCGCTTGCTGGTCAGCTAGCTGGGACCTGCCGCAAAAGCAGACTTGCCTCACCTCATATTTAATTTTTTTTAAAAAGGGCAGAAAATTTATTTAAGACGAACCAATAAAATGTCTCCATTTCAGAGCATTTCTGTCCCTCCTAGAGAAGCGAAAAAGGGCACAGACCTCGTGCTTTCCCTTTAACCCGTCAGATACTGCCACCTTCCGAACTGTCAGGCTGCTGGGGAAGGTGGGGGTCTCCCCTGTATTACTGTTTTCACTTGGCATGAGGGTGCCCTGGGTGTGACCCTGGCTGTACAGTTTGCGGGGGTGTCTTGCCATCTTTTGCAAAGGAACCTCGTGGTTCCCAGCATCTCTGTGAGCAGCACAGACTTGAAGCAGCCTGGCACTGGAAACTGAGATGGGGGAGGACGGCATCTGAAACTTTCTCCAGCCCGCCCTGGACTTTCCACAGGGCATTGTGAAGTAGCAATCGTGATTCAGCAGGAACATCCTGATGCTGTGGAGGCAGCAGACCAGTGAAGCCATCAGCCACCTCCAGAGAGAGAACTCCAAGCAGGTCCCTGCCAGCAATAATTATCAGCCCCCTCCTGCGAAGAGCTGATCTCCATGTTACTGTGGAAGAACCGAGGCACACAGAGGAAGTGGCACAATGAATCAGTGGTAGAGCTAGAGAAAGAACCCAGGAGTCCTGATGCCCTCCCAGTCTACTGCTCTCTAATCACTAGCTAACCTTGCCCTCAAAGGAACTGAGGAGTAAATCTTAGCGTGATTTAAAAGGGAGGCTCTGCTCTGAAAATTGGCTGTAAAAATGGCCTTTCTGTACTGCACAGCTCTGTTCCCTGTGTGTGTGTATCGGACAGAGTCAGAGTTCCTGCCGAAAATAACTTCTGGCTGCTTCTTGCTCCTCTTACCCCTGAAGAGTCAACACAGCTGCGGGAAAGGCAGCCAAAGTCTGTGCCTTGTGCATCATCACCAGAACTGTTCCAATCATTCACGCCTGGACAAACTGCTAATGTGTTGGCATGGGTGTTGCTGAGGGCAGTCGTAATGAATACTAGTGATGCATGAGAGGGAAAGAACCAGCTTGATTCTCTGATCCCAGGAGGCGGGGTCTAAAGCCATCTTGTGTTGTGAGCCTGTTGGACCTGGAGTCGCTGAGAGATGGTGGCTGTGTGGCTGCATGGGGCCATCTTACAGAGTCCCTTTTCAAAGCAGAACTGCCCTTTCAGGCCCTTCAGCTGTGGGTGTCAATCTCCTACTGACCTCAATGGTGGTCCTGCCCACAGAACTAGGGCAGGGGATAGCCTTATAGCAGAGCACTCTGCCCAGGATTGGTATGGAGATAGGCTCGGTCCCCTAGCCAGTGCCCCATTTACTTTTTTTCTTTTCTTTTTTTGCACTGTGCCATGTGATTGAAAAGGCATTAAGGAACCCATGAGCTCCCACAACACATTCTGCCTTGCACTGAATGTGGCTTTATTTTACTTGTCCTGATTGTTGTGTGCACCCTTTGTCTGCATACACAGAAGACAATCTCAGGGACGCCGTGTGGCCTAGGTACAAAGGACAGGGCACTGCCGCCATCCCACTCTATGAACAGTGACTCCTGGCACTGCCCTGCCCAGCTCCCAAGGGTGCTGCGAGGAGGATTGACTAATCCCTGGTTGCAGACGGGGTGCGCTGCAGACGTGCTAAGCGGCCTCGTCCATATGAGGAGGATCTCTGACGCTTAGTCGCTTTGCTGATTTGTAAATTTCATTAGCCCGGCTGAGTCTAATCCCACATTAAACTTTCAGCCAGGCTGGGCTCTCGCCATTGTCGCAGGATGTAAACCCCTGGCCCACGCTCTGGAGTACTCACAACACACAGTCCTGCGAGGAGGGCCAGAAAGACTCCTCCTGGCCCCACAACGAAATGCACAAGTCCAGTTCTGCTCTGAGCAGCTTCTGTTTGTTTGGGTTCCTTTGACTTACGCTGGCTGGCTGGAGAGCTTTCTCAGGCGGGAGCCTGGTCTCCCCACTATGGGAGTGGCTGTCAGCTGTTGTAGACACCCTACACCAGCACCTGCTTGGATTAGCTGGGTTTGCAGTGGCCACAACCTCCTTAAATGTAAGTGTCTGGTCCTGCGGTGATTCACAGAACACCCTTTAGCCAGGCACAGTCCGCATTTTGGGATCCGCCCAGGGAGGACACTGGGACTGAAGGTGGGAGGGGTCCTAGGGGAACAGAAGGTTCCCAGGAGCTGTGTGTGAAAGCTGTCACTCTCAGTGAGAGAAACGGGAGGAACCAGCGCGAGGAGCAGCAGAGTGCTGACCTGTGACCAGCTTCACCCAGCTGCTGACATGCTGTGTACACAGTAATACTCAGCACAGCCTCGCATCAGACCCATTGGGGAGCGGGGCGTGGACTCCATGCCTGCCAGGATCAGGCCCAGAGCTAGCGTGGGAGAACAACGCTTCCCTTTGAAACCATTTTCCTAACTCGGCGTCTTGCAAACCCTGACAGCAGCTGTGCTTCGACCTTTGTACAAGGACTATCAGAGCAATGGCCCAGTTAGTCCGGTATCTCAGCTGCTTCAGAGAATGGAGCAGAAAACACCCCAGTGGAATTACTTGCCCTTGAAAGAAGTTCCTTCCTGAGCCCTGTGAGTTGGTGCTGACTGCTATTAGATGTGTTATGGTAGCAGCGAGAGGCCTGCTGTATTAATTTAGATGGAATAAAGGGGCCCAAAGAGTCAAAGGTGTTGACATGATCTGTCATTGTCCAGCATTAAACAATGTTAAACAAGGGATGGGGTTTGGCAGAGACTTCAGCCTGCATAGTACCATGGCAAACATGCCATTAACAATCCTTTTAACGTGGTATTAAAGATAGAGAAAAGAGGGAAAAACAGTTAAAGCATTTAAAATGTAAAGTAGTAAGCTAGGCTTTCATTTCAACAGCGTCCCTTGTTCCCTTCCCCTTTAGTGGGATAGAGTTTTTAGAAGGAAAAACCCTCTTGTCAGACTAGATGGTATCAAAATGGTGATAACTGCCCTTTGGGGGGAAAAGAGAAGAAGTGAGTTAAGAATGAGCTGGAGCTGTTGGTAAAGCCTGATCTCATTTCCTTGACACCAAAACAAGACAAACACACAAAAGGGGAGAGAAAAGAACAGCAAAGATAGCAAATGCAGCTTCGGTCTCTGGGGTTGGCTCTCACTTGCCGTGTCACTGCTGGAGAAACACGGGCCCAGCAGATGGTCTGATTAGCCACTCTAAGACCTGGCAAACTTGTACCAGCATTGGGCAGTTATGGGTGATGGGCATTGTGTTTAGTTGCCTCTCTCTGGTCACAGACTCATAGTTGTGTTGCAAAATAAGCAGCTGTGGCCAGCTAAGCCAGACTCTTATTAGATAGAAGGCAAAAGAAGTGAGAGAGGAAAGAGAAGAAATAAGGTGGGGAGGGGGGACAAAGGGTCGCATCCCAAGTGGTATTTAGGATTCAGCCAGAGCTGGTGGAGTTGGCGATGTCGTCTGGCTCCTTCTCTCTGGCGTGGTCTAGTAAGGTTCAGAGTCCCGGGAAATGGTGCAGGTGGCAGCTCACTCAATAGCCAATTTTTTCTCCCCAAAATCTTTTTTTGAGGACCCCAAGGGAAATGGTGGGTGGAATAGCTCAGCCCCTCGTTATTTTGTCCACCGGTTAGACTTGATTCGTTCACTGAATTCTGGTCCCCCTCTTTTTGTGTTTCCCAGGCATGATCTTAACGGTCCTTGCATTACCTCGAGAGGCCTTTTTGTTTGGATAACTCAGTGTGTCTCTCTTTTGCACCTTTTCCCATCAGCATACATTGTTATAGGTTATTGTGACATCTTATGAACTTACGCTGCCTTTTAGAGAGGAGCTCCCAGTTAGGGTACACTTGTAGGCCCAGTTATTACAACAGGCCCCAGCTGAGATCGGGGCCCCAGCTGAGATCAGGGCCCCATTGTGCTGCGTGCTGCACAAACAGAGGGAGAGAGAATCCCTGCCCCAAAGAGCTTCCAGTCTAAGTAAACAAGATAGGTTGGGTGAGGAGGAAACGAGCACAGAGAGGGTAAGTGACTGCCCAAGGTCACATGGCACGTCAGTAGCAGAGGTGGGAGTAGAACCCAGGTGGCCTGTGTTCCTACCCTGTTCACTAGCTCGTGCTGCCTGTACCACGCTGCAGCTGGAGGAGAGCTTGTGTATCTGTTTTCTATTTACAGAAGCCCAAAGCATCAGGGCACCTCCCAGCCACCTCCCTGGGGAGCAGTTTGCCTGGCTGCTGCCACTGGAATCCCTCTAAGGTTTTATTGCTTGCTTTGGTCTGGCGGCCAGGTCAAGCTCCTTCCGGCTTGTGCACCATGGTCCAAACTGTGAACCGCATTCCGACCGCGGAATCTCTATTCCTGGGGCAGCGCGAGGCCCATGGAGAGCCTGGCTCGACCTTCGAAGCTTGCTGGGCATTTGTGGCACTGGCAGCAAAGAGAGAAAACTATGAAACAGCCCGTTGTATTGGCAAGCTCCAGAGGCAAACACAGGGACTCCAGTGCTGCGCTGTCTCTTTGATCAGAGCCCTGAGGGTCGAGCAGAACCTTGGCAGAGTTCACTGAGTCTCTTCCCAGACCCCGGGTGTAGGGTTATGGGGCTGGGAAGTCTGTAGCCAAGCTCCTGCTGATGTCCGTGGCAGCGGATCAGACCCTCACTCTGTGCCCCTAGGTCTGTGGTCACTTCTGTCTGCTTCTCTGCAGGTGGAGCCCAATGCCACGATCGCCGAGATCAAGAACCTCTTCACCAAGTCCCGTACGTATGGAGTGAGCTCGCTTGTGTCGGCCCTGCACCCCCACTTCATCAGACTCCCCCCCGCTTACTGCCCCCATGAGACTGTCCCCACCGAGCGCTGAGTGCCCTGCAACATTGGGCCTTTGCACCTGAGCTGCCTGTGCAATGGGCATACGGAGGGGGCCCTTTCTTGAGGCAGCTGAGCACGGACAGACCTTGTGGCTCTCCTGACCTCGCTCCTAGCTGGTGCTGTCTACTGTCATCCCGTTGGGCCCAGGCCTGGCCTGTGCGGCAGTGGAACAGGCTGTGCTGTATGCCCCACAAGCTCAGGAAGGTATCGAGTATTCGGAGTGGTAAGGGGGAGCGAAGAAAAAACAGTTTACCACGGGAAGCCGCCACTTCTCCTGAAAAATTTTGTTCAGTCAAAAATCCAATTTTCCGCCAACAGCCAGTTTATGATGGCAGACTTTGACCAGCTTCCGAGTGGGTGGTGAGAAACCTCTGCAGCTTGCGGTGTTCGTAGTGCGCCCGTCACCACAGCATCTAGGCCCTGAGATCGCTGAGTGAAATTCCTCCTGTGCAGCGGGCCAGCACAAAGTGTAGGCAATGCTTGTGTCCCACAGAAGTCCTCAAAATGGGGCATAGCAGGTGCCTGGGCCTTGTACTGGCTGGGGGGGCATCACCCTGGCATTTCAGTGCTTGGGCAATGGGCTTGGCGACCCATCAACGCGGGAGCCACCAAGGCAGGAGCCAGCCTGTCGCCTTCTGCCCTTAGCAAGGTGCCTGAAGGCCCAGCTCAGCCTCGTGAGTCTCTGCGTGGGTAGACTTATCTCCATAACAGCAGTGTGGTTTGGTGCCGATCAGTTGGCAGAGTCAGGGATTTGGAGCCACAGGGGTGATGCCATTGTCTCTGCTTTTCTCTCCGCAGATCCCCAGTGGTACCCAGCCCGACAGTCCCTCCGCCTTGACCCCAGTAAGTTAGAGCGCCATGTGGGTTCTGACAGCTCTCGCCACGTCTGTTCCCAGGCACACCTCTCTGCTGCTGCTCATCGTGCGCCCCATGGGTGGGGAAAAGGGCCTGAGGGGAACACGAGCCACAGGGGTCTGTGGGGCAGGTGCTGACGCTGTTCCAAAGGGTGAGAGATCTGATCAACCACCAAAGGACTAGGGCCCTAGGAAGACCCAGACTTCTGCGGAAGGGCCCCGTGGGCTTCCCAGCTTGTATGCAGGGGAGCGCGAACCTCCAGGATCAGAGTGCTCTGCCCTGCAGCAGGGGCTTTGGTCCATTCTCCACATGGCTTTTCATGGGGGTGTCGCTGTGCTGCAGCAAACAGGAGAGCAGGGCCGTGTTTCAGGGGGCTGGGATCACTCGGGCATGTTGCCATGGAACCGGTGCCAGGGTTAACATATTGCATCGGCGTCCCGGTTGGACCCCCTCCGCCCATTGTCCTCTCTGAGTCTCCGCTCTCCTTCCAGAGGGGAAGTCCCTGAAGGATGAGGACGTGCTACAGAACCTGCCGGTGGGCACCACAGCCACACTGTACTTCCGGGACCTGGGTGCGCAGATCAGCTGGGTGACGGTGAGCAGTGACACAGGTCTGCCTGAGAGAGCCCCGCTGCCCATAGACACCCCCCTGTGCTCACAGCACGCTCTGCCTTTCAGGTCTTCCTCACCGAGTATGCTGGGCCCCTGCTTATCTACCTGCTCTTCTACTTCCGAGTGCCCTTCATCTACGGCCCCAAGTATGACTTCACCTCCAGCAAGCACTCGGTCGTGCAGTGAGTACCAGCCGGGGGCCCGTCGCTTTGCCCTGGGATCTGGGCCTTCTCCTGAGCTGTTGGGGGCAGAGACCCTGTAGAAAACCTGAGTCCTAGGAAAACAAACAGATGGGACGTGCATCCCACTCCTGGAGGGGCCGTGCCTCCCAGGCCAGGCCTGCAGCCCCTGGATTGGCCTCCTCTCCAGAGTGGGATGAGTGGGGAAGAGAAAATCTCACCCCTACAGGGATGCAGTGCCCGTCAGATTCCCTGCTGGCCTCTTCAGGCAGTCTGGGATCTGGCCGTCATTGCAGCCACTGGATATTCAGCACATGGACAGGCCTTGGAGAGGGACTAGGGACTGGCAAGTGCTCTGAGCTGTTGCACTGGAAACTCAGTTGATTCCTGGCAGGAGGGAACAGTTTAGGACCCCCAGAGCATCTCCTTGTGGCTCATCAAGGGTGGTCTGCTTTAGGCTCCAGCACGGCCCCTGTCCAGTCGTGCTGGGGAGGAGCCTTCAGGGGATCTGGCAGGTGCTCTCTGGTGGGACGCAGGGGACTTGCCAGCTCAGAACAATTCCGTAGGGGGGGAACGTACCCCCAGCCCGTATCCCAGTGGCACTGGTACCCACTAGCACCCTTGTGCCTCCCTTCCAGCCTGGCCTGCATCTGCCACTCGTTCCACTACATCAAGCGCCTGCTGGAGACCCTCTTTGTCCATCGGTTCTCCCACGGGACGATGCCCTTGCGTAACATCTTCAAGGTGAGCGGGGTGGAGGGGTGGGGCAGGGGAAGTAAAGTGAGGGATGTGCAGGGCCTGCCAGCCAGGGGGCGAGGGCAGCAGTTGCCTGGGGGATCCCTTTGACTGGTCTCGTTAGTGGAGCCTGTATTAAAAGAGCATTTCCTGATTTGTCTCTAGAACTGCACCTACTACTGGGGCTTTGCAGCCTGGATGGCGTATTACATCAACCACCCGCTGTACACCCCGCCAAGTAAGTGACCCCTCGCCGCTGCCTTGCCTCTCTCTGTGCCCTAGAGGGTGCTATGTGATTCCAGCCCTTCTCTCTGACAGACCGATCGCGTCAAGGGCTGTCCTTCCTTTTCCGCTGCCTTGCTTCAGCCCCCCCCAATTCCATGAGAGGTGTGCGGGTATCCCACAATGCACAGCGGCTGCCGCACAGCACTGTTTCCCACAAGGCAGTGTGTCTGCGTGGCACGTGAAAACACTGGGATCCTACCTACCGTGCACCATGCTATTGCTGATACAACCGTGTGGTCACAAGGCGCTCGCACAAGCAGCCGAGTGTGACCACATGCTGCAGAGATAGTTGTGTTAGCAGCACTGTGCCAGCAGACCTGTCCCTAGCACAGCTTCTTAGCGCAGCCAAGGTCTTAGAGACATTGGGCAAGTCCAGGCTTCAGGCTAGTCTGGCTTGTCTTTCTGCAGGACTTAGTGGTGACTCGGAGGTGTGGGTTGGGAGCGCTGTCAGCCCTGATTGGAGGGACCTGCATTGCTAACACAGGGGTTTTCTCCCAAATGTGCTAATTAAATAGTTGTGCGTTACAGCAAACACAGCCCAAGCCAGGATAAATGGCTGGTAGCTGAACTCGGCCTGGAAATAGGGTGCAAACATTTAACAAGGAGGGTAACTATCCCTTGGAACGACTCGCTCAGTGGAACGTGGAGACTTCAAATCTTGGACGAGTTTCTCAAAGCTCCACTTTAGCTCGGCCACAAATTCTGGACCAGGTGTTGGTGCAGGGGGGAGGGTCTCTGGCCTGGGTTAGGCAGGGGTCAGTCTGAATGGGCAGAACAGTTCCTCCTGGCCCTGAAATCCGATGTCCATTTTAAACAAATGGGTGAAAAATTGCTTCCCTCTCAGTCTCGTTTCCTTGGCATCTCTAGTCGTAAACTGCCTAGCTCCCCAGCTGTCCCCAGAGCCCCCCTGGCGATCAGACCTGATTTGCTAGTGTAAAAAACAAGCAGCAGCCAGTGTTTTGTTTGTTTAAAGGCCTTTTGTCTCGTCCTGCATCGTAAAGGGTTAAAAACCCACATGAACAAGCCCAAACTCTCCTGCTTTGCATGTCACGTTTCATTGAACCTTCCTTCACTCCTGCAGCAGCCCGTGACCTCGATTCCTTCTCTTCATCTCCATGCACTGATGAGTGTGCGGTCCAGCTGTTTCCCTCCCCCCCCCGGCGTCTTGTACCATAACCCCTGCCCAGCGACTTCACCCCCCTTTGCTCGCTCAGGTCCATTACTCTAGCTGGCTCTGACCCTGGAAGAAGAGGGCCCCCTGGGACTGCACTGCCCTCACCCTTAGAGAGGAGGGGTGAACAGGGAGGGTCACCGTGCTGCCCGGCTCTGGATGTGCACCGGGCCTAGGGGTGTTAATCTGGTATCTTTCATGGGCACTTAACAGATCCACCCTTGCTATGAATTTTTGTTTCTTTCCAAGCCATTATTGCAGTAGGGCTATGTGCTCCCCCTGCTGACCGTGTGCTAGCACGTTGCCTACGCAGACGCCAGGCTCTGACCCTGTAAACTCACCCCTGGCGCCCCGTGATGTGAGTGCTCTTCTCTCCCCCCCGCCCCCGTGCCAGGCTGACCTCTGCCCTTCCCCTCCCCCACAGCCTACGGAGACGAGCAGGTGAAGCTGGCGCTCATTATATTCCTGGTAAGAGCTGCTAGCCGTGGCGGGGAGGGAAGCAGGGAAGGAGGCTGCTCAGCTGGGCTTGGGCAGGAGTACCAAGGGGGGTACTCCCAGGGTGTGCAAAGGTATGGGGGGAAATGAGGGTGCCAGAGTGTGGGGCTGGGGAGAGGGAGGGATGAGGGTGCCAGGAGGATGGGTGGTGGGTGGCACACCTCTGTGCTGCCACTGCAAGAATGCTGCCAGGCCAATGCTCTTCCAGGCCCATGCCCCTCTGAGCTGATGCGGGATGCCGCCACTGCAAGGGGGGTTGAACCCCCAGGCCAGGGAGAGGAAAGGGTGTTGCTGGGACCCAGGGCACTGATTGCTTCTCTGCTTCCCCCCCAGTTCTGCCAGCTGGGGAACTTCTCCATTCACATTGCTCTGCGGAACCTGCGGCCGGCGGGTGAGTGGGGGTGGGGCCCCGCTGGCCCTCCCAGGGCCTCAGTCGCTCAGGGGTGACGGGGCAAGGATGGTCAGTCCGAGGGCAGCCTGAGGGTGGGGGTGGGGCCTGCTTGTATCCCTGGCTGAGGTACGGGGATTGGGAGCGCACTCTGGGTCCAGGGCGTAGTCTGAGTGAAAATCCATCCCCCCATGCCCCTGGCTCCCGTTCACAGAGGGTTCTCGTCCTTGCTCTCTGTCCTCCCAGCTCCCTGGGGTCTTGCTGAACGTTTAATGTAAGAAACACAGGAGGAAAACCCCCTGTCTTCCTCAGGCCCCCCTATAAACATCCTCAGAGACAGAGATGGGCAGTGATAGACAAGTTTCTCTCTAAACCCCCACGGCTTTCCTGGGTTGCATAGGACACCTGCCCTCCCAGTGCAGACACCTCCATCTGGACACTGGTGGCTCCAGTGACTGGTTCATAGCAGTGTCTGAACAGCCTGGCTGGCAGATCCTCGGTCTCCAGGCACAAGCACTGTGGAGGCCTCAGCCCCTCTGGGCAGGACGTGGCACCCTGACCGGGATGTGGCTGTCCCAGATCTGTGTAGTCCCAGCAGCCGGGGAGGGGGTGGGGGAACTCTCTGAATGAGTCCTGGCCAGCCTGGCACACTGCCTCTTTACTGCCCCATCAGCCCCATGTGTCAGATACACCCCGATGGTGCCCAGTGCAGCAAAGCGGGGATGGGGGAACATGCCATTGCCTCGGGCACCAGTGGGCTGCAGGAAGCACTGGCCTGTGTGTGACTGGAGATCTGACACCCGACCCCGAGGTCCTGCAGCAGCATCTCCCTGGAGAACGGTCTGACAGGGCTGTCTTCCCAGTGCCTGCGTGTTCCCCCAGAAAGCTGATTCCACTCCCTGGGAGGTGGGGCCGGGGGGGGGGGGGGGGGTGTCACTGTTCATGTGAAATAAATCCGTGCTGGATTTCTGCTTCTCTCCCTCCCAGGCTCCAAGACCAGGAAGATCCCATACCCCACTAAGAATCCCTTCACGTGGCTCTTCCTGCTAGTATCATGTCCTAATTATACCTATGAGGTGAGTATCCCCCCCCTCCCCCCCAGTCCCCCTGCCTGCAGCGAACTGGCGGGCTCCCTGAGCCGAGGGCTGCCTGGCACTAGCCCCCCCGACCCACAGATCTTGTTTCTGGTCTCATTGGAAGCATCTCCATGAGCTGCAGCTGCTTCCCTGAGACAAGTGGCTAGAAAGTGACCTTCTACCTGCCTCCTGCTTGCTGTTAATTAATAATGAGCTTGTGTCACTGTTCACCCCAGAAATGCAACCGTCTCTGGGGTGGAACTCAGCAGTGGCTTAACAGCCACACAGCTGAGCCCACTGGGGAGAATGCCCTTGTCTAACTGAAACTGCAGGGGAAATTCAGAAGGTGGTAAGACTTGAATTTGGCCGGGTAACTGGGAGTTAACAGCCCTGCTTCTGGGAAAAGTGCCAGTGATCAGCAATAGCTGGTACCTCGCTTTCACTCGACACAGCACCCCTAGTGCTATGCTAGGACATTGGGGTCAGCCCTGACTGAGAAGGGAGAGCGCCTCCTACTCAACTTCACACCCCACTCCCTGTCAGACAGCCCCCCCCAGTGCCACACCGGGGTCAGCCCTGACTGAGAAGGGAGAACACCCCCTGGCTGAGCTCCCGACTCTGCTCCCTGCAGGACAGCGCCCCCTTGTGCTGTACTGGAGTCAGCCTGACTGAGAGAGCAGAGCACCCCCTGCTGAACTCCCCACTCCACTGCCTGCAGGACAGCGCCCCTATTAAATCAACAGCAGCCATTAGCATGCACCTGTGCTCTGCCTGGCCGAGCCCTGCATAGCTCCTGGAGCTGATGAGGCGAAATGGCCGCAAATGCCCAGCCTGGCACCACCAGCAAAGCCTCGGTCCTGAAGCCAGCTCCAACTTGGCAGTGTTGGTGACGCTCACAAGGGGTTTGGGTGTTCAGGGGCTGTACCTGCAGCCAACTCTAGGCTCCCAGGCCCTGGCAGAGCTGGGTTCAGGGGGGCTGAATTTGACCATCATGACTCCTAAAGTTGGGCATGAGTCAGTTCTCCAGGCGCCACCCTCCATGGCTCTGCTTCCTGAGAGCTCGTCCCTTTGCTGGAGTGCCACTCACCTGCCAGGAAGGGACCTTTCCCTGCCCAGGCTGGCAGCCGCCTTGCATGTGCCCAGCCACCCCTTCCTCCAACTCAACTGCTGCCAGGGCTGGGGACTCCCCATTGCTGGGGAGACCAGCTCCCCCTGCTGCCCTGATCTCAGCTTGGGGAGCGCCCTGCCCTCTCCTGATCCCTGGTGTAGGTGAGGGGGTGAAATTCCCCCTGCCAGTCCCATCATCCCCAGCACCCTTATTTCTGCCCTAGCCTCTCCCTCTCCATAGGGGGCACAGGGTGGGCGAAGGATTTCCCCTGGGAACTGGCCCCTTTGACTCCACTTTCCTTCCAGCCCCTAGGCATTAGGTCACCCCTCCAGGGGGGCGCACACACCCCCAGCGCTGGACAACCCCTCCCCAGGAGGGTCTGAGATTGCTGCTGCCATTTGAGTCTATGTAAAGGAAGGCGCAGCAGACTCCGCACAGAGAATGCAGTTGATGCAGGCGTGCTGAGCCTGTGCCCATTTGGAGGGAGCACTTCACCGGCTGGGCTGGAGTCCCTGCCTCCCACTGCCACCTATGCTCTGAGCATGCGGCTTGGGGCACTATGGGTTAATAATGCGTGGTGGCTGGGGGCATTGCTCTGTGTCACAGGGTCTGCAGCTCCTGCTCACAACAGCCCTGCGCTAGCTGGGATAGCAGGGGACTGGGTTGGGCTTGAGGGGCACTGGCAGAGATGGGGGGAGAAGCCCAGGGCAGGGGCAGCAGGTGGGCACTGGGATGGGATTGCCAGCATTAAGTGCATGCCTAGCTGGTGAAGTCCTGCTTGGCCAAGGCAGCAGGCTGTGAGGTGCCCTGCTGGAGCCCAGGATGTGCCCCCACCCAGAGGCCAGTCCATCTTCCCACGGTCATTCTCCCTGCCCATGAACGCGGCAGAGCTGGGGCCTGGCAGGGGCGTTTCGCGTAGAGGCGAGTGCAGGGAGTCTTAGTGGCTAGCATCACCAGGCCGCTTCCCCGTGTACCAGGGTTTGTATTGCGCAGCTCATATTGTATTCCCCTCCCCTCCCCACCCCACCCCCACCCCAGGGTCAGGTACGTTAAAAGTCCTGATGTGGGCTGGTCAGTTGGCTGCAAGTGGCTCAGTGAACTTGACTGAGTGCCCCCTTTCTGTGAGTGAGCGCCACTTGCCGGGGCCTGGCCTCCCCTGTGGCCATGCGGGGGGAGGCTTCTGCCCAGCCCCTGGCTTCCCCAGCACTAACTGCAGCTGCTTCTCTTCCAGGTGGGCTCCTGGATCGGCTTCGCCATCATGACCCAGTGTCTCCCAGGTGAGCGCGGTGTGGGGGAAGGCGCCAGGGCCCGGGGATGCCACATTGTCTCCCCACAACGTCCAGGGGCACAGGCCAGGCGGGTCTTGCCTTCTTGCTGCCAGGGCCACCCATACTTGTTCTGTGGGAACAATAAGCCCCTACATGGCGAGCAGTAGGGCTCCCAGCATGTCATAGAGATCATCTCCCTCTCGCAGGGGGAAACCGAGGCAAAGGCAGGCCAAGGGACCTGCCTGAGGAGTCGTTGTAGACGGGGAATAGAATCCAGGAATCCTGATTCCCAGCCCTGTCTACTTGACCACACTCAAGGAGTTTGTTGGGTGTCAGCCCAGTTCCTGGCTGGTAGGATGAGCTGGGTTCATAGCCCACCTCCCTAGGCTTC
The DNA here is from genome assembly GCF_015237465.2 of Chelonia mydas. Lineage (NCBI taxonomy): Eukaryota > Metazoa > Chordata > Testudines > Cheloniidae > Chelonia > Chelonia mydas. Next base: position 13,823,441 of record NC_051260.2, read on the forward strand.
CTGCGCTCGAGGCTCGTCCTGGTGCCCAGCACTGAGGGACCTGCCCTGATCTGCAGGGAGTAGGCAAAGCAAAGACTGCAGCATGAGCTGCCCTGCAGCCAAGGCTCTTGAATGATTTGCCCTGCTGTGAGCTGCTTTTCCTGGCATCTGCTGGCTGCCTTTTCTCAGGAGTGGCACTGCCCAGGGGCCTCCAGCCCATCAGGCGGGAGCCCCCTGCTGCTGCCTTGGGGAAATGCAGGCACCACATCTTGTCAACATCTGGTTTTTAGTCCCTTTGGTGGGAGGAGGAGGGGAGCCAGTGGTGGGGGCTGGCCCAAGGGGGCAGCTCTCATTTTACATCTGAGCCGAACCAGAGCCAAGCCCAAGCGGATCTAGTCGTTTTTCCAACCTGACCCTTCCCATTGAACCTGAGTCAGTGTTGTTGCCGCCTCCAGGCTGACTCAGCTGGGCCCAGGGCACCATGACTGTGTACCTGGGTCCTGACAGCCCCTGCTGCAATGTGAGAGGTGCTGTGACTCCTCGGTGCCCGCACAGCACAGGGAGGTGGCGGTGGCCGACAGGAGCAGGGCACGCAGTTGTGCCAACCCCCCTGGCAAGGGGAGAGCTGACTCGCAAGGTCCTGTTTACCTACCCAACCCCTGGAGTAGGGTCCCCTCAGGACTGTAGGGTGGGGGTGATGCTGGGGGGGCCAAGGGAGTACCGCCCCCTCCCCCCCGATTCCTCACCACTTTCCTCTCTGCTCACAGTGGCCCTGTTCTCTCTGGTCGGCTTCATCCAAATGACCATTTGGGCGAAGGGGAAGCACCGCAGCTACCTGAAGGAGTTCCGGGACTACCCACCCCTGCGCTCGCCTATCGTCCCCTTCCTGCTCTGAGCCGCCAGGGGCTGCTGGGGCTTTGTGTATTGGTGCAGTCCAGGGAGGAGCCCACTCCCCACGGGGGTCTCTGCACCCCTCATCTGGCCAGCTGGCACAGGGCTCGGGGGAAGCTGTGCAAACTCTCACCCTCCTCGCTGCTGGGGTTTCTGCAGCTGCCCCTGTGCTCCCGTGGGGGCTGGCCCCACTCCCCCAGGGAAGCCAACATCCAAGCCCTGCTCAGAGCCAGTTCCCATGCTCTCCTCCAGCTGCACCATGCACCCAGCGTCTGGGGCCCAGAGAGCCCAGATCTACAGTCCTGCCTAACTGGAAACTAACCCAGGGAGAAGCTGCAGCTGCCTCTGGCTGGATGCAACCACTCAGAGCTGTGGCCTGGAGGAAGGACTCTGGCCTAACCTCAGGCATCTAACCCTGGCCCTAGGCACCTGCCAATGCAGCCTGATCCCAGAGGAGCTGAGTGCTCGTGCCCCCAGTGGAGCTGGTGGGAGTGGCAGGTGCTCAGCCCCACTGGAGACCAGGCCCCTTCTCCAGGTATCAGCTCAGGATCATAGGTGCCTCATTTCAGGCTCCTGAGCAGGAAGACAACTCCTTTCCTGGGTCACATCTCCATGGCAGGGCCTCGGGGGCGAGTGCTGGGCTGGGGCAAGGGCCCTGTTCAGCACTCCTCTCCTTCGAAAGCTGCCAGGGGGCTGCTGCAAGACACAGCTGGGCTCTGGCTTCTACCCTGCACCCCAGGCTGATGGAAAGAGGGCAGGATGGTAGCTGAGGCTGGCAGGGTCTGGTCAGTCCCCCAGCCCCAGGCTGCCTTTCCCCTGTGCTCTGCTGGCCCAGGTGTTAAGGGCATCAGGCCTGGAGCAGGCCCCCTGGGCAGCGAGTTTACAGATCAGTCTGTTTAGAATGGTGCTCCAGGGTCTCATGCTGGGACAAGCAGGAGTCAGGACTAAGGCAGGTTGGTAGGTGGGGGTGGTGTGGGGCAGAACTGAGCCAGGAGTGGGGTGACAAGAGAAAAGGGAAGGGTAACAGCACTATTGTGTAGGGAAAGCAAGGGGCAGCAGGTCAAGATTGAGGGGCACTGGCAGGGCGAGGGGCAGGATTGAGGCACAGTAGCAGGGCTGTGTGGGGGAGCTCAGATGGCAGCTGCTTGACTCAAGCCAGCACCGTTAATTGTAAGCACAGTAAAGTGTTTTCTTTTGTACCATTCTTCTGTTCCATCCTTCCCCGTGCTGCTGAGCGGCCGCCCTGGCCTGTAGTCCCAGGCTGTAGCTCAGGCCTGGCTCTGCCGGGATGGCAGGGGCTAGAGCAGGCTATTCTAATAAAGACGTGGGGTGAGGCCATTCAGCTCCCTCCTGCACTGGCTCCTTGGCAGCTTCTGTCTCCTTTGCTCTTACTCCGTGTGATTGCTGGGAGTGAGGGGTAGACCTAAAGAGCTGGTCTTTCCCTACCCTGGGGGCTTGGTGCATGTTGGACAAGGCACAGGCTCCTGGGGGGAGGGCTGGGCTAAGTAACCCATCACTGAGAGGAGTCCTGGGGAAGGCTCTGGGATCCCCGGAGAGAACCATGGGGCAAGGGGTCAGGGAGGGCAGAGACTGGCCAGGGGCCAGGCTCTTTCTCTCTGAATGGCTACACCTGGAGCTCTGAGTCTCCCAGGGGGGCTGCACCTAGGACAGGGGCCTCCCTGGGTGCCACCACACCTTCCACTGCAGCATGAATGCATCATGGCCCCTGTGGCCAGGATTCCTTGCTATGAGCCAGGCTTGCTTCCTTGGGCTGCTGTTTTGTCCCATCGTGGCTCTGATTTGGACAGCTGAACTAGTGTCTTAGCTCCAGCTAGCCCCCCCCCCCCCGAGCAGCAACCACTACGCAAGTAGGACTGAAAATGGCCCTGCCTAGCACAGGAGCTGCAGCGAGCCTCTGCCAAAGCGTGTGTCCGGGATCGTTCTCCCTGTCCAAGACACAGCAATAAACCAAGCCAGCCTCTGCCCAGCCACCTCTCAGTGCTCCCCCCACCTCTACAGAGGGGATCAGCTGGGCTCTAGGCATGTGTGGGGTGCTCTTTGCATAGCCACTCCCCCTGCCACTGAACAGCAGGCACTGTGCCCTACTTAAGGGCCAGGTGCAGCCATGGCTGGTGCCACCCATGCCTCCCTTCCCCCTGCACCCAGCCATGCAGCACAGCTGGGGAGGGGCAGCTCTGGCTTCTTTGTACACAACAGCAGCAGCAGAGACTAGGCACTTGGGCTGAAGCAAGCCTAGCTCTGCCCTCTGCTGCTGGCAGACATTTCTCCAAGGCCATGGCAGGGGCAGGGAAGCAAGAAAATAGTCCCCTGGGCAGGTGCAGCAGACCCTAGGCTCTCCAGAGCAGCTGACAGCATGCTGCCCCCACATGCCCTCGAGGGGCAAGGGAAGCTGGGCTCGGGGTGTGACAAATCCACCCCCCTGTAGTCAGAGCTGTGCCAACCTAACCCCCGCTGTGGACACAGCTAGCATGACTGTCACTTAGCGAGATGGGTGCTATAAAACCCTTCCTTGGCTTTAGTGCATGTCAACACTACGGGAGCTGTGCCATGGCAGTGCATGCAGTGTAGACATGGCCTCAGTCCAAAGGTTCCCAGCATGGAGAGCAGGGAGCGAGTCTGAGCAGGCTCCGGGCCGGGGGTAGATTCCCAGCACTGGCTGCCAGGGCAGGAACTGAGCCAAGTGCCTGTGGGAGCTGGAACTCACAGCAAAGAGCACGAGTGCATCTGAGCCCAGCAGAGCTCGTCAGTGCTGAGGCAGCCAGAGGGGCCTTTACACGTGTCGCAACCACACACACTCCAACCCTGGGAGGGAGCAGAGCATCACCCCCTCACTGAGGGGAGAGGGGGTAGCCCAGGGACTCCTGGCTCTAGTCACTAGACCATGTCCCCCTCCCAGAGCAGGAACAGAACCCAGGAGCAGTGTTCCCTCTAATTTTTTATGTCCATGTGTGGAATGAATTTTGTTATGTGCACCAATATGGAGGTGACGTGACATATCACCTTCATATTGGTGCACATAAAATTAATGTGGGGGTGGGGCCAAGCACTTTGGAGTGTGGGAGGGGGCTCAGGGCTGGGGCAGAGGGTTGGGGGGGTGACGGCTTCGGGGTGCAGGCTGCCCCCAGGCTACGGTGAGGAGAGAGGACTCCCCTCAGCCCTCTCTTGCTGCAGCAGCTCAGGGCAGGGCTGGGCTGGGCCAAGGGAGGGGCACCTCTCCCCCGGCCACGGCAAGTCCAGGGCAGGTCCGCTGGAGCCAGCGGGGAGGGGTGCCTCACCCCGGGGAGGGGTGCCTCGCCCCAGGCAGGGCTGCGCTGGGGCCGGCGTGGACGAGCACCTCTCCCCACCACAGCCCTGAGCCCCTGCACAGGGTTTAACAGGCAGCTGCGTGGCCACGCAGCTTAATGGGAACGTAGCCCAGGAGTCCTGACTCCTCCCACTCTAACCACTAGGAAATGCCACCGCTCTCTGCTCCCCATAACTTTAGGTCCAAATCTGAAGAAGCTCTGAAGCTGGTCCAGTAAGAGAGATTACCTCAGTCACCCTGGCTTCCCCATCCCTACCAGCACCTGCAGTGATGGGGCATTACAGCCTCAGTGCGATACGCGCTCATGCCCTGCCCTGCTCACCCCACTCCAGTCACCACTCCAGATCCAGATGCAGACGAGCCATTATTTATTCCCTTACATATGACACAAGTAGAGGATTCCGCCAGCCTCTCACGTGGATGGGGACACGGGGCTTTGCTATGCTCCAGCCGCCTCCTGCTCCAGCCTCTTCTTCCTCACCAGCAAGCGCCGCTCCCGCTCAAATTCCTTCATACGCATCACATAGCTGGGGGGAGAGGAGACACTAGTCGGGGGGGGGGGTCCACCTGCATCTCCATTAGAAGCAAGCCCCTGCCCCAGCATGCTGCACCCCACACTGCAGGGGCAGGCTGGCACACTCTGCATTAGGTACAGGCAGATCTCAGAGCTGTTTGACTGTCCCACTTCCTGGGGGGGGGGGCTCACTGAAATTAGGTTCACTGCTTTAAACCAATCCTGTGATCTCTGGCCCCTCCACCCCCCACAATCCTCTATCCCACATCTTCCACCTCCAGATCCCTCCTCCAACCCACAATCCCCACAGTGACACAGCCAGGCCAACCACATAACCACGTTCCATGTAGTACCCCTCCCTTCACTCCCTGGGGTCTACTCAGCCCAGGCCCAGGGCTTGACCCTCGTGGGAAGGGCCCTACACATGTGTTTCATCACCATCCTGCAGGGTTAGCCATATCAGTGGGGCCCGGGGAATCAGCAATGGCCCAGAATGCTGCATTCTGAGATGGCTTCCGCAAAGAGGGAGGGAGGGGACAGTTTATTTCTGTGCTAAACCCCTGCCCTGGCTGGTTACTGGGGACCATCAGCACATTCTTAGGCTTAATACCCTATGTGGGAAGGGCAGGTGCCAATCACACCTAGCTCTGGCAGCACCTTTCATCAGTAGATCTCAAAATACCATGCAAAGGAGGCCAGTTTGCCCCAGGTCACCCAGGACGCAGGTGGCAGAGCTGGGAATGGAACCCTGGTCTCCTTTGTGCTCTCTCCACTAGGCCATGCTGCCTCTCTCTACCCCTAGGGCTGCCACCCCCAGCTCTGTGGCCCTGGGATCGGAGTAGCCTGTGGATGGTGCCAGGAGCTCCCCGGCACAGGTGGTCTCGTACTCAAGGTGCTCGCAGTAGTCCCAGTCGTGCCGCTCGTGCTGGCAGGCCAGGAAGTTGGGGAAGTTGTCGCGCTTGCACTTCATCAGCTTGATGAGGTAGTGGGCGCAGTAGTCGCGCTGATCCAGGGGCAGCTGAGCGTCATTCATCTGCTGCTGCGTCGCTACCATCGCTGCGGGGGACGGAGAGGAGGGGCAGAGGTGAGGCTGGGAGCAGGACGTGGGAACTGAACCTGGGACCTCCAGAGCTAAAAACACCAGCGTCCCCCCACCTCCTGGGCAAAAAGCCAGGCTCCACAGCGGGGCCTGTAACAGCTGCCTCCTACGTGGATCGGGCACAGAGTGGGACTCTGAACGCCCTATACATGAGCCCTTATGATGAAGCCCCATGGGGAAATTGAGGCACAGGGAGAAGAAGCAACTTGTCCAGGCTCACAGAGGGAGAGCTAGGGATACAAGTCAGGAGTCTTTGGCTCCAAGCTCTCTCTCTCTCTCTCCATTTCAATTACACGGATTATTATTTATACTTGTCTCAGGATCGATGCCTCTACACACAGGACGGGGTTCGGCTGCCCTCTGTAAAGATCTTGGGTTTACACCGGTCGTTTCAACACAAAGCGCTGACTGACCCTTGTAACAAGCAGTTCAGACGCTCCTCCAGTGTTGAAACGCGGCCACCTCTGGGGTGGGGCAAGGCAGCTGTCAAACACTCACCCAGAACAAGGGGTGAAGGGGGATCCACTGACCCTACAGGCTCAATGGCACCAGCCTCCCCCGCAGCAAGGACAGAGCCTGCGGGAGGCTGCCGCCCCCCACACATTAGGGCCCTACATTGGCGACATCGGCTCCCTTCTCCTGCTCCCCATGCTCCGGGCCGGTGCAGGCGGGACCCCCACGGGCTACTCCCAGCTCGAATCAGGGGGCTCCGCCCTCGGTCCCTGAACCTCCCAGCCCGCCTGGCTCACCCCGGCCCCTCCCCCTGGGGGCTCACCCCGGCCGCCGCACCCCCCGGAGCCCCCCCCCGCCAGGCTCCCGGGCCTCTGAGCTTGAGGGGGTGGGGGGGTCTGAGCCCCCCCGGGGAAAGCGGGGCCAGTGGCGAAGGGGCGGGGCCAGGCCGCCGTGCCCCGGGCTCACCCCGGCCCCTGTTCCCCCCCCCGCCAGGCTCCCGGGCCTCTGAGCTTGAGGGGGTGGGGGGGTCTGAGCCCCCCCCGGAGAAGGCGGGGCCAGTGGCGAAGGGGCGGGGCCAGGCCGCCGTGCCCCGGGCTCACCCCGCTCCTTGCGCTCCGCGAAGCCCAGCCCCGGGTCGAAGCTCGGCATGCGGAGCGGGTCCGGCTCCACGTCCTCGCCGCCCAGGTAGCGCCGGGCCAGGTGCGCCCCCATGCCCGCCGCGGTCACCTCGGGGCCGCGCCGCCCCGCCCCAGACGCACTTCTCCCACTCCCGGAACCGGACGTGACGAGCTGGCTCCGCCCCCCCCAGTACCAGAGAGTTCACCGGGCAGTTCCTAGATGGGGGGGGGGAGGATTTCCGGTTTCTAGCCGATGTCGTCGTGGGGGCGGGCCCTCTGTTCGCCCCGCCTCTTTTCCCCTGGGACCCCTGCTCCCGCCCCTCCCTGCGGCGCGTGGGTCCCCCGGAGGGTGTGTTCCCGTTCGCCAGGAGCAGGGACACCTCAGCCAATCACCACCCTCTGCTGGGGGGGAATTTGCATGTAACATTCTATTGGCTGCCACAGCTTCTGGGGTAAGACATGGGCCTCCCGGTGGGTGAGGCCCAAGGGGGTCCTGTTCCGCAGCCTCCGCCAGTGTCCGCCTGCTGCCCGTGCTGGGACCCCTCCTTGTCTGTGTATGTACAGCGCCTAGCGCGACCACAGTGCACCTAATAAACAATGTACAGCGCCGAGCACGACGGGGCCCTACCGTAATACACCTAATAAATGTCAGCTAGCCCCAGATTGGCTGGGTACATGTCACCTCAGGACGGGGTGCACAGACAAAGTTTCTTGACACCTTACATGGCTGCTTCTTGGAGCAGCTAGCCCTGGGACCCACAAGAGGGGAGGCAATTCTTGATTTAGTTCTAGATGGAGCAGAGGATCTGGTCCAAGAGGTGAATAAACCTGAACCACTGGTAATACTGACCACAATATAATAAAATTGAACATCCCTGTGGTGGGGAAAACACCGGAGCAGCCCACCATGGTAGCATTTAATTTCAGAAACGGGAACTACACAAAAATGAGGAAGCTGGTTAAACAGAAGTTAAAAGGTATAGTGCCAAAAGTGAAATCCCTGCAAGCTGCATGGAAACTTTTTAAAGACGCCATGATAGAGGCTCAACTTACATGTATACCCCCAAATTAAAAACCATAGTAAGAGGACCAAAAAAGAGCCACTGTGGCTGAACAGCGAAGTAAAAGACGCAATTAGAGGCAAAAGAGCAACCTTTAAAAGTGGAAGTTAAATCCTATTGAGTAAATAGAAAGGAGCATAAAATGGTACATAAAATAAGAACGGCAATATTGGGTCAGACCAAAGGTCCATTTAGCCCAGTATCCTGTTTTCTGACAGTGGCCAGTGCCAGGTGCCTCAGAGGGAATGAACAGAACAGGTCATCATCAAGTGTCGCTCATTCCCAGCTTCTGGCAAACAGAGCCTAGGGACACCATTCCTGCCCCATCCTGGCTAATAGACATTGATGGACCTATCCTCCATGAATTTATCTAGTTCTTTTTTGAACCCTGTTATAGTCTTGGCCTTCACAACATCCTCTGGCAAGGAGTTCCACAGGTTGACTGTGTGTTGTGTGAAGAAATACTTCCTTTTGTTTGTTTTCAACCTGTTGCCTATTAATTTCATTTGGTGACCTTTAGTTCTCATGTTATGAGAAGGAGTAAATAACACTTCCTTATTTACTTTCTCCACATCAGTCATGATTTTATAGACCTCAATCATGTCCCCCCTTAATTGTCTCTTTTCCAAGCTGAAAAGGCCCAGTCTTATTAATCTCTCCTCACAGCCTACCATGCCCCTAATCATTTTTATTGCCCTTTTCTGAACCTTTTCCAATTCCAATATATCTTTTTGAGATGGGGCGACCACATCTACATGCAGTATTCAAGATGTGGCGTACCATGGATTTATAGAGCTAATATATTTTCTGTCTTATTATCTAACCCTTTCTTAATGATTCCCAACATTCTGTTCGCTTTGGGCAAGTGAAATGTAAAAAATATAATTAGGAAGACCAAAAAATAACTTGAAGAACAGCTAGCGAAAGACTCAAAAAGTAACAGCAATTTTTTTTTTAAGTACCTCAGAGCAGGAAGCCGGCTAAACCACCAGTGGAGCCGCTGGATGATCGAGATGCTAAAGGAGCACTCAAGGACGATAAGGCCATTGCGGAGAAACTAAATGAATTCTTTGCGTCGGTCTTCACAGCTGAGAATTTGAGGGAGATTCCCAAACCCAAGCCCTTCTTTTTAGGTGACAAATCTGAGGAGCTGTCCCAGACCGAGGTGCCATTAGAGGAGGTTGTGATGGGTTGGGTCACAGAAACCCCGTTGGGAACTGCCACCTCATGTGCTAAGTCTACCTCTAAGCCCGTTTTCCCCGGCAGCTTGGCACTTCAGTGCCCGGTCTGGGTGTGCCAGACACACTAGCCTGCTGCAAACACAGACCCAGGGTCTGAACCATGTCCCCCAAAAGCTGCAGGCTTAACTGAAAACAGCTTAAGAAGTGCTCCTGTCTCCAGCACTCAGATACCAAACTCCCAACGGGGTCCAAACCCCAAATAAATCCGTTTTACCCTGTATAAAGCTTATACAGGCTAAACTCATAAATTGTTTGCTCTCTATAACACTGATAGAGAGATATGCACAGCTGTCCCCCCCGCCCCAGGTATTAATACATACTCTGGTTAACTAATAAGTAAAAAAGTGATTTTATTAAATACAAAAGTAGGATTTAAGTGGTTCCAAGTAACAACAGACAGAACAAAGTGAATTACCAAGCAAAATAAAATAAAACACTCCCTAATACAGTAAGAAGGTGATTACAGATGAAATCTCACCCTCAGGGAAGTTCGAATATGTTTCTTTTACAGACTAGCCTCCTTCTAGTCTGGGTCCAGCTGTGGTTACTGTCCTTTGTTCCAATTTCTTTTAGGTATGCTTTGGGGGTGGAGAAGCTATCTCTTGAGTCAGCTGAAGACAAATGGAGGGGTCTCCAAGGCGTTATATAGGTTTCTCCTAGTTGGTCTTAACCCCTCCCTCCCCCTGCGTACAATCCCTTCTACAAGACAGAGTTTTGGAGTCATATGGGCAAGTCACATGTCCATGCATGACTTAGTTCTCTACAGGAATGTTCCCAGGAAAGCTCAGATGTGGATTGGTGTCTATCAAGGTCCATAGTTTGCCAAGTACTTTCATTTACTTGAATAATCCCCTCACACTATGTTGATCAAGTTTGCCTTAGGTGCTTTCTACAGCAAGCACTTTAAATACAAGCATAGAGCCAACACTTATAACTTCAGATATAAAAATGATACATGCATATGAATAGGAAGAATACATGCAGAAGATACATACAACCTTGGCAAAGATATGCTGCATGGCATATCTAGCATAAAACATATTCCAGTTATGTCATATTTACACTCATAAGCATATTTCTATAAAGCAGTAGAGGGTGCAACGTCACCGAGGTTTTGGAACAAACTGATAAATTAAACAATGATAAGTCACAAGGACCAGATGGTATTCACCCAAAAGTTCTGAAAGAACTCAAATGTGAAATTGCAGAACTAATACCTGTGGTATGTAACCTATCTTTTAAATCAGCTTCTATACCACATGACTGAAGGGTAGCTAATGTGACACCAATTTTTAAAAAAGGCTACAGAGGCGATCCTGGTAATTACAGGCTAGTAAGCCTGACTTCAGTACTGGGCAAACTGATAGAAACTATAGTAAAGAACAGAATTAGTAGACACATAGATGAACACGATTTGTTGGGGGAATAGTCAACATGGTTTTTGTAAATGGAAATCATGCCTCGCCAATCTACTAGAATTCTTTGAGGGAGTCAACAAGCATGTGCATGAGAGGGATCCAGTGGATATAATGTTCTTGGATTTTCAGAAAGCCCTTGACAAGGTCCCTCAGCAAAGGCTCTTAAGCAAAGTAAGTTGTTATGGAATAAGAGGGAAGATCCTCTCATGGGTCTGTAACTGGTTAAAAGATATAAAGCAAAGGGTAGGAATAAATGGTCAGTTCTCAGAATGGAGAGAGGTAAATAGTGGTCTCTCCCAGGGGTCTGTATTGGGCCCAGTCCTGTTCAACATATTCATAAATGATCTGGAAAAAGGGGTAAACAGTGAGTTGGCAAAATTTGAAGATGATACAAAACAACTCAAGAAAGTTAAGTCCAAAGCAGACTGCGAAGAGTTACAAAGGGATCTCACAAAACTGGGTGACAGGGTAACAAAATGACAGATTCAATTCAATGTTGATAAATGCAAAGTAATGCACATTGGAAAACAGAATCCCAACTATATATGTACAATGATGGGATCTGAATTAGCTGTTACCACTCAAGAAAGGGATCTTGGAGTCACTGTGGATAGTTCGCTGAAAACATCCACTCAATGTGCAGCGGCTGTCAAAAACTAATAGAATGTTGGGAATCATTAAGAAAGAGATAGATAATAATAAGATAGAAAATATCATATTGCCTCTGTATAAATCGATAGTACGCCCACATCTTGAATATTGCATGCAGATGTTGTCGCTCCATCTCAAAAAAGATATATTGGAATTGGAAAAGGTACAGAAAAGCGTTACAAAAATGATTAGGGGTATGGAACTGCTTCCATATGAGGAGAGATTAATAAGACTGGGCCTTTTCATCTTGGAAAAGAGACGACTAAGGGGGAATATGATAGAGGTCTATAAAATCATGACTGATGTGGAGAAAATAAAAAAGGAATTATTATTTACTCCTTCTCATAACACGAGAACTAAAGGTCACCAAATGAAATTAATAGGCAACAGGTTGAAAACAAACAAAAGGAAGTATTTCTTCACACAACACACAGTCAACCTGTGGAACTCCTTGCCAGAGGATGTTGTGAAGGCCAAGACTATAACAGGGTTCAAAAAAGAACTAGATAAATTCATGGAGGATAGGTCCATCAATGGCTAATAGCCAGGATGGGCAGGGATGGTGTCCCTAGCTTCTATTTGCCAGAAGCTGGGTATGGGCAACGGGAATGGATCACTTGATGATGACCTGTTCTGTTCATTCCCTATGGGGCACCTGGCATTGGCCACTGTCAGAAGACAGGATACTGGACTATATGGACCTTTAGTCTGATCCAGCATGGCCATTCTTATGTTCTTATGTGCTAAATAACGTACAGTGCCCTGCACCACGGGGCCTTGGGTGCTGCCATAATGCCCCTAATTACTAACGTACAGCACCTACCACCATGGGGCCCTGGGCGCTACCATAATACACCTATGTGATGCTCTGTGCCTCAGGGGAACACCCTGCACCCCCATGTTCATCCTTATAAAATGATTGTGTGGTATCCAATGCAAAGTTTGTCATGTCGGGTGTCTTCAGAAGGCTCATGATGCACTGAGCATTGTTGTTATAGTGATGTTATAGGTTATAATGTCATGTATATAGTTATGAGGCTGAAAATGTGTCCTCATGGCTTAAAACAAGGCCAGGCAAACACTCTCCAGGAGCAGAGGGGCAGTTCACGCCTCATCAGGGCATGTATGGGACAAACCCAGCCCAGCCTCACAGGAACAAAGGACACTGTCCTAGGCAGCAACAAAAGATCTGTTGGACTCACGAGTGAGTCACCCCCCTTCCCTTGGTCAGTTTGGGACTATAATGAGGTAATGCTCACCTGACTCTGAAGGCAGAGGGAGTGGGGGCAGGCAAAACCAAGAGGGAAGAAAGAACATGATAAAAGGGAGAGATGTTTGCCATGTCTCTCTCTCTTCCACCTCCATCTACAGATACCACACCAAACGACTGAAGCGCTGATCAAAGGGGAGAGCCTGGCTGAAGGGCAACCAGCTAGCCTGTGGTGAGAAGCATCTAAGTTTGTAAGGGCACTGAACGTGTTAAGAGCAGTTTAGAATGCGTTTTGCTTTTATTTCATTTGACCAAATCTGACTTGTTATGCTTTGGCTTCTAATCACTTAAAATCTACCTTTATAGTTAATAAATTTGTTTGTTTATTCTACCTGAAGCAGTGCATTTGGTTTGAAGTGTGTCAGAGGCTCCCCTTGCGATAACAAGCCTGGTATATATCAATTTCTGTGTTAAACTGACAAACTCATATAAGCTTGCAGCGTCCAGTGGGCATAATTGGACACTGCAAGACGGAGGTTCCTAGGGTTGTGTCTGGGACTGGAGATATTGGCTAGTGTCATTCGGTTGCACAATCCAAGCAACGGCTGGCCCAAAGTGCTCACTCACGTAGCTGGGAGCAGCTTCCATGCCAGAGGCTGTGCGTGAACAGCCCCGGAGTGGGGGTTCTCACAGCAGAGCAAGGTAAGGCTGGCTCCCAGAGTCAAGGATTGGAGTGACCTAGCAGATCACCAGTCCCGATAACACCAGGGGAACGTCACAATCTAATAACTAATGTACAGTGCCTAGCACTACAGGGCCCTGGGCACTACCATAATACAGCTAATAAATAACATGTAGGGCCTAGCACTATGGGGTTTTGGGCCAGGGTTGAGGCTTCTAGGCATGGTTTGTGGAAAAATGCCTCTTCGTGCATTGAAACGCAGCCATCTCGGATCCCATTTCTGAGGAAACCACACAGCGCCCTCTAGTGCCATGCTTGGGCATTGGTCTCTGAGTTAACTAGACAAAATCTCACCCCCATTAAGTCATCTGTGTTGCCCCCTCCCCCAGCATCCCGCCTGTTCCTGGGAAATTGTAGATCTTTAGACCCAGCCTTGTGGGATCTGATGAGCTCTCAGTCCAAGGTGGGGTGGCTACAGGCCTTTTACCAGTTCGCATCCCCCCTTACCCCCTGCAATCCTGCTGAGAATATCCCGATGCCCCACTTCAGGCCTGGCTTCTAATGAGCTGCACTTGTTTTGTAAAATAGGCGTTTACGCAAACCAGGGTCTTCCCTCCACTGGAGCGTGGTGGCTGCAGCTGGTGGGGTTTCTATTCTGGTCCCTGTGGGTGTGTTTGCCACCTGCCAGGGGCTCTCAGAGAGAGGAACCTTTAAAGCTCAGAGCCGGTGAAGATGTGGTAATATTTGAGACCTATAAACTTTGTAATATAGTTTGGGAGAAAGAATTTTACCCAGAGGACTGGAAGAAAGGTGTGATCTGTAAATTACCAAAGAAAGGCAACTATTTGGTGTGTGATAACTGGCCAGAAATAACATTATTTTCAGTACCTGGAAAAGTGTTTGGTAGTGTAGTATTGGATGGAATGAAATTGGTTATATATGAAAAACTCTGTAATGAGCACGCAGGTTTTAGACTGAAAAGAGAGTGTGTGGAGCCCCAAGATTTGCCCTGAGATGACTGATAGAGAAAGGGCTTGCCTGGCAGAGAAAATTAGTCTTGACTGTAGCTCACGAAAGCTTATGCTCAAATAAATTGGTTAGTCTCTAAGGTGCCACAAGTCCTCCTTTTCTTTTTGCAAATACAGACTAACACGGCTGCTACTCTGAGATTTTCACAGAGTCCATCAAAATGTTTGACTGCATTCATCCAGAATTGCAATGGAAAATCTTGCAACAATATGGCTTCCTAGAAAGATCGTATCGCTGGTTAAGATGCTGTACAAAGGGTAAAATGCTACGTAAGGACAGAAAGTGGGGAGGCCGATGGAGCTGATTATCATTGCTGGAGCGCAGCACTGTCGCATCTCTTCACCCCTTCTTTTTGGCGTGATGATAGATTACGTGATGCGAAAGTGAAACGCAGCATCAAAGGAAGATACCGGAGTTATGTCAAGCAGAGGGAAACTTCAAGATCTCAATTTTGTTCCATTGGACACAGATGATGACGCTCACCAAAGTCAAACATGAGACCACCAAAGGAGGATTAAGAATTAGCTGAAAGAAAACAAAAGTTGTGCTCGTTGAAAGAGGAACCAGCCATGACGGGGCATCTGTGATTGACAGTGAAGAATATGACATGGCTAACAAGTTTGTTTATCTTGGAAGCACAATCAGTGCTGATGGCCAAGGAGGTGGAAGTAAGATCTGGGAAGGGAAGCGGAACTGTTCTGAGACTGGCATATATCGGAAAACAAGGAGCTTCACGCAAGACCCAAGATGAAGATGTACAATATGGCTGTGATATCCACATTGGGATATGCCTCTGGCACTTGGGAAATGTGAGACGCCCCCAGTAGGAAACATGCATTCCATCAGAGACGCTTGCAGAGAATAGTTGGCGTCCACAGGCGGGAAAATGTGACAAACGTTGATGTGTCACAAAGGCCTGGCCAACAGCCGTAAAGCCAATGATTTGAGAAAGAAGGCTGACGTGGTTTGGGCCTGTTACATGGATGCCAAAGAAATGTATTCTTAGACGAGCCCTTGACTGGATGCCACTTGGTAGAAGATGAAAAAGAGGACAACGGCTGCCGTATAAGAAATCCTGGCAGCCCAAGCATTGCAGAGCGGGACTCACCTTCAGTCACTCTGTTTTCTGGCATCTAAAGGGCAAGGCTATGGGCTGGGTTCCTCTACTGCTAACTGAACCCACAGCTGGGAGCAGGGTGTGGTACGTATGGTAATGTGGGCAGTGACCCATGGTGGGGCTGGGGAGGAAGGAAGTTACATGCATGTGAAAATCACAGAGCTCCTGGCAGAGCCAGGCTGTCGCTGGTCCCCACAGACGTCCTTCGAGTCCGTCGGTGGGGGATCGGCATGGCTCACATAAGTGACTATGGGAACTGGATGGGTCATTCGCAGTCAAAGGGCAAGAAGCCAGCGGAGTGCAGAGGTAAATGGCCAAGTAATCTGAGTGGGGGCCTGGCTACCAGACCTTCCGGGGGCTGTTGGGTTGGCAGATCTCACTTGCTAGGTACTCGGATGGGAGGTCTCAGAGGAAAACCCAGGCTGCATACTGGGGAAATTAGTAGGGGCTCTCTCCCCTGCTAGTCTGTGCTACCCTGATGTCCTGGCATGGTGCTAAGCGATGCTGTGTCACAGGGTGGGTGCTCTCCCACCCCGTCAGGCCTGACCCCAATGCCCCAGCGTGGTGCTAGAGGGTGCAGGGCTGCCTTTCACACAAGTTGTACACCCAAAGTCTTGCCATGTGTGGTTGTTAAAGATCCTCTGGCCCCTTCCATAAGAGTCTGGGTGTTACCCATTGTGTCCTGGCCAAATTCCAGCCTAGGCAATTCCAGCTGTCCCCTCAAAGCCCCATTGTGGTTTCAACTGAGAACTGGATTCGTTGTTCCCACCCTGGATAGCTGTTAAATAGCCCTCAGTGCCCCCACCCCAGAGATGGCTGCATCTCAGTGCTGGGTGAAGAATCCCTGTATAAACAACCCCTGAGTCCTACCCCAGAAGTGGTTGCATCTCAATGCTGGATGAAGGATTTGCATGTGTAAACAGCCCTACACCCCACCCCAGAGACGGCTGCATCTCAGGCTGAAGGATCCCTGTATAAACAGCCTCTATGCCACACCCCAGAGGCAGCATCATCTCAGTGCTGGGTGCGGGAGCCTTGTATAAACAGCCCTGTGTCCCACCCCAGAGGTGGCTGCATCTCAGGCATGGGTGAGGTGATAGATCAATAGAAATATACCCAGAGCCCATGAAGTGCCTTGGGGTGAAAGGGAGAGTCAAGAGACTGTATCAGTGTGTGTGAGCACGCTCCCACCCTGGGTGAAGCAGCCCCCTCCTCCAGCTGAGCCAGCTCGTCTGCTGTCCAAAAAGAGCCCCCACCCTCCCTCTTCCTTCCCACCCAAGGGAGGGTATGTGACCAGCCAGCCTCTCTTCCCATGGCTAGCTCCCTCCCGTGGAGCTCTCCCATTCCCCCCATGCTGGCCCAGCCTGTCCTGGTGAGACTGAGTGGCTCTGTAATCTCCAGGTGTGGCCGCTGAGTCCGACAATGACGATGACTATGAGAACGTGTCCCTGGAGAACTGTCCCAAGCCCCCGCCCCTGCCGCGCGGGAAGAAGGCGAAGGCGGCCGCGCTGAACCAGAAGGACAAAGGAGGAGCAGGTACCAGGGAGCCCCAGCTGCCCCGCTCCGCAGGGATCGCTCTTGCCCCACTGCTCAGAGGCTGGGGAGGGGGTGTCAGCACAGAACTCAGCATCCAGCCCCGAGCCACCTTTGGGTCCGTGGGAGCCGGTGAGTCTGGGCCTGGCTTGGCTGCTCACAAACCGGCCCGGTGGGAACGGCTGGGCAAGCCCACAGTGGCTCGTGGTAGCACAGAACGAGCAGGCTGGGTACACGGAGGGGAAGGCCGGGCCTGTGGCTCACGTGTGGGCAGGTGGGTTCAGTTCCTGACCCCTGTGCACTGCCCGGGTCCCTGATGCACAGACTCAGGCACCCGTCTCTGTTAGGCGCCCCAAGCCACCAGCCAGACTCACCCTTCTCTCTCCTCTCCAGGTCCGGCAGCGACACCAGGCAGACCCCCCAAAACCGGTGAGAAATGTTCCAGTTTTTTGCTGGGGAGCAAGTGAGGCCTGGGTACAGAGCAACCCCCGCCATCCAGCAGCAGGTCCATGCAGCTGAGGGCTTGTCATGTACAGGCAGCATCGGGGGACAGAACTCGCAACCTTCTGTTCTCACGACTGCTGGCCTAACGCAGCTGTGACATGTCCCAGCCAGCAGGGGGCAGCGCCACATACCCGAGCTGCTTTGACACGTCCCGGCTGTGCAGTGTGTGTCCCACCCCCCCACATTTCCAGGGCATCGCAGGCTTTACCTCCCTGGCACCCCCTTGCTCACTACGGTACTGGAAGGAACATCCCCTGTCCGAGTTCAGGGCTGCCCCTCGCCCATGCAAACCCCCATCCCGGCGCTGGGAGCTCGCACGGTATAATCCCTCCTGTTTCCTTTCAGACCTGGCCATTTCAGTGATCTCGGGGGACCCGGCCTTTAGGCCTTCCAAGCTCGGTGAGGACTCGGAGCTCTGCTCGGCTTGAGACAGAACGCCCCCTGCACCCCACATCCCAGCCCAGGGCAGGATCCGTCCCTCCAGTCTATTCCCCGGGGCTATCAATCCCGGCTGGTCCATCCCGTGGGGCCCGGTTGCTTCCAGGGTGGCTGGGGTAGCTGAGTGCTGGTTGGTGGGGAGATGGGGGGTCCCAGCAGGAGCACCCCAGACTGGGGCACAGACTGTCCCAGAGCAGCAAGCCAGGGTGCGTGGGGAGGGTGAAGCCCAGCAAGGTAGGGGCTGTGTGCACGGCCCCCTCTGCAGCCCAGGATGGAGGGTACGATTTCATTGTCTTTGCCAGCAGAGCTGGCAGATTTAACGCTCTTTGTCCCCCATGCCCAGGGCTGGACCTGTCGTCTGCAGCCGTGGCAGCTGCCTTCCAGCCCCCGGGAGGAGGTGAGTAGAGTCTGCCAGGGCAGGGGGGCACTAGGGGGTGCTGTGCTGCAGGGTGGGGGCTCTGTTGGGGGCTCTCTTCCCTCCCCGTCAGTGCTGACCCCAATGCGGCCCAAGGGGGCACTATGGTGCTGGGAGTGGGCCAGGGGCTCAGTAGGGGGCGCGCTCCCCTCACTGTCAATGCTGACTCCCCAGTGCCACAGTGCAGCGCTAGGGGGCTCTCTCCTCGCAGTCAGGGCTGGCCCCAGTGCCATAGGGGGCGCTGTGATCTCTTTTAGGCAAGCATACAATCAGACGATTACGCCCGAACACAGCCAAGTAGCAAAGCTCCTGGGGCAGCTTTTGGGAGAGTCGGGTGCTCACCCCCGCGTCCTGCCCATTGCGGGGGAATTCCATTCCCTCTCCCTGGATTCCCCCTGCCCTGTCAACCGCCCAGGGAACTCTCCTTCCAGCCAGGCCCTGTGCTACACAACTCTCCAATGGCTGCAGCACGCCGCCCCAGAGGTGGCTGCACTGACCTGCTGGGACAAGCGATCCCTGTATGGACACAGCTGGGAAGAGGGAGCTGGGGGTCTGGCTTCTTGGCTCTTGCCAAATGGAGGTGCTCTCTGTAGAGTTACCCAGCTATCTGGTGGGATGCCCCATAAACCTCTCCTCCTTTCCATAAACCCATTTGTACCAGCAAGTACCTCCTGCCGACATTTCCCAGTCACCCACTGAAGGGAGAGTCCTTCGCTATAACCTGTCCTACCCAGCCCTCCCTGCTTCCCCCCTGTCCTGATACCCTCGCCCCTCAGAGAGCTAAGTGCTGCTGTTCCCCATAGATCTTCCCCTCCCTAAGCCTGCCTCACGGAGAGGCTGCCCTGGAAGGTCTCTGCTGATCACCTACGTCTTGCTGGGGGTTTGCTTCCTCATGTGCAGCGTGTTCCTCATCCTGGCCCTCATGAAACGTGAGTGTGGTACGGTCCCGGGTGTGTCAGGACAGCTGCAAGTGGGGTCATGCAGGCTGGGCTCTCCGTGCCAGGAATGATTCCTCACAGGGACGGGGCTGCTCAGGAATTTCCCAGTGAGACTTTGGGGCAGAAAATTGAGGTTTTGATTCCACTAAATTTCGCAAAAAGGGGTTGGTTTCCACAGAAATTTTTTGCCTTTTTCAGAGAAAAAACAAGCACTGGAAAGAAGAAATATTTTGATTCAGAAATGCTGCCATGGTGCCTCAAAGGAGCTGAGTTCAGTTACCACGCGTCCCCATTCTCCTCTCTGGGCTGGTCTCCTCAACTGGACTACACCTCCCAGAATGCACCCCTGCCAGGGATTCCCATGATACACCACCTCCACTTTCCAAGAGGGGAGACTGCAGTGCATCATGGGAGAGAGGGAAGGCTCCCTGATTGGACCATTAAAATCTCACATGGTGTGTGACGGTCTCCCCTCTTGGAGAGGACAGGCAGTGCATCATGGGGCCTGGTGGTGGTGCATCATGGGAGATGAAGTCTGGGTGGGGAGACGAGTTCCTACTGGGGAAGAGGGCATGAGGCATCCAAACTACAACTGCCATGAGGTGCCGGGGCAGAATTTCCAAATCAAAGTTTTTCAGTATTTGGATTTCCACCATAGGAAGAAAAAAGGACTTAAAAAAATCAATTTTCCATGAATTTTAGTCAAAAATTAAGGTTTTGTGTGTGTGTGTAAAAAATGTCTGGGGGGACTAGTCTGGCATTTTCCAGCAAGCTCTGTCCACAGGCAAGGCCACCCGGACTCAAGCGTCACCAGATCTGAAGGGGGTGGGGGGCAAATCTCGAGCAACTCTGCATCTCAGTAGCGGACGCTCTTCCCCTGGAGCCAGAATTCGTACCTGAAAAGTGTTACACTGCGATTCTGCTCTCACTGGCCCCGATGGAAATCCGGCATCACTCCGCTGAAACCAGCGGAGTAGCTGTGCCAGGAGTGTGATTCGAATCCGGCCCAGAAGGCAGGGTGGGTCCTTGCTCCAAACTGAAGAGCCCAAGCCTGCAAGGGAAGCACTCAGCAGGGCCGGACCCTAACGGATCAGCACCCAGGCTAAGCAGCAGAAGAGCAAAGTGCAGCAGAAGGAGCTGTAGAGGCAAGGGAGTAACTCTGGATTTACTCTACTCAGCACCTGGTCTATAAACGTGAGGAATCACCACCTAAGAGTAAGGGGGTGGTGTTAATAGTGATGCCAACCCTCACTATATTTGGCATTTTCCCTTAAAGCCCCAGCTCCCGGAGTCCTGGGATGATGGGAGACTCTTAGCTCATTTCCAAATAAACCAATAAATGCTTAGCCCTCATGGCTGGGAAAGAAATAGCTGGAGAACACAATCCCCAAGGGGTCTTGTGTGTTAGACCCTTTCCCCCTACTCTGCGTCTCTCTTGGCTATGTAGATCATAAGCTCTTCAGGGCAGGGTCTGTCTACTCTGAGCTTGTGCAGTGCCCGGTCCAACGGGGCGCCGATTTTGGCTGTTCCTTACGCACTGCCTTTGTACACACAATTACTAATAGCTCAAGAGACCAGAGGGCAAACAAGAAGAATCCCCAAAATTATTTTAAAAGGATTAATGGTTTGTTTTTTGGGGAGGGGGGGCATGATTCATAACTTTTTGAACACCTGGCATTGGAAAATCTGTCACTGACAGCACTCAGCAACTCCCCTTCCTCCCCATCAAACCGATTCCCCTAGCAGGGGAAGAAACCCAGCCATTGGGGCCTGGAGAGTTTCTAGTGTAAAGGATGCCCTGGGAGATCACAGCTCTGCTGTTTGCTCTTTGTTCATCTCCCAGGCCCAGAGCCGCAGCAGGAGTCAGAGGAGCTGAATTTCCACCTTTTCCAGAGGGCAGCTAATGGTAAGTAAAAGCTCCCAATCCCAGGCTAGCCCAGCATGCTTGTCTCTGGCTCAGCATAGACGCTGGCTGGGTGGGGTCGCTGTAGCTGGTCATTTTATTACAGTGAATTGTTTAGCAGCCTGAGTTTTGAAATTCTCACTTGGTTTCAAAAAGACACAAATTGGTGGGTTTTTTTGTTTCCATGTTAGTAGTTTTCACATCAAGGTGTTTGTCTCTCAAAGAGTTTTTTGGAAACTTTCCAAAGCCAAAAAGTTTTGATTTTCAAGAAATGCCACTGGGGAGCTAATGTGGCCAGTCAGGCGGGGGTAGGTGAGTAAGAGATACCATGGAGTGGAGGGGGGCACATGGGCATGTTCACACGAGACCTCAAGTAGCCAAGCACCAAAAACACATTTTCAGTTAAGAAATTAGAAAACATCACGAAAATGTCAGTGTTTTCCCAAGTTTTCTACTTTTTAAGGCTAATTTTCATTAACACAATTAAATGAAAACTTGTAACCAGCTCTAGCTGCTACTAGTGTTATCAGCCATAGTAAATGGTTCCGTATCCTAATTCTCAACATCATAGACCCGAATGCGTGACTCTCTTATGCACCACCCATAAGCCAGCAATAACCTTCCCTCCAAAGGCACCATTTGATCACAAACCTCTACATAACTCCTGCTACTCAGAGAGGTCAGACTCAGTTTGTATCCCTGTGACTGGGGTCCTAATGGGGAGCCAGCTGTGGTCACTCAATTAGGGTGAACTGCAAAAAATGGGGCAGCCAAACCCCCAAAAGCTGGTGGATATTCCAATACTTAGATTGACCAAGCCAGCATAAAACAGCTTCTTTATTACCTCACTGGTTACTCAGAAGTCCAAACAACACAGTTCCCTTAAAGTGATCCAGCCTTGGCCTCCATCCAAATACCCACATCAAATATGATGAAAATTTCTGTAAATCTTGTTTCCTCATATAAAAGAAAAGGTTCTCCCTATCCCGAAGGGTCGGACATGTCACCTCCCAGGTGAATGCATGTTTCCGATCTTACCCAAACACACGTTACAGCCAATTCTTATTAACTAAAATGTATTAAAACACAAAAGAGAGAGAGTCTGGTTAAAAGATCAATATACAGACAGACATGAGTTCAATCCATTGAGGTGCAGATTCACAGCAGAGACGGTGAGCTTTGTAGTGGCAAAGAGTTCTTTCGGAAATAGTTCATAGGTGATAGTCCAATGTCCAAATCTCATATTCAGGGTGTACCAGCATAACTGGGACCTCAGTCTTGTGACTCAAACTTCCCCTGATGAAGTCTAAGCAGATCTGAGATGACAGAATCAGGACCCAAGGCTCTTTTATACAATTTCATGTCCTCTTTGACAAGTTGCGATTTCCTTGGGGAACAAAAGGTAATTAGGATGACTTTGAAGGAGGTCCATCACTGATACTTAGCTATATGAATTAACATAAGGCCTTTTGCTTGTTCCTCCCCGTTTCACAGTACATTTCAAAGAGAGATGAATACTGAGATATCCCCTGTTTACGGTTCATTTACATGGTAGGATGTTCTTTTGACTTCTGAATTATCAGAATACAGCACAGACAGGGACTGTTAATTACACTGTCCTCCCTACTCATACATATGTAAATACACAAAACCACAGACATTGTCTCCCCACATGCCTGTTGGGGACTATTTATTTTGCAGGATTTTTAACCCTTTCTAGCCATGTGTCACACCCTGAACGTGAGACTGGTGTGGAAGGGTGAAATGAGAGGTCCTGGATACACCTTAAGGATCTCCCCACATTGATATGAGCTGTGCTTACACTGAATTATTTGTAAGGCCAAATTATTGAGGCATGCTTTGGCTCCAGCCAAAAACTTAGTCCATACTTTGTGAAACACTTCAGTGACTCCAGGGCTTGGTCTATGTGTTAACTTAACATAGCCATTAATGTTCTTCGGAGAGCACTTACTCTGGTATTCAGCCCTGAAGGCTGGGAGCTGTTGTACCTCAGTTTCCCTTCATGCACAGCAGTTCAAGCTTGTAGTGGTTTTTCTGCTGTGGAAAGTTTTAGAAATATGTCTATGCATTAGCTGTGAAGCCTCAACATTATTAGGCTTTTTAACACGAAGTGTTTTTTTGTTGAACCAACCACATAATCATAAGGGTTTCTATTATGTACCACTCTTAAAATGATCACGGGCTTTTCCAAAAGACCATGCACATTGTACATTTTTACAGTTCTTGGTATCAGCAACAAGTTAGTTGCAATCATCAGCAAGAACATTAACATCAGTTCTATCACAAGTGTACGTTTACAATCATTTTTGTCGTGCCAAGTCTTTGGTTCAGACAAATCATTCTTTAGGTCAGCTTGTTCAATATCCCTTTTGAACCTTTGCAGCTTTTTCTTGACCTCGGGGTCTTCCTTAACATAGGCTTTCAGTTTAACCACTTCCTTGGGGTTTTGGTATTTAAGGGTTAACCTGTGGCTTTATTTGCATGATAAACTTTTCCCCTTTCTCCCTGTTCCAGAGGGTCAAAATCTGAGGTCTTTTGCTTAACAGAATTCATTGGCCGGCTGGGTATGTCCTTTTTGCTAACAGCTACAGGCAAGTCTTTCTCCCTCCCGTCAGTCAGGTAATTTGCATCAACACAGACACTCACCTGTTTACTAGTTTTCAGATTCTCAACCTTTACCAATTCCACGGCTGGACTGTGTCTTGAAGAAATTCCATCTATTTTCACTAGCATGTTACACTCAAGGTTCTTTTGTCCTTCCATTACCAACCTCTGCTTCCACATGGAATCAGATGTCAAGTCCACTAAGAGACTACAAGTCATATCCAAAATATCTAGAGATGAGAGTTTGCCTGCTCTCCCTTGCATTCTTGTAACCCAGTAACCAGTATCATAGAATCATAGAATATCAGGGTTGGAAGGGACCTCAGGAGGTCATCTAGTCCAACCCACTGCTCAAAGCAGGACCAATCCCCAATTAAATCATCCCGATCTTTCCTCAGTACCCGAGTCACAGACTGCTTACTTAAAGAGTCAACATGGAGACATTCATGTTCCAACAACATTGTCTCCCCAACAAGCTGGTTAAGCTTTTAGGGCTGTTTAAATTCCCTAACAATTTTTATTTCATTTGAAACCTTTTCAAAGCTATCCACACTGGGTCTTTCTAAAGCAAAGTCAGTGGATCTATACACCTCAGAAAGACTCTGGCAGTTAGGAACTGGAACAAGTCTCCCAAACAAACTGTTGCTTTCTCTGTACAGTGATTCACCCTGAGTTAACTCAATCAAATCACTTGCACACCCATCAGTTGCAGCAAACTAGGACTTGCTCTAAAGGAAAATTTTTCTGAACAACAACAGACTCTTTCTGGGCTTCACTTAAATCCAGAATCACCTCTGTCCCATCAGGAGGATTTTCACAAAAACCCCTTTCAGGCAAACTTCTAGACTTCATAGTCACAAGATTAGAAGCATTCTTTTCCTTGTTACAAGTTTTCACGCTGTCAGTGGGTAACATAGTCAAATCACCTTCATGCTTTCCTTGTGCCCTGGCTATGATATGACCCTGATCAGACAAGGTTGTCATATCTTCACCCAGCAACACACTAGGAACAGGCAAAATAGAAGCACCAGAATCGCTTGGTCTCTGGGAGCTATTTGTGATATTAACTGGATGCAACCTAGTTACAATGTCATCATCCCTAGCAGACACAAATTCAGGACCACTTCCTTCCTGGGCTTTAGCTGTATCCAGAATCAACTCTGGGTCAATTGATACATTTTCAACCATCATAGGTTGAAAGGCTTCTTCTGTCTGCTTTACAGACAGAAAAGACCTGGAGAAACATTCCCCTTTAACAGACGCACAGCTTGGGATATCATTTCCCTTGTCCCAGCACACATGGCTGTTCATGGACAATTGCTTGGAGATTGGGGTAGCTCCCTTCATGGGTAAGTCATTACCCCTAACAGACACAGGAACATTTCCTTCACTGTCACAGTTCTCCACACTGGTAACAGGTAAGGTGTGGGGATACTCATGTTCCACTAACCTTGCCTTCCCAAACTGCTGATTAGACAAAGCCATCAGCTCAGAAGGCTGCTTGTGCTCATCTAAACTCTTTGCCTTTCCCTCCCTTAACAGATAAACTGCTGTTTTCCACAAATAGTGTCTTATTACACTGAGCTGCTTTTAATCACATCACTTTTACCTGGGTCAGGCTTACTTTCCCACGTAGCCAACAATGTGTCACTCACCAAGACTGTCCCCCTTCCTTCCTCAGTTAGGGCTTTAACCTAATCACCAATTTAAATTTGCTCTAGAGAAACATCTTCCTGAGTCTTATCTAATGCCAGATTCACTTCTGAGATACCAGAAAGACACTCACAAATTTTTTCCACATATGCACTGCTTCTTTGCACAGACAAACAGCCATCTTCCTCGGACAAACATTTGGATAAATTCTCCACAGGCAAATCCTTACCCCTAGTAGACGCAGGTTCAGGACTATTTCTTTCCTGTGACCGGTTTATGTCATCAACTTGATTGAACAAAGTTTTAATATCACTCCCAATCAAAAGATCCTTAGGCAATAGCTTCCTTACATCAGCTGTAACTTCATGTTTAACACTATTCCATTCAAGATGGATTCTGGCTAAAGGCACACTTACAGTAAACTCATAGAGGATTACAATATTCACAACCTTCTTTGGAAAGTAATCTTCCTCTTTGACAAGATCTGCTTTAACAAGAGTAATGTTAGAAGCTGTAATTTGCCCTAAGCAGCTTTTACCATTGACTTTTACATTCTCTGCACAAGTTATGGGGTTACCTTCACTTGAGCTCACAGAAAAAGCATTTACATAAAAGGTGGCCATGTTGGGGTAAATTTGGTTACAAACAGGTAACTCCTTAGAGTTAAACAACGTACCAACATTGTTACAAACTGGATAGATTTTATCCCCATTTTGCTGTTGAGAGGAGCTGGCTTTCCAGGATGATACAGTTCCTGTTGTTCCTTTATTCTCTTGAGTTGGAGCTTAAATTTGTCCATTTTTTCCTTAGCTTCTAGTTGCTGCAATCGAATATATGCCATTCTTTAGATATGAACGGCCATACTGGGTCAGACCAAAGGTCCATCAAACCCAGTATCCTTTCCTCTGACAGTGGCCGATGGCAGGTGCCCCAAAGGAAATGAACAGACAGGTTATCATCAAGTGATCCATGCCCTGTCACCCAATCCCAGCTTCTGGCAAACAGAGGCTGGGGACACCATTCCTGCCCATCCTGGCTAATAGCCATTGATGGACTGATCTTCCATGAATCTATCTGAGTTACTACAGAGAATTCTTTCATGGGTATCTGGCTGGTAAATCTTGCCCATATGTTCAGAGTTCAGCTGATCGTCATATTTGGGGTTGGGAAGGAATTTTCCTCCAGGGCAGATTGGAAGAGGCCCTGGAGGTTTTTTGCCTTCCTCTGTAGCATGGGGCACGGGTCACTTGATGAGGATTCTTTGCTCCTTGAAGTCTTTAAACCACCATTTGAGGACTTCAATAGCTCAGACATAGGTGAGAGGTTTATCGCAGGAGTGGGTGGATGAGATTCTGTGGCCTGCATTGTGCAGGAGGTCAGTCTAGATGATCATAATGGTCCTGTCTGACCTTAATATCTATGAATCTATCTAGCTTCCTTTTGAACCCCGTTATAGTATTGGCCTTCACAACACCCTCTGGCAAGGAGTTCCAGAGGTTGACAGTGCGTTGCGTGAAAAAATACTTTCTTGTGTTTGTTCATGTTCAAAACACATATGTTGTCTTTCAGCAGCTTCTCCTTCCATATCAGCTATTTTTTGCTTTCGTTCAAGTTCTAGCTGCTGATTTCTCACTGCAAGCAGTTTTGCTGGGTCTGCTTCCTTATCATTGGCAATTAACAGATTTCTCAGTTCCTGCTCTAGGGCCTTTTTCTTAAAAGACAACCCCCTCTGTAAGCACAATTCTTCCAGTTTTTTTCTGTCAGGAACTTGATCATGGGTCACTCATTGTAAATGATTTTTAACCCTTAAACTCTCCAATATCAAAATTGATTTTTGACAAGCATGTGGTTCTGATCCAAAAACCCACTTAACCTGTGGTAATGTGCATCCAAGCATGACTACGCCACTGTGACCTGGGTTCTAGTGGGGAGCCAGCTGTGGTCACTAAATTAGGGTGAACTGCAAAGAATGGGGCAGCCAAACCCCAAAAAGCTGGTGGATATTCCATACTTAGATTGACCAAGCCAGCATAAAACAGCTCCTTTATTACCTCATATGTGTAACCCTTCTGCCAGGTGTTGCCAGCAGCAACAAGGGCCAGGTTCAGTATCTAGGAGCTCCTTTTCAACTATACAACACAAAACTGGCTTGAGCCCCCACCCAGTGACCTGAGACAATTACACACCACCCCCTGGGTGCCTCTAAGAGGCAATACTTCCCCTCTCACAAGCACAGAGTCTGAGTGTAGCAAAAACTTTTAATAAAAGGAGGGAAGTAACTCAGCATTAAGTTGGGAAAACACCACAACTATGGTTGATAAACATGAGCCATGAGCAAAAGACCCACCCTCAAGTAAGCTGGGCATTGTCCTTTTCCCCTCAGGGTCTTAAGTCCAGCAACACAAAAGTCCCTTTAACATGCCCATCCCTTCTCTATACCCCACTCACAGTTGCTGTCCTTGGCCAGTGCACCCCTGAGTTCAGAGGTTCATCCTCAGAATTCACCTCCCACCCTGTGTGGAAGGCGGGGGAGCAGAGGTGGGGCAAGAAGGCACCTTACACACTGCACTGCTGGGGCACTCGCTCATGGCCCCAATGGCCAATTGCCATACCTCTGCAGGGCTCTGCTCTGACCCTCTCCACCAGCTTCTTTGCTGGCCACTCGCCACGGCTCTCCGCTAGCCACCCTGCTAGCCACACCTCTCTGCCAGCCGCGCCCCTCTGCCAGCCTCCCTGCTGGCTGCTTGCTGGCCACTTGTTATGCCTCTCCGCATAGCACACTACTAGCTGCTTGCCACACCTCTCCATACCTCTCCACCAGCTGCCCTGCTAGCCACTCACTCAGGTGTCTTCAGCCCTCTCCCCCTACTTAACATAGCCCTCAGGGATTTCAGCTGTTAGTGGGAGAGCCTCAGAGCTGGTGCACACTGGGCAGTCTCTTGCAATAGAGACATTGTCCCAAAGGAGATCCAATACTTAGACCTAAGTGATTACATCATCAGTGATTACAACATCAGCATCAGTGATTACAGCTCTGCAGCGTATAACAGGACTCTCCATTGAGTCTAAATTAGCTCTTTTACTATACATGGAGAGAGAAGGGATCAAATGGTGTCCAGGATCTTTAAACAGGGCCCCACAACACCAACCAAGACCACCTATCACCACCCTCTCCCAGCAAATTGGGCTTTGGAACCATGTCCCCTGCCTAGTGAGTGTCATTCAGTTGGGGGTGAGTCCCTCCATTGGGGCGTGCCAGGTACAGTTCTGCTGCCCTTGGTTCACACAACAAGGATAACAATCCTTTATTACTCCTGTCCCAATAACGAGGAGACTGGGGGAGCCCACACCAGCCACAAGGGATCATTTGGGGGAAACAATCCCATCATGCTGAGCACCTAGGCAGGGTGGGTGTGTCCAAGCAAACAAGATCAGCTCCTGAAGTCTTTTTCCACAGCTCACCACTAGACGTCAGGGGAGAGCTCACTCAGACTCTGCTGACACCTGTAAATACACAAAACCACAGACATGATCTCCCCACGCGTCTTTTGTGGGTTATTTATTTTGCAGGATGTTTAACCCTTTCTAGCCATGCGTCACAATCCCCATGGTCAGCAACAAACCCCTCCATTACCAAATTATTCCTCTCCATGGAGACAGACAGCTGCCGCCATCCCCGAGTGTTACAGGGGCCACTCAGGACATCATC
Source organism: Chelonia mydas (assembly GCF_015237465.2). Taxonomy (NCBI): domain Eukaryota; kingdom Metazoa; phylum Chordata; order Testudines; family Cheloniidae; genus Chelonia; species Chelonia mydas. The sequence continues at coordinate 13,852,446 of NC_051260.2, forward strand.
CTGGTTGTGGCGACCTTTCCCCTCTCCTGATCCCAAAGGCGTTTGTGTTTGCAGTGTCCCAGAACCTGGCGGATTGGGAGAAGATCCGAGCTGAGGTTGCGGCACTGCAGAAAACAGTAGGTGAGAGAATGACACAGACGCTTCTGCCTCTCATCAGTAGCGAGAGTGAGGGGCTGCGAGGTCGGGGTTGTGGGCTTTGTATCCACCTGGGGCTGTGGACTTGGGCAGGTTTTTTATTAGGTGTATTATGGTAGCTCCTTGGAGCTTAGTCATGGCTCATGCCCCCAGTGTGCTAGGTGCTGTATGTAATTAGGTGTTTTATGGTAGCTCTGAGAAGCCCCAGCCTGTACAAACACAGACCAAAATTCTTCCAGCCTAAGCAAGTCACGTCTCTGGACCCCGGTGTCCATGGGATGGAGAGTCTGTAGCCACTGAGGGCTGTGCGGCTATCCCTGGCCTGCCCAGCTGGGGCTCTCAGAACACTGCAGGGATGATGCAGAGAGGGTCTTTGACATTCTCTGGCTTGGGCGATGCAGGGAGCCAGCCCTGATGCTCAGAACGGTCCCTTCTGGCCTTAATATCTGTGGGTGAAATCCTGGCCCCCCGGGAATCCAGAAGGGTTTCTTCCCCTCTGCCCTGCCCCTCTATGAATCTCCTTCTTACTCCGAAAGCACAGTCCCTACCTCTCCAGCTGAGCCTGGGCTACACACAAAAGTGTGCTACTTGAGTTATATTCGTCCATTTAAAGCAGTACAACCCTCCGAGTGGAGGTCCAGTTATCCTGGTGTAAATGTACTTATACCAACAAAGCCATTCCTATACAGGGACGGAATACACTCTACCTGTAAAAGCTATCTTCGACTCAGTATAACTGGATCCACTCTAGGGGTTGTAATGGAATACCTAGAGCAGTTTAAAAAATAATCATATCCCTAAACAAAATAGTTATACCAATACAAAGGCTGGGGGTAGGGCAGATCTTAAGGAGAATCTCCATCAGCAGTATAGGGTCTACAACACACAGCTAAACAGTAGAGGGCAAGGAAGATATTATAATCCCTAGCTCTTGTATAGTGCTGTTCATCAGTAGGTCTCAAAGCACTTTGCAAAGGTGGGCAGTATCATTATCCCCATTTGACAGATGGGGAAACTGAGGCACAGGGAGAGGAAATTACTTGCCCCAGGTCACCCAGTGGGTTACTAGCAGAGCTGGGGATCAAACTCAGATCTCCCGAGCCTCAGGCCAGTGCTGTCTCCACTAGCTCACCCTGCCTCCTTCACACATTGCTCAGTTCTGTAGGTTTGGTACCCACCCACCTCTGGTGGGGTTCTGCCGAGCAGTGGCTGCCCTGAAGCATTTTAGATGAACTCTTAGGGGTGAGCTTTGATGGTTTAATTAGGGCAGAAGCAATTAAAAACCCTCCCGAGTGATCCATTTTTAAAGAAACACACACAGAAAATTGTTTTGTTAACAGTTCTCGAATAGCTGGTTCATCTGCCCAGTAGCCAGCACCTGGCTCAAGGGCTGCCAAAGCCCTATTTGGGGTCTTTAAGTAGGACCTAACCGGCCTGGTACTGGCTTTCTGCAGTCCCCTAAAGGGACCGATCCTGTGTCACACTGGGCCACACTGGTGGTGTGAAGGGGGTGGAAATTGCCCCTGCCCTGGGCAGGGGGGAATCACAGGTTAGTGTGGAGCTGGCGTCAGAGCCTTGCACCCGTTCGGCTCCCAGCCCCTGGTGTAAGGGATGGATCAGGGGCTTGGCTGGAGTGTGCTGCACCATGGGTATTCCCTGCTTCCCAGAGGAGGCAGGGTGTGAGTTAGAGCAGCCAGGAGGCTGCTCTGACTGTCGCCAGGGGTCCAGGTTCCAGGCATCTCAGAGGAGACTTCGAGCAGGGCCCGCGGAGTCTGTAAGCGGCCCAACGTTGGAGGCCGTGCAGGAAGCTCTGAGATGACCATGCTGCGCATTGGCTGCTAACCTCCTTTCCTCCACCAATCCAGATGCTGTCCATCGTTCGGTATCTGGGGAGCTGGCCTCTATGAAGCAGTTTAGCAGTAAAATGCAAGAGCAGATCACGGCGTTACAGAAAAGAGTAGGTGAGGAGCACAGTGCCAGCTGCCATGCCCGCACTAGGGCTGCAATCAGAGGGAGGGGGCAGTAGAGACTGGCCCGCAGGGCCAGATGCTCAAGGGAGCTCTCAGCACATGGCATCTCCCCTTGCGGGATTCTCTGTGGTTCTCAGTGGGAGCTGCAGGGCGGGGGGTTCTTTGAGCCAACCCCAGGCCCACCGTGGTTGCTGTCTACAGCCATCCCCTGTGGATCTCTCTCCGTATGTCTACCCTGGACCTGGAAGGGAGCCTCACACCCGGGTCTCCAGAGCGGTGCCAGCAGCGTTCACGCTGGCATGCTGAAAAGAGCCGGGTGGCTATTGCTTTGCGCTGCGGCTGGGGCTGCACTCGGTCCCCTCGTCCCTGGAGGGAAATGGGGTTAGAACAGGGGGCTGGGAGTCAGGACTCCTGGGTCCGTTTCTTGGCTCTGCCAGATTCCCTGCCTGGCCCTGAATTGGGTTATTCTGGGTTTTGCTTTCTAGATTCTGTCTGCGGCCATTGCCCATGGGGCTGGGGCTGGTTCCAGAGAACCTGTTACTACTTTTCAGAGTCTACCAAAACCTGGCATGAGGCCAAGCAGTTCTGTTTGGATGCCGGGGCACAGCTGGTGATCATTAACACCAAAGAGGAGCAGGTAAAGCCACCTGCCACCCTCCTGGCGTACCCCGACCGGCCAGGGAATTGGACAGCTACCAGCGACAGCAGCAGCTTTACCCGGGAATCCCTGGCGGGTGGGACCCAGGTGACCAGGCAGCGGGTGAGACCGCGCCTGGCCCTTAAAACACGGCTCTTTTAAGGGTCACCAGGTTTTTCAAAAACCGCAAGCGGGCCTGGGTCTCAAAGGCAGCCTGGCACTCTGCAAACCAGCACACGCAACGTGCCGCGTGTTACCAGCCCACCGTGGGCAAGCTCTGAGGGCAGCCCGGGCTCATATTCCCAGCGGAGGAATATTGGGGCCTGAGCATGCCAGAAAAGCTCCCAGAACAAAAGCCTAAATAGCATGGCAAAAACCTGCGAGAGCTGGAAAATATAAGCAGGGAGCAGGGTTTGTAAGAACAGGCTGGACAAACACCCGTCAGGGATGGGCTCGGTTTCCTTGGTCCTGTCTCAGCACTGGGGGATGGGCTCAGTGACCTCTCAGGGTCCCTTCCACCCCATATTTCTAGGACTCCCTATGGAGTTTTTGCCATTTCTGTTGGGATGGGAATTGCTGGGGTGTTTTAAAGAAATCAGCCAGACAAACCTACATGACTATAGCACTGGTTCCACCCTGAACCCCGTATGTTCCCCCAACACCAGGTCATGATTCTTCCCTGCATCCATCCCCACCTCCCCAGGAGCTCAGGCCCCACGCCCCCTTCAGACCTCCTGTTGCTCAGGGGTGAGAGCTGGACTGAGACCACACCAACTCATTTCACCCACCTGCCAGGAGCAGCTCTCACTTACGGCTGGATTTGAGGTGGTGACATATCTATGGTATTTAAGCACTCCCCCCCCCCCCCGCCCCCGCACATCACACTCTTCAATGCCTTTATCTTGCTAGCACCCTTAGAGGCAGGGCTATTGTCCAGGTGGGGGAACTGAGGCATAGAGAGAGATGCAGAGGACTTGGCCAGGGCCACGCAGGGAGTCAGTAGCAGAGCTGGGATTTGAACCTGGGTCTCCTGAGTCCCATTGCTCCTGGTGTTGGTAGAGCGCGTGGCCTGTCCCACACCCATTCACCCCCTTCGTCTGTTCTTGTCTATTGCAGGCATTCTTGGTGAAGGCCCGCACAACGTCCCGGGTGTACTGGCTGGGGCTGAGTGACCAGAAAATGGAAAATCAATGGCTCTGGGTGGATGGCTCCCCTCTGAACCTCAGGTGTGCGGGGTGAAAGGCACCATGCCCCTCTGCCCAACCCCTTGCTCCCCGCTGTGGTCTCCATGCAGCTTTGCTCTTCTTCACAGCTTCTGGAGCACCGGGGAGCCCAATGACTCCAGCGATGAGGACTGCGGCACCATGGCGACCGACGGGCGCTGGAACGACATAAACTGCTACATGACCGACTACTGGATCTGCGAAAAGGCCTGGCTCTGCTAGAGCCTGGCTCGGCTGCCGGCCCATGCCCTTCCTGAGCCACGGGCTGAGGGACCAGGCCCTGCCTCCTCCAGATCGACAGTCTCCCCAAGCCGTGTTCTCTTGGTGATGCTCCCCATCGCGCAGCTCTTTCTGGGAGCCGGGAGTTTTTCCGAATCCCTAGGGGGGACGGTATTTCTGCAGTGTTTCCTAGTGGGTAGGGCATCAGGCTGGAGCACAGCAGACCTGGGTTCTATTCCCTGCTTCATCCTGGGACCTTGGACAACTCCCTTCCCCATGCCTCAGTTTCCCCTTGTAAGGGCTCAGGCTGTATCACTTCTGAATTTTGGATGATTGTATGACACTGTACCATGAAATGGCTGGGTCATGGAATGCCTACGTGTGTGTGGATGCCCCAGGAGGTAGCAGGGTCGGCATGTCTCTGCCAGGCCAGACACAATGGGAACGGACCAGCATGCAACATTACGTTAAACACCGGGGGACAATGAGTTTCCTCTGCCTCGGAGATGCCGCTTTCTGCTCTTGTCCAAGGTGAGGGGGGCTTGGAAGTAATGGAAAGTTACCAAAAGGCAGAATGAAAGAAGCAGCAGTTTAGAAAGGGACACCCGGGGGGGGCGTTCTTGGGGACAGAGCCACCTTGCACCAGATTAAGGGCTGGTCTACACTAGAAAATCAGACTGACCCACCAACATGAGTGAATAATCCACCCCCCTGAGCAATGTAGTTAAACTGACCTAACACCCAGTGTGGAGAGCTCAGTTGGTGGAATGATTCTTCTGTTTCCTTAGCGCTACCCGTCTCGGGGAGGTGGATTTCCTCTAGCGATGGGATAACCCCTCCTGGTGCTGTACTATGTGGCTGCCCAGAAACTGGTAAACTGTTCAACTTTTCTTCCTCTATTATACGATTACTGGCTTTTTGCAATAAACCTGACTGATATTGATTGTTTGGTCTCTTGAATATGTTTCATAAGGAGCCAAGCGTGGGCAAGCAATTGACTACACTATTTAGCAATTGCTTTCAGGCTGTTTTATATGTGTATTGTTCGTTTTTGCCAATGAACTCACACAGGAAAATGATCAAAGACAAAAACACTGTATCACCCGTGTGTGAACGCTTTTCTCAAAGCGATCGCTCCCTATCTGACCTTTCCATACTTGTCCTCAAAGGCAAACGGCACAACGCCTTCGAAAGGCGAGTCTGCTAGACACCAAAAGCCATGGACTTACCAGGGACACTGGTTTTATGGCTCATTACAACAATTTGTAACACACCATGCGGCCCACCTCAAGCCCTTTATGCATAACACACTACCCCCCAATTGCCCACTTCATTTCCTGTGACCGCCTCGTATGACCCCTTCTGCTTAACAATCTGTGCCAACTTGTATTTTGCTCGCTCTGCCTCCTTCCCCAGAGCTGAAGAAGAGCTCAGAGTTGCACGAAAGCTTCTCCCAGAAGTTGGTCCAGTCAAAGACATTACCTCGCCCACCTCGTTTCTCGTTGCTTTGTGTGAATTGTCCTCTCCTGGGCTTTACATGATAAAATATAATGAACATAAAGTTGATAGACTGAACAAAGAGTGTGTGTGTGTGTGTCTGTGTGCATGCGTGTGTGTGTGTCTGTGTGTGCGTGTGTAACTGCTTCTCAACAGAGGCGTGTCCCTGAGAGGGTTAAACTGTAGGTCAGAAGCATGGCACCTTTTGGGTGGAGTTCTGGGGGAGGCTGGGTTTAAGGATGGGAGTCTGAAGGGTCAGCGCTGTGGCCAGAGGGGCAGGCAGCTGGACAGCAGGGTCCAACGCTAGGAAGGGGGTGCTACAGGGAACATCTGTGCCCTGGTAGTGAGCCTAGGTGCCCCAGGCTTGGGGCAGTGGTTGGTCTCTGTTCAGACCTCCGGAGCTTGAAACCCTTTGGAGATCGAGGTGCAGAGGCTTGGATTCCCCTCAGAGCAGCCCCAGTGGGTGGCCCTTTCCTCGAGCAGCAGTGCTCACCATCTGCACGTGGGTGACTTCCTCTTGCCCAGCCCTCGGGCAAGGGTGGACCCGGCTCCAAACGGATCCACCCACTTAAAGCTGCCCTCCGCCCCTGCACCGTACACCTGGCAACCCATCATTCAAGCCGTGCTCCAGGGGTGTAGGGTGAATGGGGGAGGATGGGGGAGGGGGAGCTGCACTCCAGGGGTGGGGGGGCGAGTGGGGCAGGGCGGGGGAGGGAGATCCACGCTCTGGGGGTGGGGAGGTGAGTGGGGAAGGGGGAGCCGTGCTCTGGGTGTGGGGGTGGGGGGGAGTGGGGCAGGATGGGGGAGGGGGAGACATGCTCCCAGGGCTGGGGGGGAGGGGGGAAGGACGGGGCACGAAGAGCCATGCTCCAGGGCTGCGGGGTGGGGGGTGAGTGGGGCAGGATGCGGGAGGGGAAGATGCACTCCGGGGGTCATAGGGGGTGAGTGGGGCAGGATGGGAGAGGGAGAGCCACACTCCAGGCATGGGAGTGAGTGGTGAAGGAGGAGCTGTGCTCTGGGTGTCGGGGGCGGGGGGGTGAGTTGGGCAGGACAGGGCAGGAAGAGCCATGCTCCAGGGCTGTGGGGTGGGGGGTGAGAGAGGCAGGATGCGGTAGGGGGAGCCGCGCTCCAGGGGTCAGGGGGAGTGGGACAGGGTGGGGGAGGGAGAGCTGCACTCCAGGTTTGGGGGCGAGTGGGGCGGGACGTGGGAGGGGGAGCCACACTCTGGGGGTCATAGGGGGTGAGTGGGACAGAACAGGGGAGGGGGAGCCACACTCTGGGGGTCAGGGTGCTGAGTGGGACAGGGCGGGGGAGGGAGAGCCACACTCCGGGCGTGGGGGTGAGTGGGGCAGGATGGGGGAGCCCACAGTACCGCGATCCCCAGTTCCCATGTGCTCCTCCAGGTTCCAGCACCTTCTGCTCGTCCTGCCCCCGGTGGCGGAGGCTGGTTATTGCGATTAACGGCACTTTTAGTGGCTAGTCAGCACTGCTGACTGGACACTGCCAGGTTCCCTTTTCGACTGGACTTTCCAGTTGAAAACCAGACACCGGGCAACCCTTACTCAGACTGAGGCTCGTGAGCCGCAAGAAGCTCTTTAATGTTTCTCCGGCGGCTCTTCGCAGCACGTGATATTAAAACACGGTGTGATTGAATTGTACCCTTCTGCCGGGTGGAGTCGGCAGCCACCAGGGCCGGGTTCAATATCCAGGGGTCCCTCTTAACAATACACCACAGAACCGCCTCGAGCCCCCACCCAGCAATCTGGGAAAATCAAACTCCCCGGGGCGCCTGTAAGAGGCAACACTTCCCCTTTCACAAGCACTGAGTCTGTGCATGGCTGAGAAAACACTTAATAAAAAGGGGGAAAGAACCCGGCATTAATTGGGGGAAACCCCACAACCATGAGTCGAACACATCTGACCATGAGCAAAACTCCCACCCCAGAGGACATTGGGCTGTGTCCTTTGCCTCCGTTTTTCACCGCGGTGTGAAAGTGCAACAAACAAACGTCCCTTTAACACACACTCCCCTCTCCCTCTGCCACACCCCACTCACAGCTGCTGTCCTTGGTCCGCAGAGACCCAGAGGTGCCTACACGTGAGTTCACACCTGGGGGGTGGGGAGCATCGAGCAATGCCTTCACTGCCCGCTGCTGTGCGTCATTCACTCCGCTGCTGTTGTTTGTGTCTCCGGTCACCACACCGCGCCATCCTCTCCGTCGCCGCTGGCCCTGTGCTGTCCCCTTCTGCTGGCACCTGCCTCTCTACTGTGACCTCAGCCGGGGAACTTCACCGCTAGTGCAGGCCTAGCCGTCTCTTCCGCAGACACGCTGTCCCGCAACAGATCTAAACAGCCCTTAGACCTGATGGAGTCTAGGTACCTCTATCTTTAAACTGGCCTGGCCTGGCCCCGCCCTGGCCCTTCTCCCTCACCACTGGGCTCTGGCATCCGAACCCCCTTTGTGAGCTCAGTTCAGCTGAGGGAGATCCCGTCAGCCAGGGCTGGCTAAGCACCGTTCTGCTGCCCGTTCCTCCCACAATCAGGAGGAAAACATTTCAGGCCCCCGCGTTCGAAAGTGATTTGTAACCCAGCACCAGCCAAAACTGATCACGTGGGCAATGCAGCTCTGTCTGCTGGATACCCAGGCCGAGCCGGTGTGTCTGTGTAGCCTCCCTCCCCGCAGCTCATCACTAGATGTCTGAGGAGAGCAGCTTCAGACCTTGCTTCCGTAATTATTGGCCAGTCTAAGTTATTAACCAACCAGGGTGCTTTTAACCAATTGCAGTTGATAAAACAGTGGTACTTGGTCAGTCGTTGTGGTGTGAGAATACATATATGTATAAACCAGACACACTGGTTCAATATGACCATAGAGTCCTATAGTAAATGAAACTGCGAATTCACCCGACTGTGGCTCTCTTGGGTAATGCTGAGTCTTAATTTGTCTCCTGAGATCTGAGTATCATGGCTTCAGGTCCACAGTGTGATCCTGACAACCTGCCCGGTTATGTTATCTTTAAAACTAGCCTGGGGAGAACAGTCCTGCTCTGGGACAAAGGACCAGATGGGACCTAGCAGGGCTGTTCCCTTTTTGAAGCTGTGATTCAATCAGGGTCACCACTGCGCGATGCAGGAGGCAGGGTGATGGGCGTTGCCCTGACATTGCCCCACCCAGTTTGCACCATGGGAGCACCTCAGTCACCGTGTGTATAAGAAGCCCAGTCGGAGCTAACAGCAGAGCACCCGGGGCACCCACCCAGCCCACTAACCTTGGCCCTAGAGAGGAAGGCGCCTGGATGACTGAGAGATCCGAGGAGACCCAGAGCAGATGTCCGACGTGGCTGGAGAACCTCAGTGGGACGGGGAGGACCCAGGAACATGGACTGGGGGTCTGTCCCCTCCCCGCGGTGAGACATGCCAGCTCCTTTGCTGGCTGATGAGGAATCCGCTGCTCCGTGTGTTGCTTGTTTCCTGGGGTGGCTGTCAGGTTCCTTCTCTTTTTGCTCTTTCATGGTGCTGGAAGAAAGCTCAAAAAGCAGTTTGTTTTTTCCTCTTTTCAAAAACAGATCAGAAATGGGGGTTTCACCTACCCTGCCATCCATGGAAGCCCCGGGGGTGACTGGGGAGCTGGCAGGACTACAGCATCACACCCTGTGCAGGGGAAACCTCACTGCCTGGCAGGGGATGTGATTATTTTCCTCCAAAGGTTTGGAAACTATTTGACCCAACATCTGCTCCCATTTACACCGGTGTAAATCTTGAGTCACACTAATGCCTTCAGTCTAGATTTACACTGGTGTAACTGGGAGCAGAGTTTGGCCCTTTGGCTTCATGCTTTTCATTTTTGTGAGTGCACATTTAACTCAAATGCTTGAGACACAGTGGGGAGAAAAGCTCTTTTAGCTAAAGATGCTACACACAGATCCCTGCCCCTTCAATTATTGTCAGGCTTGATCAAAAGTGCATCCCACTCAGTGCTTGGGGTGGTGGTGGTGGTGGGGTAAGATCTAGGGTATGGCCAGGACAGGGTTATCAGAGCCATTTCCTCCCTTTCCAGATCCCCCCCTCACGAACCGGCAGCTGGTGATCACCACCGTGATCATCGTGGCCATCAAACTTCTCCTGATGACCCTGGTCCTCACTGGCAGTGAGTATCCACCGTGACCTGGGCCCCCTACCCCAGCCAGAGCTGGTCTGGTGAGGGCTAGTCACCTTCTGAGACAGCATGGACTAGTAGAGCAAGTATGGGACTAAGCCTTAGGAGACCAGGATTCTATTCCAGCTGTGTGACCTTGGGCAAGTCACATCAATGCCCTATGCCTCAGTTTCCCCATCTATAAAATGGGGCTTATGAGCCTGACCCCCTTCACAAAGTCCTTTGTGTGCTCTACTGATGAGAAGGGGGAGGCATTATGATTAGGGTTTGAGATTCCCCCCTCCCCAAATCCTGCTCATCCCTGCCCTGAGGAGGTGAGAGCCCCAGTGGGCTGAGGGAGCCCCTTGCTGGGATTCCTGCCCCACCCAGCTACAGAGATGACAGACCGGACTGAGGAGCTGCCAACCCGCCCACTGGGAGAGGTGTGTGATGTGTCCCTGAGGCTTACACTGGGGCTCTGCTAAGTTTCTTAGATGGCCCATCATCAGACGTGGCCGGGGACTCCAGCCCCACAACTGAGAGGGGCCCGGCCAGTAAGATCAGGGCTGGGGGGGAGGGATAAATGGGAGGTGCTCTCTGGGCTCCTGTTGAATGTTCCTAGTCTTCCTTTCCTTAATGTCCCACCCTGTGCACTGGGAACAGGGACGGCACCACACGGGGCATAGGGAGGGGAATGAGCAGCCAGCGAGGATGGGGGTGCTGCAGTGTCTCCTTCCAATTTAGGGGTGTCGGGATCAGGGGTGGTTTAGCCTGCAGATGAGGTGGGGGGAAAGATGCTGGAAAGTCTTGATCTGGTTTAGAGGTGCAGGGAGGTGGGGATCAGGCACTAGGCAAGGTTCAGGTGTTGCAGCCTCACCCTCTGGGGTGCGGGGAGGTGGGGTGATCAGCACCCTGCGGGGGTGGGGGGTGTTTCCTATCAATGGCCCTGAGACTAACACAGGCCGTGCTCAGTTTCACAGGCTGCCCCTTCTTCCACCAGGCCAGGAGACCCTGGCCGCACAGGGAGCACAGCAGGTAAGAGCAGAGTGGGGAGAATGCAAATGCAGTGTCACGTTCTAGTTGGGGGGGTCCCCCCTAGTTGGGGTGGGGGGCTGCGGAATCTCCCTTTAGTGCAGGGGGTGAGGCTGGGGGCTGGGAATGGGGCCCTGCCACTCGCTCTGTGAGAGCAGAGCCCATAAGGATGGATGGAGGGGCCCCCTGTGCCCCCTGTCTCCGCCTGTAGTGTCTGCTTTCACGTGTGGCTTCGGTCTCCTGTGGGGTACCCACACCTGCTGTGGTTTGGCCTGTGCTCTGTGCCTGGTGGGGGGAGGCACATGCGGGGGAGAGATTGGCCCTCTGTCGACGCATGGGGCGGGGGGGACGGATTGGCCTTCCGTCGGCATGTTGGGGGAGGGATTGGCTCCTCAGGGGCATGGGGGTGGTGGTATGGGCCCCTCAGCGGAGCGTGTGGGGGAGAAAATGGCCCCTTGTTGGCATGTGGGGAGGGTCGAATCAGCCCCTCGTTGGCGCGTGGGGAGGGAGGGATCGGCTCCTCGTCGGCATGTTGGAGTGAGGGATCAGCCTCCTGTTGGCACGTGAGATGGGGGGATTGGCTCCTCGTCGGCACGTGGGAAGGGGGGGATCGGCCCCACGTTGGCACGTGGGGGGGAGGGATCTGCCCCTTGTCGGCTCATGGGGTGGGGAAATCGGCCCCTCTTTGGCACATGAGGTCCTTGTCAGCATGCGGGGAGACGGGATTGGCCCGTCATCGGCATGTGTGGGGGGGCAGGGATTGGCTCCTTGTCGGAGCATGGGGAGGGAGGGATCGGCCCCTCATTGGCATACGGGATGGGGGGATCGACCCCTCGTTGGCGTGTGGGGAGGGAGGGATAGGCTCCTCATGGGTACGTGGGGAGGGAGGGATCGGCCTCTCATCAGCCTGTAACATGGGGGGATCGGCATCTCTTTTGTGCATTGGGTGGGGAGGGATCGGCCCCTCATCGGCACGTGGGGAGGAGCGTTGGCATGTGGCGGGGAAAGGTATCAGCCCCCTCGTCAGCAATTGGCGGGGAAAGGGATCAGCCCCCCGTCAGCATGTGGAGGGGAAGGATTGGCCCCTCGTTGGAATGTGGTGGGGAAGGATTGCCTCCTCGCTGGAGTGTAGAGAGGGAATGATCGGCTCCTTGTTGGTAGTGAGGAGGGAGGGATCGGCCCCTCGTCGGCATGTGAGGGGGGATCGGCCCCTCATTGGCACATGGGGTGGGGGGATCGGCCCCTCGTCGGCTCACGGGATGGGGTGATCGGCTCCTCTTTGGCGCATGTGAGGGAGGGATTGGACCGTCGTCGTTACATGGAGAGGACGGATAAGCCCCTTGTCGGCACGTGGCAGGGCAGGGATTGGCCTCTCGTCGACACGTGGGGAGGGAGGGATCGGCCCCTCGTCGGCACATGCGGTGGGGGGATTGGCCACTAGTCAGTACGTCGGGTCGGGGGATTGGCCCCTCGTTGGCACATGAGGTTGGGGGATCCACTCGTTGTCGGTGCGTGTGGGGAAGGATTGGCCCCTAAGTCAGCACAAGAGGGGGCAGGAATCGACCCCTCGTTGGCGCGTGGGGGGGATTCGCCCCTCATTGGCCCGTGGGGGGAAGGGGCTCACAGCTGTGTTGTCTCTGGCAGGTGCTCTCCAGTGCCAGTGGGGCTGGGACCAGCACCAAGGAAGGTGCTATTTTTTCTCCTGGACTAACCGGTCCTGGGAAGCAGCGAGAAACTTCTGCTTAGCTGAGAATGCTGATCTGGTGGTGATCAACAACGCAAGGGAGCAGGTACGAGCCCTCAGCCCTACCCCAACCTGGGGTGTAATGACCCCTGGACAGTGGGCCGGCATGAGGCTTCGGCGCTGTTTGGGCCTGAGGGGAAGAAAGGAACGGTGGGACTTGGAGTCCCCAGCCCAGGGCTGGAGCAGGACTCCAGCAGTGACAAGGGCTAGCCCTGGCCCCCACACAGGGGTGAATTTTGCCCGCCTGGGGCAGGAGGGGCTCGGGGCAACAGCACAGAGAAGAGACGACGTGGAGCAAATGGTGGGGAATTTTGAGGAGGGCTCGGAAAGCAGAGCTGCATGGCAGATAAGAGAGGTGGTTACCCGGCAGGGTTGTCAGACTCCCTGGGGGGCTGGGAACACGAAACTATCCTGCCAGAGGTGGATTCCCACCAGACTGCAGAGCCCAGGGGCGTCTGCTGGCAGGGGAGAGCCAGGACACTGGCACTGGCTTTTATTTTTCCGGGTGGGTGCTCCACCCCCCTTCGGCCCCGCCTACACTCCACCCCTTCCCCCAAGACCCTGCCCTTGCCCCACCTCGTCCCACACCTGCTCCGTCCCCTCTACCAAGCACCTCCCGCCGGCTGCCAAACAGCTGATCAGCGGCGGGGTGGCGAAACAACTGATGGGCGCCCACGGAGTCGGCGCCTATGGTGGTGAATGTATTTCCTTTGGTCAGTGCTTTCCAGTGCCAGGAATGGGCCAGCACCCTGGCCGGCGCACAGCAGCCGTCATCGGCGCGATCCCGATTGACATCAGCTGGGGATCCAGCGCAAAGATCCTGCAACAGGAACTTGGGTGACAATTCTGATAAGGCCTGAACGAGACCAGGCCCTGGCTGGCTCTGCTGGGCGTATGGGAGGGAAAAGCAGGAATGACTTAGGTGAGCCCCTGTGGCCAGCAGCTCTGGCTCATACTCACAGGGATGGGGGAGCCCATCTGGGGCAGGCTTTTTACAGTCACTTTCAAAGTGGAACAGCCCTTTGGAAAGAGGAACTCGGGCGGTGTATTCATAACGCTCACCCTTATCTCCTGCTGGACCCTGTTGTAATAACTGGCCTCACAAATTTACCCTCACTGTGAACGCAGCTGTAAAAGTTTGTGAGCGTTCCTGAGATGGCACAATGACCGGGCTGATGGAAAACGGTCCCAAACAGGCGGCAGACGGAGTTAGTCCAAACAAAAGAGCCTTCTGCTGTAACTCAAGGACTGGGTTCAGATCACGCCTGGCAAACAAGAAACGTGTGGAACCAGAAAGGAGTGAATCCAGTGTTGGAGATTAAACCTACGTGGTGGCCCAAGGAACGAGGGGATGGGCTTTTCCACCCATCGCTCCCTTTTGGGGCCCTGAAAGAGACTTTGGGGAGAAAAACAGGGTACTGGAACGAGCTTCACCCTCATGGCTTCCCCACCCGCGTCTCCTGGGGCCTTTGCCATCCTGAGCCTGAGACGTGCTGACCAGACGGGGCCAGAGAGAGGGAGCCCGATGACGTCGCCTCTACCGGCTCCAGCTAATCCCAACCACCACCGGGGATGAAACGGGTCGGATGGAACAACAGCAGCCGCTCCCGCCCGTCTCAGCAGCTGGACGGTTGTTACCAGTTCTGATACCATCTAAGAGACAGTGCAGGGTTTACAATGGCGCCAAAGCCCGGACTGTGGCCCTGCCCCCTGTGTTCCGCCCAGGCTTTGCACCAGCGCCCCGCCCCCCCCACAGCCTCTCCCCGCCTGCCGCTCACTCCTCTCCCCCCTCTCCCAACCCTGCGAGCAGTGGGCGGGGCCTTGGAGGGGATGAGGCTGAGCAGGGGCGGGGCCTTGCGGCAAAGGGTGGGCGGAGCAGGGGGCGGGGCCACAGTCCGGGTGCCAGGGCCCACAAATGATTAATCTGGCCCTGCTAAGAGCCTGTCACACAAGGGGGGGCGGGTTCCTTCTAAAAACTCGGCTGCTGAAGGGGACGGGACCAAGAGAGGCTGTCGGAATGAAAACCTGGCTTAGTGCTTTACAGTTCAAAGGCTTTCCCTTGTTTTCTCTTCTTTGCCTTATCTTTGATCAAAGGTTAAAAGGGTTTTCAAGGGAACAAAGCAGGCCGGGTTAGTGCTGTTTACTGTCGGCCAACGGCTGGGTTCTGGTAACACCTTAGGCCCCTATATTCCAGCTAAATTAACACCACAGGCCCTCCTGGACTCCTTGTGCATTACCCGCACCTGCTGGGATGTGCCCAAGTTTGACTGCAAGGTTGGGATCTGTTTGGTGCGGTGTGATCTATGCCACAGCCCCCTCTGTCCCACTGCAGGACCCAATACCCTCCCCCCCGTTCCAACACCATCCACGCCCCTAGGCTCGGTGCCTCCTCTCCCCACCCCAGGCCTAGACCGTCGCCAACCCCTGCTCCTCCGCTGACGTCTCTCCATCCCCCCCACCCTCCACTCGAGGGAGAGGAGAATCGGGCTCCTTGCCTCCTCCTCTGGCGTATGCAGCACTGAGCGCACTCGCTAATGGCCGAGTGCCCAGGCCATCCCCGGGGGTTAGTTCCTGGCACGGGAGACACCTCAGGATCTGGCTCCAGTTCTAACCACCCAGTCCTCTGTGCTGTCCCCTCTCTAGAATTACTTGGGCATTAAAGCTGATTCTCTTCGTCACTGGATCGGCTTCACAGACCAAGGGACTGAAGGTGTCTGGCACTGGGTGGACAATACTCCTGCGGCATTTACGTAAGCATGGGGCGATCCTCTGCTCTCCCCTTCCTGCCCCTGGCCTTCCCCAGCTGCCCCTGCTCCTGCAGGCGCTTTCCACCTCAGTAGCTCCAAGGCTGAGACCAGGGATGGAGCCGCTTGGGTTTGATTTCATGCCCTGAGGACTGAACGACTTGAGGCTCTATCAGTCGCCCGCAGATCACTGGTTCAGATCTGGCCCAGGTCTCTAGTGACCAAATGGCATTGCTGCTGGGTGCAACTCTGTATGAAATGAGCTTGCTGGGTCTCAGCCCAGCTCCCAATGGGTAAAGCATCCACAGATCACACTGGGTGCTCGTTGGCCATCACAGCCAATGGACCAAGGACGGAATGGGTCATGGGGACAGAGCGCCCCTCTCAGCCTACAGAAGGGTCATAGAATCATAGAATCATAGAATATCAGGGTTAGAAGGGACCTCAGGAGGTCATCTAGTCCAACCCCCTGCTCAAAGCGGGACCGATCCCCAATTAAATCATCCCAGCCAGGGCTTTGTCAAGCCTGACCTTAAAAACTTCTAAGGAAGGAGATTCTACCACCTCCCTAGGTAACACATTCCAGTGTTTCACCACCCTCTTGGTGAAAAAGTTTTTCCTAATATCCAACCTAAACCTCCCCCACTGCAACTTGAGACCATTACTCCTTGTCCTGTCCTCTTCTACCACTGAGAATAGTCTAGAACCATCCTCTCTGGAACCACCTCTCAGGTAGTTGAAAGTAGCTATCAAATCCCCCCTCGTTCTTCTCTTCTGCAGACTAAACAATCCCAGTTCCCTCAGCCTCTCCTCATAAGTCATGTGTTCCAGACCCCTAATCATTTTTGTTGCCCTTCGCTGGACTCTCTCCAATTTATCCACATCCTTCTTGTAGTGTGGGGCCCAAAACTGGACACAGTACTCCAGATGAGGCCTCACCAATGTCGAATAGAGGGGAACGATCACGTCCCTCGATCTACTCGCTATGCCCCTACTTATACATCCCAAAATGCCATTGGCCTTCTTGGCAACAAGGGCATACTGCTGACTCATATCCAGCTTCTGGTCCACTGTCACCTCTAGGTCCTTTTCTGCAGAACTGCTGCCGAGCCATTCGGTCCCTAGTCTGTAGCGGTGCATTGGGTTCTTCCGTCCTAAGTGCAGGACCCTGCACTTATCCTTATTGAACCTCATCAGATTTCTTTTGGCCCAATCCTCCAATTTGTCTAGGTCCCTCCTATCCTATCCCTGCCCTCCAGCGTATCTACCACTCCTCCTAGTTTAGTATCATCCGCAAATTTGCTGAGGGTGCAATCCACACCATCCTCCAGATCATTTATGAAGATATTGAACAAAACTGGCCCCAGGACCGACCCCTGGGGCACTCCACTTGATACTGGCTGCCAACTAGACATGGAGCCATTGATCACTACCCGTTGAGCCCGACAATCTAGCCAACTTTCTACCCACCTTATAGTGCATTCATCCAGCCCATACTTCTTTAACTTGCTGACAAGAATACTGTGGGAGACCGTGTCAAAAGCTGTGCTAAAGTCAAGAAACAATACATCCACTGCTTTCCCTTCATCCACAGAACCAGTAATCTCATCATAGAAGACGATTAGATTAGTCAGGCATGACCTTCCCTTGGTGAATCCATGCTGACTGTTCCTGATCACTTTCCTCTCATGTAAGTGCTTCAGGATTGATTCTTTGAGGACCTGCTCCATGATTTTTCCAGGGACTGAGGTGAGGCTGACTGGCCTGTAGTTCCCAGGATCCTCCTTCTTCCCTTTTTTAAAGATGGGCACTACATTAGCCTTTTTCCAGTCATCTGGGACTTCCCCCGATCGCCATGAGTTTTCAAAGATAATGGCCAATGGCTCTGCAATCACAGCCGCCAATTCCTTTAGCACTCTCGGATGCAACTCGTCCGGCCCCATGGACTTGTGCACATCCAGCTTTTCTAAATAGTCCCTAACCACCTCTTTCTCCACAGAGGGCTGGCCATCTACTCCCCATGCTGTGATGCCCGGCGCAGCAGTCTGGGAGCTGACCTTGTTAGTGAAGACAGAGGCAAAAAAAGCATTGAGTACATTAGCTTTTTCCACATCCTCTGTCACTAGGTTGCCTCCCTCATTCAGTAAGGGGCCCACACTTTCCTTGGCTTTCTTCTTGTTGCCAACATACCTGAAGAAACCCTTCTTGTTACTCTTGACATCTCTTGCTAGCTGCAGCTCCAGGTGCGATTTGGCCCTCCTGATTTCATTCGTACATGCCCGAGCAATATTTTTATACTCTTCCCTGGTCATATGTCCAACCTTCCACTTCTTGTAAGCTTCTTTTTTATGTTTAAGATCCGCTAGGATTTCACCGTTAAGCCAAGCTGGTCGCCTGCCATATTTACTATTCTTTCGACTCATCGGGATGGTTTGTCCCTGTAACCTCAACAGGGATTCCTTGAAATACAGCCAGCTCTCCTGGACTCCTTTCCCCTTCATGTTAGTCCCCCAGGGGATCCTACCCATCCGTTCCCTGAGGGAGTTGAAGTCTGCTTTCCTGAAGTCCAGGGTCCGTATCCTGCTGCTTACCTTTCTTCCCTGCATCAGGATCCTGAACTCAACCAACTCATGGTCACTGCCCCCTAGACTCCCATCCACTTTTGCTTCCCCCACTAATTCTTCCCGGTTTGTGAGCAGCAGGTCAAGAAAAGCTCCCCCCCTAGTTGGCTCCTCTAGCACTTGCACCAGGAAATTGTCCCCTACACTTTCCAAAAACTTCCTGGATTGTCTATGCACCGCTGTATTGCTCTCCCAGCAGATATCAGGAAAATTAAAGTCACCCATGAGAACCAGGGCGTGCGATCTAGTAGCTTCTGCGAGTTGCCGGAAGAAAGACTCATCCACCTCATCCCCCTGGTCCGGTGGTCTATAGCAGACTCCCACCACTACATCACTCTTGTTGCTCACACTTCTAAACTTAATCCATAGACACTCAGGTTTTTCTGCAGTTTCGTACCGGAGCTCTGAGCATTCATACTGCTCCTTTACATACAGTGCTACTCCCCCACCTTTTCTGCCCTGCCTGTCCTTCCTGAACAGTTTATAACCATCCATGACAGTACTCCAGTCATGTGAGTTATCCCACCAAGTCTCTGTTATTCCAATCACGTCATAATTCCTTGACATCACCAGGACCTCCAGTTCTCCCTGCTTGTTTCCAAGGCTTTGTGCATTCACATATAAGCACTTGAGATAACCTGCTGATCGCCCCTCATTCTCAGTATGAGGCAGGAGCCCTCCCCTCACAGACGTTCCTGCCTGTGTTTCCTCCCAGTATCCCGCTTTCCCACTTACCTCAGGGCTTTGGTCTCCTTCCCCCGGTGAACCTAGTTTAAAGCCCTCCTCACTAGATTAGCCAGCCTGCTGGCAAAGATGCTCTTCCCTCTCTTCGTAAGGTGGAGCCCGTCTCTGCCCAGCACTCCTCCTTCATGGAACACCATCCCATGGTCAAAGAATCCAAAGCCTTCTCTCCGACACCACCTGTGTAGCCATTCATTGACTTCCACGATTCGACGGTCCCTACCCAGGCCTTTTCCTTCCACGGGGAGGATGGACGAGAACACCACTTGCGCCTCAAACTCCTTTATCCTTCTTCCCAGAGCCACGTAGTCCGCAGTGATCCGCTCAAGGTCATTCTTGGCAGTATCATTGGTGCCCACGTGGAGAAGCAGGAAGGGATAGCGATCCGAGGGCTTGATGAGTCTCGGCAGTCTCTCCGTCACATCGCGAATCTTAGCCCCTGGCAAGCAGCAAGGTCTCTCCAAGGCTGGTCTGATCTGAGACACCATGGTGAGGGGAAGCTTGTGCTGCCATGGCGTGTGTGGGGAGCAGCCTCTACCCCTGTACCAGGGCCTTCAACAGCGCAGCCCTCCACCACTTATGCCATTAACTGGTAATAGGTGGTTATCCTCTAGTGGGCCAATCATGATGCCTGCCCTATGAGCAGGTAACACTGTCTCTGGCCCCACATTCATTTGGATACTTCAGAATAAAAGATCTGTCTCCTCTAGGGGGAATGTCACAAACCCTTGAGACTGGGGTGCAAACTGTTCAACCCCGCTTTCCCCCGCCCCATGCAGAGAGTATTCAGCCTGCCATCATGGGCAGCCATATTGTTCCCTCTACTTGCTTTAATCCCTCCTAGCACTGGCCAAAGTCAATGGAATGGGCCCAATACTCCGTTGCTCAATGGCCCTTTACTCTGCTCTGGCAGCATCAAGGGATTTTGAAGGATATTTAATCTCCTCCCCCACCCTCACCCAGGATATAACCAGCATAAAGGGGCTGGGGAAGAGCTGGCACAACAGACCCTGGCGCAGGGGTGGGGCTGGAGCCCTGCTGGGCTCTGGCTGTTCTAAGCTTCTCAGAACCCCACCAGGGCCTGAGCATAAGTTAAATGAACCCTAAATGAGGCTGCTCTAGGTTACACTGAGGGTGGGGCCGAGCTTCCTGGGGGTGTATCTCCCCTGGGACAGGGAGTCGGTGGGCTAGGGGCTCTGAGGGCTCGTCTCTCTCTTCTCGTTCAGGCAGTGGAACAAAGGAGAGCCCAATAACCTCAGAAACGGACTCAGTGACGAGGACTGCGCCCACCTGCTGGAGATCGGCCTGTGGAACGACGAACCCTGTAGTACCTCTTACAGGTGGATCTGTGAAAAGGCCGCCACTGTGTAAACAGCTCCCCCTCCCCCCGGCTCTGAACACAGGCTGAAATTCATCCCCCCGCTGCGAGGCCTGGGCTCCGCTCACGGCCTGCGCATCAGCCCATCGGTGTGAAGATGATGTAACTGGAATATGCTTCATGCAAGAGGTCTCTTGTAAGGTATCATTACAAAGCTTATAATCTACCGAGTGTGGTCATCCTATTTGTATGAATGTATCATTCTTGTATCTGAAACTAGAAATCCAACACTACAACTCCTTTCTCCCCTCCCTCATGGAGATAACGAGGCTGCACCAGTGCAGGCGTCCTGAGGGGAGGAGGGTGCTGGGAGTTGGTCCCTTGCTCTGAAGGGGCTGGGAGCCAGGACTCCTGGGGTCTACCCCGGCTCTTGGAGGGGAGGGGAGTCTAGTGGTTAGTGTGGAGTGGGTCTTGAGCTCCTGGTCCTCCACAGTCACCTGGAAGAACTAGGAGGCACTGCAGCAGGGAGCTTAATAAACATGGGCACTTCCCAGTCAGAGAGGTCACCAGTTGCTGCTTGAGGCTTGGCTCTTTGTCTTTGTCATGAGAAGCGAGTGAAGGGAAGAAGAGGCACTCCCAGTGTGGTGAGTGAGTACAAAATCCAGGAGCACACCTGGGCAAGCTGCAGCAGGAAGGAGGCAGAGCCCTGTCTCAGTGCAGTGATGGAGCCCACAGCCCAAGGGGCTCCATTAGAGAAGCTTAGTTTTGGGAACCCAGGTAGCTGGAGCTGGCAATTTGAGCAACCCCACATGGCGTCTGATTTAACAGCGAAAGCCCAAGGATACTGGCTAAATGCCCTGATCTTTGCCTTGGGTCCTGCTGCCCTACCCCTCAGTGAGGAGGAAAAGAACGAAACTTCAAAGAGAAAGAGGCTTTTGATGCCCAATTCATAGGCAGACAGAATATTATATGTGAAAGGGCCAAATTTAACAGGAGGCACCAGGAACAAGGGAGCATCAGCTGAGACTTTTATTACTGCAGTTGCTAGTCTTGCTGAACATTACAGATATGGTGTGATGCTGGTAAAGCAAGTACGAGCTCCGGCCATGGCCTTAGGCGTTCATTAGGACCTGACAAACTCATAGCTGGAAACCAGACCAGCTCACCTGTATGTTAGTTTTGTTCAAAGTAGGTCATAGTCTTATAACACTGTATTCATTGTGTAGACTCGTGAATTGCTGGCTGTGTTAATCTCACTTGTAATGTCTGTATTCAAGGCTCTAAGCACATATGAACGTTTTGCTTTGTAACTTTGACAATGTTGGCTCTGAATTTGTGACCCCAGGCAAGAGACTCATCCCCCCTCCCCTTGCCCACTTGTTCAGGAGGCCTAGCAAGATTAAATGGGCTGTTAAGGAATATCACAACACAAAGGATTGGTGAACGGCCCTTGCAAGCTTTGGGAACATGACATGCAGAGAGTGGAAGACTAAGGTCTGGTCTGCCCTATATCTAGGGTCCTACCAAATTCATGGTCCATTTTGGTCAATTTTACAGTCATAGGATTTTAAAAATCATAAATTTCATTATTTCAGCTGTTTAAATCTGAACTTTCATGGTGTTGTAATTGCAGGGGTCCTAATCCAGAAACGAGCTGGGGTGTGTGTGTGTGGGATGCATGGCTAGAAAGGGTTAAACATCCTGCAAAATAAATAACCCTCAAAAGACATGTGGGGAGATAATGTTTGTGTTTTTATGTATTTATATATGTATGAGTAGGGTGGACAATATAATCAACAGTCCCTGTCTGTGCTGTATTCTGATAATTGAGGGGTCAAAAGAACATCCTATCATGTAAATGAATTGTAAACGGGATATCTCGGTATTCATCTCTCTTTGAAATGTACTGTAAATGGTGGAGGAACAAGCAAAAGGCCTTATGTTAATTCGTATAGCTAAGTATCAGTGATGGACCTCCTTCAAAGTCATCCTAATTACCTTTTGTTCCCCAAGGAAATCCCAACTTGTCAAAGAGGACATGAAATTGTATAAAAGAACCTTGGGTCCTGATTCTGTGATCTCAGATCTGCTTAGACTTCATCAGGGGAAGTTTGAGTCACAAGACTGAGGTCCCAGTTATGCAGGTACACCCTGAATATGAGATTTGGACATTGGACTATCACCTATGAACTATTTCCGAAAGAACTCTTTGCCACTACAAAGCTCACCATCTCTGCTGTGAATCTGCACCTCAATGGATTGAACTCATGTCTGTCTGTATATTGATCTTTTAACCAGACTCTCTCTCTCTTTTGTCTTTTAATAAATTTTAGTTTAGTTAATAAGAATCGGCTGTAGTGGGTGTTTGGGTAAGATCGGAAACATGAGTTCACCTGGGTGGTGACGTGTCCGACCCTTCGGGATTGGGAGAACCTTTTCTTTTATAGGATGAAATAAGATTTTCAGAAATCATCATATTTGATGTGGGTACCTGGATGGAGGCCTGAGGCTGGATCACTTTAAGGGAACTGTGTTGTTTGGACTTCTGAGTAATCAGGAAGGTAATAAAGAAGCTGTTTTATGCTGGCTTGGTAAACCTAAGTATTGGAATATCCACCAGCTTTTTGGGGTTTGGCTTCCTCCAAGAGACTGCTCCAAAGCCTGGGGCGTGGCACCGATCCTGTGGATCCGTGAGAGCTTGCCTCTGCGCTGTAGCCAGCAGAACGTTGGATGGGAAGGTCGCCTTTCCCTGGGGCACCGATACAGCTACGACCTGCATGGCCCAACCTGAAGGGATTTCAAAAATTGGGACACTGAGATAAAAATTTGGCCACAACAAATCTTGCACGTTTGGCACCGAACAAGCAGCTGCCTGAACTGAGGCCAGGGAACAAAGCATGGATCAAAAGCTCCCAGGCTGTCAGAACTGGTAAGAAGCCCCCAGGTCCTCCTTAGCGGAGCTGCTATGGGGGGAGGGATAGCTCAGTGGTTTGAGCATTGGCCTGCTAAACCCAGGGTTGTGAGTTCAATCCTTGAGGGGGCCATTTAGGAATCTGGGGCAAAAATTGGGGATTGGTCCTGCTTTGAGCAAGGGGTTGGACTGGATGATTTCCTGAGGACCCTTCCAACCCTGAGATTCTATGGTCTCAGCATTTCCCAATGTGATGAAGAGAGGCTCTGGGACCTGCAGGTGCCCTGCCAGGCAGAGTGCACCTCAGGAGACGTGAGAACATGCGGTGCCAGGACCAATCAGACCCCCTCAAAAATTTGATCTTTAGACTGCTGCTCAGGGCCATTTACATGGAATTGATAAGGAGTCATGGTGGTGTAAATCATTTAAAGGAATATCAAGTTTCTTTGGAATTGCTGGGATATACATTGGGTAATAATTTAAGTTTTAACCTTTCATTATAAAGGAAGGGATGTGGAGTAATTATACAGCTCCTGGCCTTCCACAGTTACCAGAGAGAAGCAGGAGCTGTTGCAGTGGGGAGTTTAATAAACGTGGGAACTTCCCGCTCCCATCGCTATTTAAGACATGGCTCTTTGTGTTTGTCCTCACACTATAGTTATCGCAGGGGGCTGGGCGTTAGGACTCCTGGGTTCTATTCTCTGTTCTGGGAAGGGAGGGGAGTCTAGTGGTTACAGAAGGGGGGGCATAGGCGCCGCTCCGTGGGTGCTCCAGGGCTCAAGCACCCACAGAAAAAACAACAGTGGGTGCTCAGCACCCAGGAGTCAGAGCTTGAGTGTGGAATGTGACGCATTCTGTGCTGCTAACAACTTTTGCCCTTGGGGCAGGGAGTTTATTTATAAACAGGTTTCAGAGTAGCAGCCCTGTTAGTCTGTATCCGCAAAAAGAGCAGGAGTACTTGTTAGTCTCTAAGGTGCCACAAGGACTCCTGTTCTATTTATAAACAGAGGCAGGGTGATTAAGATAACAAAAGGCTTGTCATTAAATTAAATTAAGGATCATTAGATGATCCTGAAAGCATTGCCAGACACTCCAGTTAAAGGATAGGAAACAAAGGGCAGGAATAAATGGTCCATTTTCAGAATGGGGAGAGGTAAATAGTGGTGTCCCCAGGGGTCTGTACTGGGACCAGGGCTGTTTAACATATTCATCAATGAGCTGCAAAAGGGGGTAAACAGTGAGGTGGCAAAGTTTGCCGATGATACAAAATTACTCAAGCTAGTTAAGTCCAAAACAGACTGCGAAGAGTTACAAAGGGATCTCACAAAACGGGGTGACTTGGCAACAAAATGGCAGATGAAATTCCATGTTAAATGCAAAGTAATGCACATGGCAAAATATAATCACAACTATACATACAAAATGTGTAAAAGAAGCATACGTGACACTGCTTACTGACATTCAGGGCCGTCCTTAGGATTTATGGGGCCCTACGCAGTATTATTAAACTGGTGCCCCTCGCAGCCCGGGGCGGGAGGGACAAGGCAGCGAAGGATACCGAGACGCCCAGCCTGCCTCCCAGCAGCAGAGAGTCACAGTTCCCCGCAGAGAACTTTCTGTAACCCTGCAAAACTATGAGGAAGCTAACACACAAACAGACATGTTAGCACACAGCTCGCTGGCCGAAACCAGCTTCAGCCGGGTAAACGTATAGATAAGGAAGAAATGTTTAGCAAAAGCTAGTAACGAGTATAACCAAATAAGGCAAGGCTTGAACAATGCTAATCAGGAAAAATGTAACTGGCTGCTTTAGATGATTGGCTGTGCTATTGTATGGGGCAACAGGTAATTGGTTGTATATGCTTGTGTCGTTAAGTAGAAACAAAGGTATAAATTGTATGGCGTAACCTGCATTTGGCTTGCAGGATCTGAGACAGCTCAGTCTCCCTGTGTCCCTATTTGAAGCTTCAGATAAAACTCTCGGCTTCTCCACCCCGTTGTGGTCATTGGCGCGACGCATACCGGGCAACGAACCCTGCTGTTGCTTGCCTCGGGCACTCTGTGCCGGCAACAATTTTATCTTTTAAATGGACTGTTAAGCCTTCATAAAGTAACCATTCCAGATTACTACATATTTAACTCACTGAAACAATGACATTATTTTAAATTAATCAGTCACAGAGGTTTAGGGTGTTCATAACAATGTTCATTGCTTTTAGAAAAAGGGAACACTAATTTACTTTGTGTGATCTCCATAACAACAGACACGTTTATGAAGTTTCACCAACTTTAAAAAATATGTTTCCATAGATTTTAGGCATAACAAAGGATTTTATATCTTACTAAGGTACTGGTTTTGCTGGAGGGTTCTCTTAAAACTAGTTCATCAAATAGTCATGTCAAGGACTCGAACCCCAGATGGCACGGTTCGTTGTCTGACCGGAGAGAGACAGGCAACACCAGCAAGGTCCGAACACAAAGCTCTTTACTGAAGTGTGCACACAACAATAGGGAGCAGCCCGTCTCCAAAGAGAACCAGCCAGCCTCTAAGTAAAACTCATAGGTTTTTATAGACAGTTCCGTAACGTCACAGATTTATTTATAAAGCAGCCCACCCCTCCCCTATGTTAGTTAAAATCCTCTTTCTCTATTATGCATGCACTTCTACCCCCTTATTGTAGATAACTTTTAGCAAATCATAATGCTTCACTAACTTTATCGATATGGGTGTCAACCAGGAGACGAGGAGTTAAGAACAGACATAACACAAAAACAAGGAGTGGAAAACAGTGCCTCCGTATCTCAACAAGACAGTTCCCAGAACATCTGGTACAAAAATGCAGGAATGCAGACCTCCCCTTTTTTCTTACTCCCTGCAACTTAAACAAGTATTCTTTTATTCTATTTATCTCGTTCAGGGACTTTCCCAGCAACCTTTATTGGCCTGACTTTGGTTCGGTTGGTGTAACTGCTTCATATTTAATTTTTCTCACCTAACATTCAGAAGAAAAGAAAGGGAAACTCATTTGTCCAGCTATCTGGCAGGAAAGGGGTGTTGTCCTTTTAAGGGCTAGCCTCTCTTCAACGCGGGAGTGAGGGAGAAGGATGGACAGAAAGGACAGGAAGACTTTGGAAGCAAGTTTTTTGTACCATAGTCATTAAAATGTGTATTTTAGATAAGGGTGGTCCTTTGAAGTATTTATTTAAAAAACTATATGTCTGAAGATCCAAGCATTTAAAGCTAAAGATGAATACTCAGATTGTGCATCTAAAAATCTATGCAAGGATTTTTTAGAGATGTGATTTTATCATCTTCAGCAACACACTAATGAAATATTTTTAAAGCAAATTTTAAACTAAGGTCCTGTAGACTAACATGTTCGGAGTAAATATTACAGTAATGCACAACTGCTTTTGTCAGTAAGTTCAGAAACTGACAGTATATACCTAGGGGTTGGCAAATGCCTGTTAAATGGCTTCGTTACCACTTGAATGGCTCTTTAACAGTTTCAATGTTGTGCTAATAGGTCTGGCAGGCTGGAAAGTTTTTCACTTTTAAGTTACTAGATCCCCTCCGGAGGAAGACTCACCAGCCTGCAGCAGCCAGCTGTGGTGGGAGCCTGCAGGAAGGGTCAGAACAGGAATAGGAAGAGGCAGGTGGGTGGATACGAAGACCCAGGGGTTCTCCAAATTTTCGGGTGCCCTACGCAGCTGCGAAAATGAGACCTGCTCTGACAGTTGAGAAGCAACTGGCGATAGCTCTGTGGAAGCTTGCAATGCAAGACTGCTACTGGTCAGTGGGGAATCAATTTGGAGTGAGTAAATCTACCGCGGGGTCTGCTGTGATCCAAGTTGCCAGGGCAATCAATAGACTTCTTCTAAGAAGGATAGTGACTCTGGGAAATGTGCAGGTCATAGTGGATGGCTTTGCTGCAATGGGGTTCCCTAACTGCGGTGGGGCAATAGATGGAACACATATCCCTATCTTGGCACCAGACCATCTTGCCGAAGAGTACATAAACCAAAAGGGAAACTACTCAATGATGTTGCAAGTGCTGGTGGATCACAAGGACTGTTTCACAGACATCAATGTGGAATGAATGGTATATGACAGTAATATTTAGAATCATAGAATCTCAGGGTTGGAAGGGACCTCAGGAGGTCATCTAGTCCAACCCCCTGCTCAAAGCAGGACCAATCCCCAATTTTTGCCCCAGATCCCTAAATGGCCCCCTCAAGGATTGGCCCCTCAAGGATTGGCCACTCAAGGATTGACCACTGAGCTATCCCTCCCCCCGACGTGTGCATCTTTAGAAACTCTAGTCTCTTCTGAAAGCTGCAAGCAGGAACTTTCTTTCCAGAGTGCAAAATAACCATTGTTGACATGGAAATGCCAATCATTATCCTTGGAGACTCAGCCTACCCTTTGCTCCCATGGCTCATGAAGCCGTACACAGGCAGCCTGGACAGCAGCAAGGAGCAGTTCAACCATAGGCTGAGCAAGTGCAGAATGGTGGTAGAATGTGCCTTTGGACGTTTAAAAGTCCACTGGCGTAGTTTGCTTACTAGGTTAGACCTCAGTGAAATCAATATTCCCATTGTTGTTGCTGCTTGCTGTGTGCTCCATAATATGTGTGAAACAAAGGGAGAAAAGTTTCCGGCGGGGTGGGGGGTGGAGGCAGATCGCCTGGCAGCCAATTCTGAGCAGCCAGACACGAGGGCAATAAGAAGAGCACATTGAGGCCCACTGCATCTCCATGAGGCTTTGAAAACTAGTTTCATTCATGATGCACAGGGATGTGAAACTTATGTGTGTTGTTCCTTACCAAGCTGCCCCCTTCATTGCATGTCCTCCCCTGTAAACTACACCCCCGCTAACCACAGTGTACTGAGTGAATAGAGAGCCTTTTCTTCTCAATCCATTAATTTTTATTACAAACACTGATGAGAGACAGCAAAGAAAAGTAAAGATAAGCTGGGGCTAATGGACCGATAACACTGCGGGTGCGGGGAAAAACAAGGACAGGTTGCTTACAATTTGTACTGCAATAACAATAAAAAGCTGTGGGAATGCCTTCTGTTCCTTGTACCCTCCCCTGGAGTTGAGTACAAGGGATACCAGAGCATCCTGTCCCTCCTCCCCCCCGCATCCTAGGAAGTCTGGGAGAGAAGGATGTGGAACTTGGCGACAAGGCCAGCAGGTTCAGCACAGGGTACAGCGGGACTCTAGCGTCCAGCTGCCTTTCTTGAATCTCAACCAGACGCCTCAACATGTCTGTTTGCTCCCTCATAATCTTAACCATCTCATCCTGCGTGTCACGCTTGTGTTCCCTGCATACTCTCCTGTCCTTGTGGTCATTGTGCACGCTCTCCAACAGTGCAATCCTCCATGCACTGAGCTCGGTCTTGTCACTCTTGGAGGCACACATTAACTCATTGAACATGTCCTCCCGAGTCTTTAAACCATGATTTGAGGACGTCAATAGCTCAGACATAGGTGAGAGGTTTATTGCAGGAGTGGGTGAGATTCTGTGGCCTGCGTTGTGCAGGAGGTCAGACTAGATGGTCATAATGGTCCTTCTGACCTTAAAGTCTATGAGTCTATGAGTCTTCTTTTGCCACCTTCTAACCTAGGAAAGTCACTGTCCCGTTGTGGAGGATGCGCCCATGAACAAGGTTTCAGCTGCAAAGAATGCAAAGCACAAGGCTAGCACTGACAGTGCATACATTGTTTGAGGTGCAATATTAAATCTTTTCATAAAAGAAACAGCCCTCAATGCACTTCCCTGCAAGCCACAACATAAGCAGAACTGCTGGCTACTGCAAGAGTCGCATGCAGCTGCTCATAGAAGTGGCTCAGAACCAGAGCAACTGTTCGCCTTCCTTGTCTTCTGGTACGCTTGCCAAAGCTCCTATATTTTCATGCGGCACTGCTGTGTGTCCCTGGTGTAGCCCTTGTCCCCCATGCCCTGTGAGATTTCTGGCATAGATGTTACCATTTCTTCTGCTGGTTCAGAGCTCTGCCTGCACAGACTCTTCTCCCCGCACAGCAATAAGATCTAGTGTCTCCTGCGTACTCCATGCTGGAGCCCGTTTGCAGCCCTGAGCATCCATGGTCAGCTGTGCTGGTGAGCTCGCCACTCTGATCAAACAGGAATTGAAAATTCAAAAGTTCCCGGGGCATTAACATGGGAGGGGCTGTTTCCTGTGTACCTGGCTGAAGTGCAGTGGAGTTGAAAGTGCTCTCCAGAGCGGTCACAGCAGAACACTTGGGGACACTTCCTGGAGGCCTATCCCTTCGAATTACACAGAGGAGGGTCTACACTAGCTTTATGTCAATGCCGGGATGTCAACTGAAGTGCTACGCATCTTGTGGCGGTGAAGTACAGAAGTCGACTTTACAAGCCCTTCAGGTCAGCGGAAGGGACTCGGTAGTGTAGACACATACATTATTAACTCGACCTAACGCGGCATATGCCAACCTAACTTTGTCGTGTAAACCAGACCCAAAAAGGGAAATAAGGACAAGCTGGGGAATTACAGATTAGTCAGTTTAACTTCTGTACCCGTAAAGGTAATGGAGCAAATAATTAAGCAATCAATTTGCAAACATCTAGAAGACAATAAGGTGATAAATAACAGTCAACATGGTGTAGCCAGACAGCCAGCCCCCCCCCTCAGACCAGCATTGCTGGAAACACACGGGAGCCAAAACACCAGGGCACTCCAGCACAGCCTTTGAAGCTGTGAGAAGCACAGGTGTGCTGTGACAATGTGCCTCTGGGAACATATACAACGATTAGGCTCACAGCAGGCAGAGGCCCTGTGACAGACATGGCTCTTAGCCCTTACTAAAACAGCATGATGCACACACACCAACATCCTAGGTGGGAAAATATTTACCCTGATAAAAGAAGTGTCCAGTAGTCGAAACTTATTGTTTCTCCCTTGCAAGTGTGAACTACTCTTGCGAGAGCTGGCGTCACCCCGACAGACCAGCCCCAATTTAGCATAGAAAGGAGAAAGAGAATAAAGGAGTACAGAGGTATAAGTAGGGGACCTACAGCACCATGATTTTTGAGTGCTTTTCACTATCTATCTGCTGGTCAGATAAGTGACAGCCTCCCAAGGCTTCTGCAGCTAAGAGGGTCCCTAAGCCTTGTCCCTTATTCGTCTTTCCGCGGAATTGAGTGACCGATCCTGGCTTGGCACCGCTGGAATCGAGAGATGCAAGGAGGGTAAGAAGCACCCACACCTGATCTCCTATCTTTAGTGTACACATATTTTGAAATAGAGCTCTATACTTTGTTTTCTTTCTTTGGGATTGTGGCTTCAGTTTTGTAACTTGTTTGTGTGTGTAACATCTCTACATTTAAATAAGTAGGCACTAGCAATTTTGTAACCACATGATTAGAATCTAGTTTAATAAATTTTGGTAACCATTGTGCATAAGCCTGACTTGTTTCTCTGGTTTACTGTAAAGCAGCCAACACAATTAAAGAACCTCAGCCGTTTTGGCTAGAAAGCCTGGCCATTAGGTGAGAGTACTAAGAGCCTAGCGTTGAGTTGTGCCGCCTCCACGGGGCAAACTCTTGGGGCGCCTGTCAGTCAATCCTGGCTGCCCGCTGCGAAGGAGCTTTGAGCTCTAGCAGTTAAAGTCACGGGTGTGGAGAGGCTCTTAGCGCTGCCATTGGGGCACCTGTCAGTCAGTGTTGACTGCCCGCTGCGAAGGAGCTCTGAGCTCTAGCAGTTAAAGCCACGGGTGGTTAGGACCTTGGGGCATCCGTCAGCCTAGCCCGGGCGGCCCGCCGCGAAGGGACAGTGCGTCCTAGTGGTTAAAGTCACGGATGGTATAAAACGGGCATAGCTGGCACCTCACCAAACATCCCTGGCCATCGGCTAACACATGGATTTGTCACAAACAAATCATGTCAAACCAACCTAATAGCTTTCCTTGACAGGGTAACAAGCCTTGTGGATAGTGGGGAAGCGGTAGATGTGGTATATCTTGACTTTAGTCAGGCTTTTGATATTCTCTCACATGACCTTCTCATAACCAATCTAGGGAAATATAACCTAGATGGAGCTACTAGAAGGTGGGCGCATAACTGTTTGGAAAACCATTCTGAGAGAGTAATTATCAGTCGTTCACAGTCATGCTGGAAGGGCATAATGAGTGGGGTCCTGGAGGGATCAGTTCTGGGTCCGGTTCTGTTCAATATCTTCATCAGTGATTTAGATAATAGCATAGAGAATACACTTATAAAGTTTGCAAAAAGAAAAGGAGTACTTGTGGCACCTTAGAGACTAACCAATTTATTTAGTCTCTAAGGTGCCACAAGTACTCCTTTTCTTTTTGCGAATACAGACTAACACGGCTGCTACTCTGAAACTTATAAAGTTTGCGGACAATACCAAGCTGGGAGGGGTTGCAAGTGCTTTGAAGGATAGGCTTAAAATTCAAAATGATCTGGACAAACAGGAGAAATGGTCTGAAGTAAACAGGGTGAAGTTCAATAAGGACAAATGCAAAGTACTCCACTTAGGAGGGAACAATCGGTTGCACAGGTACAAAATAGAAAATGGCTGCCTAGGAAGGAGTACTGCGGAAAGGGATCTGGGGGTCACAGTGGACCACAAGTTAAATATGAACCAACAGTGTAACACTGTTGCAGAAAAAGCAAACCTCATTCTGGGATGTATTAGCAGAAGTGTTGTAAGCAAGACACGAGAAGTAATTCTTCCGCTCTACTCCGCTCTGATTAGGCCTCAACTGGAGTCTTGTGTCCAGTTCTGGGCGCCACATTTCAGAAAAGAAGTAGAGAAATTGGAAAAAGTCCAGAGAAGAGCAACAAACATGATGAAAGGTCTAGAAAACGTGACCTATGAAGGAAGATTGAAAAAATTGGGTTTGTTTAGTCTGGAGAAGAGAAGACTGAGAGGGGACATGAGAAAAGTTTTCAAATACATAGAAGGTTGTTACAAAGAGGCGGGAGAAGAATTGTTCTTCTTAACCTCTGAGAATTGGACAAAAAGCAATGAGCTTAATTGCAGCAAGGGCGGTTTGGGTTGGACATTAGGAAAAACTTCCTAACTGTCAGGGTGGTTACGCACTGGAATAAATTGCCTCGGGAGGTTATGGAATCTCCATCATTGGGGATTTTTAAGAACAGTTTAGACAAACACCTGTCAGGGATGGTCTAGATAAAATATAGTCCTGCCATGAGCGCGGGGGACTGGACTAGATGACCTCCCGAAGTCCCTTCCAGTCCTATGATTCTATGATTGTGGGATAGAGTTGGCGGACTCTCCACACCCGAGTCTGGTGACTTGGAGCTGAGCTGCATCCACACTACAAAATGTCTGGGCTCTGACTTGCATCACAGTGGGACTTGGGCTCTGACCCACCCCAGCAGGCTCTGCAGGCCTGAGTCAAACGAATGTCTCCGTGGACAGAAGCAGGGCTTGGTCATAAACCTGAGTCAGAGTCCTGGTTAGTATGCTGTGTAGACATACCATAGGTGTCTACCCTCCGACAGGGCCAGATTTCCAATTAGGCACAGTAGCCTCGTGCCTAGGGGTGCCGGCATTCTAGGGGAGCCTGACCTCTCTAAACCAGTGTGCAACATGTAGGTCAGCTGTAGGAAGGGGGGGGCACTGAAGATGCAGTGTCTAGGGGCGCATAAGGTGTAAATCTGGCCCTGCCCTCCGGGGCTTGAGATGCTGTTTGATAATCATCATTGTGTTGTCTGTCTAAATGTCAGTTTTGAGGCAACAAACTCCTTAAGAGGGAATAGGTTTTACTTAAGCAGCCCCTGAGGCATATCACTCCATTTGTCTTTTATTTATGATCTCATTTGCAAGGAAATTACTGGCTCCGGCTTTCCATAGATTAATGCGGATCCTCACCTTCGACAGGAAACTCTTCAATTTTCCCATAACTCGCCAGCCTTACATTATTCCTCACCACCAATGTTGTAAAGTGACTGCTCAGTGCCACCAAAATAAGAGCTGAAGAGTGCTGCTGGGAACTCGTCGCTTTACTTTCCTGCATTCTCCATCTGTGCATAGCCGCCACCCCCATGGGTGCTCAGCACCCACTGGAAGCCATGTGGATCAGTGCCTCCCTCTCCCTCCCAGCTCCTCCCACGGGCCGTGATCAGCTGTTCAGGGGCATGCAGGAGGCACTGGGGGAGGGGCAGAGAGGGGTGGGAAGGGGCAAAGTGGGGGCGGGAAGAGGTGCATTGAGCGTTTGGGGGAAGGGGTGGAGTGGGGGCGGGTCCTGGGGCGGAGCCGAGGCGGGAAGAGGTGGGGTGGTGGTGGGGGTTTGAGGGAAGGGGTTGAGTGGAGGTTGAACCCCCCCCCCCAAGAACTGAGGAAGTTGGCGCCTGTGTGTGTGTGAGTGTGCATGAATTCCCACGGGGGGGGGAACTATTGGGCGGGCGGGAGGGGATCCCACTGACGAAAACAGGAAGTAAGTGGCACACGATAGCACAGGCTGTCAGCTAGCAACCCAAGGCAGAGCACGGCAAGGTTCCATCCCATAATAGTCTGGGCAACTCTGCCAAGACCAGTTTACTACACCCCCCCTCCTCCTGCCCCAGAGCTACAGGGCAGAGCCGTGGCCCCCCCCCGTCCCGCCCCCCAGGAGCAGAAGCAGCAGCCCTTTTCTCCCACAGAGCGGGCAGTGGGGCCCTCCCCATATTTACCTCGGCAGCCCGGGTGTCTCGGGGGGGGGCGGGGAGGGGCAGGCATGCTGAGCTCTTACCCTCCTGCCCCCACCCCACAAAACCCCCTGACGGGCAGGGCTGGCAGAGCCCCTGCTGCAGGGCTCAGAGTCCATGCCCCAGTGAAAGGCACAGTGCAGCTCCCCCCCTCTGAGCGGTTGTCTCACAGCCTGGACGAAGGGGGGCTGCCATATATACAAATGTCAGTAACGTCTGGTGCAGGCCAGAGCACCCTCACCCCCGGGCACGGCCCACCATGATCCCCTCCCCACCCGGATTCTTTTCCCCCAAGGCAGGGCCCACCATGAGACCAAGCACCTCCCTCTCCCTCCCTGGGCCCACCACAAGGCCAAGCCTGTCCCCCCCACCCCGGGCCCTCCACAATGCCAAGCCCTTCCCCTCCTCCAGGCAGGGTGGCCAACCCCAAGGCTGCCAAATTAAGCCCCTCCCTGCACCCTCAGCAAGGTTGCAGATGACACTAACCTGTGGGGAGAGGTAGATAGGCTGGAGGGTAGGGATAGAGTATAGAGTGACCTAGACAAATTGGAGGATTGGGCCAAAAGAAATCTGATGAGGTTCAACAAGGACAAGTGCAGAGTCCTGCACTTAGGATGGAAGAATCCCATGCACGGCTACAGGCTGGGGACCAGTTCTGCAGAAAAGGACCTGGGGATTACAATGGATGAGAAGCTGGATATGAGTCAGCAGTGTGCCCTTGTTGCCAAGAAGGCCAATGGCATATTGGGCTGCCTTAGTAGGAACATTGCCTGCAGATCGAGGAAAGTGATTATTCCCCTCTATTTAGCTCTGGTGAGGCCACATCTGGAGTACTGTGTCCAGTTTTGGTCCCCCCACTACAGAAAGGATGTGGACAAATTGGAGAGAGTCCAGCGGAGGGCAATGAAAATGATTAGGGGGCTGGGGCCCATGACTTACGAGGAGAGGCTGAGGAAACTGGGGTTATTTAGTCTGATAGCAGTCTTCAACTACCTGAAGGGGGGTTCCAAAGAGGATGGAGCTTGGCTGGTCTCAGTGATGGCACATGACAGAACAAGAAGCAATGGTCTCAAGTTGCAATGTGGGAGGTCTAGGTTGGATATTAGGAAACACTATTTCACTAGGAGGGTGGTGAAGCACTGGAATGGGTTCCCTAGGGAGGTGGTGGAATCTCTATCCTTGGAGGTTTTCAAGGCGCGGTTTGACAAAGCACTGGCTGGGATGATTTAGCTGGGGTTGGTCCTGCTTTGAGCAGGGGATTGGACTAGGTGACCTCCTGAGGTCTCTTACAACCCTGATCTTCTATGATTCTATCTCTCACACTAGGCAGGACCCAGCACAAGCCCCCGTACTTCCCACTGACCCCCCAGCCCTGCTTAGGGCCCAGCATGAGGCCAAGGGACCCTCGCCCCTGCGCAGGGTGTTCTGTTCCCAGCCTACGCACAGAGCGATAGGGAAAGGAAACAGAATTCTTACTGGCAGATTGCCACATAATCCAGAAATCTAACTATGACCCAAGTCCCTGCTGATGCCAACTGGTAGAGGGCACAGGTGCACATTGGGGTTACAGGGATCCCCTTGGATATACTAGTCCACTGAAGAGTGTCACGTGAGAGCACTAATGAAAGCCTGTGTCACACTGGTTACCGTAATCATTGTGAGACATCTGTGTGGCAAATAGGAGAACAGGTATGTACAGATCCTGGCAATTATCGTCTCTAGGTCTGTGAGTTAAGGCAGGTCATCAAACGGTTATCCACGTACTCCGGGTATGGGATTGGGGGAGAGATACTTATCTCATTTGGGTTTGTCATATGTGAATGAAGGAGTGGATGGTTCACAACGGGTGCCCATTTACAGTCTGAGCACAGTGCTAATCGTTAGCCTGCAGAGATTGCAGGAAACGCCAAATCCATTGGGGTTATCCTGTGTAGGAGTCAGAGAATGAATGTTTGAAGCTCTATCTGGGTTGCGGATGAACCCCCAGTGACTCCTTCAATCTGTGTGGACAAGCCACCGGCAGGCTTGATCTTCTGAGAAAAGATCTCTGCCTGACTGGTTGGACATGCCGGGAAAAGCCCTTGGGCTAAGGTATCTCATAGGAGACAGGGGAATGATTGGTCGTTAGTCTTAGGCTTTAGAAAGTGGGTTATGATTTTGTTCTTTGTATGTAACTGTGACACTGGCAAACTAGGTGTCAGCTCTGCCAAAGCTTTAGGCCTCAACCGAGCACTGACAAATTCATTGCTGGCAACCAGTCCCACTTACCAATATGTTAGCGTGGTTAAGATGGGTAGTGGACTTACGACAATGTGTTTAGTTTTCAGTTTTTATGAAATGCCTGTAATTGCTGCATGGATTAATCCTACTTATAATGTCCGTATGCCATGCTACAAGGTAATACTTGAGTGCTTGCTCTATTAACTATAAAGTGCTTGTTCTGTACTATGTAACTCACCAACCAGGGAAAAAACTTCACCTAATGTACAATGCTGAATCCTTACAAAAGGTGTTATCTCCTGCCCATCAGGAAGGGCTGTTGAATCCAAATGGGCCATTGTGGGACATCACAACACAAAGGCTTTGTTAATGACCCCGTCGCACCCAT
This sequence comes from Chelonia mydas, assembly GCF_015237465.2. Taxonomy (NCBI): domain Eukaryota; kingdom Metazoa; phylum Chordata; order Testudines; family Cheloniidae; genus Chelonia; species Chelonia mydas. Next base: position 13,888,706 of record NC_051260.2, read on the forward strand.
GGAGAGGCTCCGTGCAAAAGGTCTGGACCCATCATCTTGAATTGTGGAAGAAGGAAATAAAACTAGATGACAAGAAACTTTTTCATCTCTCTCTCTCTCTCTTTGCTGTTTGGACTCTCACAGGCTGGAGATAGGAAACAGGAGCTGAGATCCCCTGGGTCAACCTGGGTGAGCCCTAACAGACATTCAGCGCTGACAGGTTACTACAACTGTCACCTTTTGGAACCACAGCATGTAACTCATTTGTGTATGCATGCTGCCTGCTTTAACTCTCTTATTTCATTTGCCTAGTTAATAAACCTTTAGTTAGTTTATTACAGGACTGGCTACAAGCAATGTCTTTGGGGTGTGATCTAAGGTCCAGCTTGCCTGGCGAGACAGACTGGAATGCCCACAGGGACTGTGACTCCGTGAGAAGACTGTTACAGTGCTTCTGTATTCACTCTTGTTACGGGTTTAATGAAAGCTAATCACAGAACATACCACCAGTTTGGGGTCTCTGCCTTGAGGTTGGCACTCAGGTTTGTGAGCCTCTCCAGACAGCGTGACAGTAACCATTTATCTCCATTATTCTCACTCTCGATTATGGGAATCTCTGTTTGATGATAAACTTATTCTTGTTTTCACTACAGTAGAACCTCAGAGCTGCTAACCACACACCTCCTTTGGAACCAGAAGTACGCAGTCAGGAAGCAAGAGAGACCATTCCTTTGCTAATGGTTGTGAGATTGCTTCAGCAGCTAGTTCCTTAAGTAGGACGAATTGCATTGGGCCCTGCCGTCTTGAATACAACTTATCGAACTATCCCTTAACCTGATCATTCCCTAGATTGGCTTGTGTTCCTTCCCCCTGGTTGTTAATATTAATCGTGCTGAGTATCTGGTCTCCGTTAACCATTAACCTGAAGACTGAAGCAAAATAGGCATTAAGTGCTTCAGCTTTCTTGATGTCATTGGTTGTTTGCTCTCCTTCCCCGCTAAATAGAGTACTTATGCTTTCCTTCGTCTTTCTCTTGCTCCTAATGGATTTAAAGGATTTCTTCTTACTGCTGTTTATGTCCCTTGCTAGGTGTAACTCATTTTGCACCTTAGCCATTCTGACGTCGTCCCTACAAGCTTGTGCTGTTCTTTTGTTCTCCTCCTGAGCAACCTGTCCCTGTTCCCATTTCTTCTAGGTTTCTTTTTGATTGTTGGTTCATCAAAGAGCTCCCGACGGAGCCATCTTGGCCTCTCCCTATTCTTCCTCTCTTTCCTTCACATCGGGATGGTTCGCTGTTGCGCATTCAATAGTGTCTCTTTGAGAAGCTGCCAGCCCTCCTGAACTCCTTTAGCCCGTGGTTTCTCTTCCCATGTGACCTCACCTACCCGTTCTCTGAGTTTGTTAACGTTGGCTTTTTTGAAGTCCATTGTACTTATTCTGCGAGGGCTGGGCGGTTTGAGGGAGCTCTGCGGAATCGGGCCCGACATACAGAGCTGTGCAGTGCTCACCCATGAAGGGGCCCCTGTTCTCTGGAAGGGGATGGGGCGGGAACTGAGCAGGTTTCTACTCTGGGATGTGGCTTTTCAGACATCGCAGCCGGAGGGCGCTGGACAGAACCAGGCTGGACTTCCCAACTTGGTTCAGCAGCATTTTGTCAGATGTTTGTGTTTGGTGCTTCGGTAGTACAGCAACGAGGGATCTAAAAGCAGACAGACAGATAGATAGATAAATAGTAGATAGATAGATAGATAGATAGATAGATAGATAGATAGTCTTGTAACTGTATTGGTCCCAGGATGTGTGAGAGACAAGGCGGGTGGGGTAATATCTTTTCTTGGACCAATTTCTCTTGGTGGACGGGACAAGCTTTTGAGCTTCACAGAGCTCATCTTCAGGTCTGGGGAAGGTGAACAGAGTGTCCAAGACTTCAGTCTGATCACCATCTAGTTTTATTCTTTCAGTGCTAAAAATTGTAACTGAACTTCATTGAGATCTGTCTGTCTAGACAGATTAGATTACCTGACGGTTATTGTTTTGTTTGTATTTTTAGTAGCATGGGGGGATCTGTGTCTCCTGCGGGATTTGCGGGATCTAAGGATTTTATGGGTGCGAGCGGGATAAAAACACAAGTAACAATGCGGGAGCGGGTGGGCCTGCGTATTGCAGAGCAGGACTAGAGCGGGATTAAAATAATTGTCCCATGCAGGGCTCTCATACACATCCCAGGTTGTGCCATCAGCAGCCTTGTCCCCAGTGCCTTTCCTTGGCCCAGAGGTACATGTCCTGCCCGCTGCGTTTCAGCTCCGGAGTCCTGCTGACCAGGCAGCATGCCCCGGGTTGTGCAATGGGAAGGTGTCACGTGCTTCCTGGGTAGAAACAATTCTGCATTTACAGCAGATTTTCAGTTCTTTTCTTCCTCTTTTTTATTTTCATGCCTGGGAAGCAAAGGGGGGTGATGGGTGGGATGGGGCTGATGTGGGGGTTGGGACACAGCTGCTTCCTTCCCCTCCCCAGCCCCCCGCTGACAGGAGCACAGTGGGCTGAGGCTGGGGAGTGGCTGGGGTGCACAGGGCACTGTGCAGGGAACATCCTTCTGAGCCAACGGCTGGTCCCTGCCTGTAGGAGGCTACAGCAGAGGGGACAGCGGCACAGAGCTGGGGGCAGCCTCGCTGGCTGGGGGTCTTCCTGGCGCATGAGTCTTTGGCACGATGGGGAGGATTCTTGGGGGACAGTGCTGGGGAAGCTCCGGGCACTGGGAGAGGAGGCCAGGGCAGGGGTACAGGCAGCCATCAAGAGGGGATCACAGGTCGAGCAGGGGCTGGGGCTGCGGGGGGAGATGTACACAGAGAGCTGAGCCACAGAGCCGGATGCTGATGGTGGAAGCTAGTCAAAGGGGACAGAGGAGACAGGGGCAGGGCGGAGAGTGAAACACCTGGGAATCCTCACAGCATCTCACATGTACCGCCCAGCCTGGTTCCCCGAAGGATCCTTGGGAAAACACAGATAAATGGACATGAATCTGACATCAGGAATCATAACATTCAAAAACCGGTAGGACACTTCAACCTCTCTGGCCACTCAGTAAAAGACTTAAGGGTGGCAATTCTGCAACAGAAAAGCTTCAAAAACAGACTCCAACGAGAAACTGCTGAGCTTGAATTAATATGCAAACTAGATACCATTAACTTCCATTAAGAAGTGTGAGCAACAAGGGTGATGTCCTGGTGGGACTCTACTATAGACCACCGGACCAGGGGGATGAGGTGGACGAGGCTTTCTTCTGGCAACTCACGGAAGTTAATGGATCGCAGGCCCTGGTTCTCATGGGAGACTTCAATCACCCTGATATCTGCTGGGAGAGCAATACAGTGGTGCACAGATAATCCAGGAAGTTTTTGGAAAGTGTAGGGGACAATTTCCTCGTGCAAGTGCTGGAGGAACCAACTAGGGGCAGAGCTCTTCTTGACTGGCTGCTCACAAACAGGGAAGAATTAGTAGGGGAAGCAAAAGTGGATGGGAACCTGGGAGGCAGTGACCATGAGATGGTCGAGTTCAGGATCCTGACACAAGGAAGAAAGGAAAGCAGCAGAATACGGACCCTGGACTTCAGAAAAGCAGACTTTGACTCCCTCAGGGAACTGATGGGCAAGATCCCCTGGGAGAATAACATGAGGGGGAAAGGAGTCCAGGAGAGCTGGCTGTATTTTAAAGAATCCTTATTGAGGTTACAGGGACAAAGCATCCTGCTGTGTAGAAAGAATAGTAAATATGGCAGGCGACCAGCTTGGCTTAACAGTGAAATCCTTGCTGATCTTAAACACAAAAAAGAAGCTTACAAGAAGTGGAAGACTGGACAAATGACCAGGGATGAGTATAAAAATATTGCTCGGGCATGCAGGAGTGAAATCAGGAAGGCCAAATCACACCTGGAGTTGCAGCTAGCAAGAGATGTTAAGAGTACCAAGAAGGGTTTCTTCAGGTATGTTAGCAACAAGAAGAAAGTCAAGGAAAGTGTGGGCCCCTTACTGAATGAGGGAGGCAACCTAGTGACAGAGGATGTGGAAAAAGCTAATGTTCTCAATGCTTTTTTTGCCTCTGTCTTCACGAACAAGGTCAGCTCCCAGACTACTGCACTGGGCAACACAGCATGGGGAGGAGGTGACCAGCCCTCTGTGGAGAAAGAAGTGGTTCGGGACTATTTAGAAAAGCTGGACGTGCACAAGTCCATGGTGCCGGATGCGTTGCATCCGAGAGTGCTAAAGGAGTTGGCGGATGTGATTGCAGAGGCATTGGCCATTATCTTTGAAAACTCATGGCGATCGGGGGAAGTCCCGGACGACTGGAAAAAGGCTAATGTAGTGCCCATCTTTAAAAAAGGGAAGAAGGAGGATCCTGGGAAATACAGGCCAGTCAGCCTCACCTCAGTCCCCGGAAAAATCATGGAGCAGGTCCTCAAGGAATCAATCCTGAAGCACTTACACGAGAGGAAAGTGATCAGAACAGTCAGCATGGATTCACCAAGGGCAAGTCATGCCTGACTAATCTAATTGCCTTCTATGACGAGATAACTGGCTCTGTGGATGAAGGGAAAGCAGTGGATGTGTTTTTCCTTGACTTTAGCAAAGCTTTGGACACGGTCTCCCACAGTATTCTTGCCAGCAAGTTAAAGAAGTATGGGCTGGATGAATGGACTATAAGGTGGATAGAAGAAAGATGACTAGATTGTTGGGCTCAACGGGTAGTGATCAATGGCTCCATGTCTAGTTGGCAGCCGGTATCAAGTGGAGTGCCCCAAGGATCGGTCCTGGGGCCGGTTTTGTTCAATATCTTCATAAATGATCTGGAGAATGGTGTGGATTGCACCCTCATCAAGTTTGCAGATGACACTAAACTGGGAGGAGAAGAAGATACGCTGGAGGGTAGGGATAGGATACAGAGGGCCCTAGACAAATTGGAGGATTGGGCCAAAATAAATCTGTTGAGGTTCAACAAGGACAAGTGCAGAGTCCTGCACTTTGGACGGAAGAATCCCATGCACCGCTACAGACTAGGGACCGAATGGCTCGGCAGCAGTTCTGCAGAAAAGGACCTAGGGGTTACAGTGGACGAGAAGCTGGATATGAGTCAACAGTGTGCCCTTGTTGCCAAGAAGGCCAATGGCATTTTGGGATGTATAAGTAGGGGCATTGCCAGTACTGTGTCCAGTTTTGGGCCCCACACTACAAGAAGGATGTGGAAAAATTGGAAAGAGTCCAGTGGAGGGCAACAAAAATGATTAGGGGACTGGAACACATGAGTTATGAGGAGAGGCTGAGGGAACTGGGGATGTTTAGTCTACAGAAGAGAAGAATGAGGGGGGATTTGATAACTGCTTTCAACTACCTGAAAGGGGGTTCCAAAGAGGATGGCTCTAGACTATTCTCAGTGGTAGCGGATGACAGAACAGGGAGTAATGGTCTCAAGTTGCAGTGGGGGAGGTTTAGGTTGGATATTAGGAAAAACTTTTTCACTAGGAGGGTGGTGAAACACTGGAATGCGTTACCTAGGGAGGTGGTGGTGGAATCTCCTTCCTTAGAAGTTTTTAAGGTCAGGCTTGACAAAGCCCTGGCTGGGATGATTTAATTGGGGATCGGTCCCGCTTTGAGCAGGGGGTTGGACTAGATGCCCTCCTGAGGTCCCTTCCAACCCTGATATTCTATGATTCTATGATTCTAACTTGGGTTTGGATAGAGACTGGGAGTGGCTGGGTCATTACACATATTGAATCTGTTTCCCCATGTTAAGTATCCTCACAGCTTCTTGCCAACTGTCTAAATGGGCCATCTTGATTATCACTACCAAAGTTTTTTTCTCCTGGTGATAATAGCTCATCTTAATTAATTAGCCTCTTACAGTTTGTATGGCAACTTCCACCTTCTCTGTATGTATATATATATATCTTCTTACTATATGTTCCATTCTATGCATCCGACAAAGTGGGCTGTAGCCCACGAAAGCTTATGCTCTAATAAATTTGTTAGCCTCTAAGGTGCCACAAGTACTCCTGGTTTTTTTTGCGGAGACAGACTAACACGGCTGCTACTCTGACACCAGGAAATGGGGTTCTCTCACTGCTAGGGCAAAAGGAGTGATGGAAGCCTGAGACGGTGGATGGACTCTAGATGTCCTGGGGATAGAGAGATTAGATAGAATGGGGATGGCTGGATGGAAATACACAAAATCATGTTCCAATTCCTATTTGATGTCCCTCCCAACCTCTGGGTGTGACTTGCCCTGCGGTGCCCAGAGGTGCCTGACCCCAGAGGCATGTCCATCACTGAGTTAGTGAAGGCGAATAACCGTGACTGCTGATTTTCCTCGTGTCTTCCCCATGGGGCAGGGATTGGTGCTCTAACCGCCCCATCTCTGCTGCTCCCTTCCAGGGAATGCCTGGCTGCAGTTTCCTAGGGGCCCGAAGGGGGCAGCAAAGTCCATATTCACCCTTTACGCCCTGCATGCCATGTCGTTCGTGCTGTGGGCCGTGCTCCTCGCCATGGCAATTGCGAAGTGTAAGTATCCTGGAGAGGATTTAGGACCATGACAGAGGAACAGTCCCAATGGAAAAGCCCAGGGGTGCAATCCTGGCTCCATTAAGTCAATGGTCAAACTCTCATTGGCTTCAAAGAGGCCAAGATATCACCCCACATGTCCCTCCCCGCCCCAGCCCGTGTCTCTGTCAATGGCCAGGGTGGGAAACTGCAGGTGTTGGGTATAATCCCCCATAATGCACTTTGCTGTGCCCTAGTACTGCTAATTGTAAGACAAGGCTCATTAAGTCAGGCCACCCGACCGCCAGCTCACAGCAGTGGGGCCAAGAGGCACCGACTCATGGGTGCTCCGGGGCTGGAGCACCCATGGGGACAAACTAGTGGGTGCTTAGCACCCACCAGCAGCCCCACCAATCAGCTCCTCCCGCTTCCTCCCAGCTCCTCCTGCCCGCCACGATCAGCTGTTCAGTGGCCTGCAGGAGGCACTGGAGGGGGGAAGAGGAGGAGGGGGGGCAGGAAGAGGCAGGGTAGGGGGCAGGGTGGGGGCATGAAGAGGTTGGGTGGGGCCTTCTTGAAAGGGGTGGAATGAGGGTGGGGCCTGGGTCAGAGAGAAGGACCAGCAGCCCCAGGGAAATCACATTGTCTGCGCCTCTGACGGGGCCCCTTCCCAGGGTCTGCACTCTGAGCAGGAACACACTGGGGTGTGATGCTTGAATGTATCCTCATGTGCCACAAGCTAGTACAGTGTGTGTTGGGACCCCCTCTGGCAGCTGCTCCACATCGGATGACAGCCCAACTACTGCTGCCGGCCAACAGAGCTGCTCCTTTAGCTCAAGTGGTTCGAGGTCTTTGCTGCAGGGGTCAGATATTCAAACCCTGCTGATGACACCTGGCGGGAGATTACACACAGCTGCAGTGTTGCCAGCTCCAGGTGGTTGAATTAAAGCCCCAGCTCCTGGAGTCATGTGATTAGGTGAGACTCTCAGCTTTCATTTAAAAAATGGAGACAGTTTCTAGCTGCAGAGAAAAGCCTGAGAAAGTGACGTGACCATTTTTAAGCCAATCTCATTTGGGGTTGGCCAGACTGCGCCAGGGCAGGGGTGGCTCAGAGAGGACTGGGAGATTGTCTCCCCCAGACACGAGTGAGCAGTGGGAAGCTGGGAAATAGAAATGCAGTATTCCTCCCTGGGCCATGACTCCAAACTGAAAACCCATCCCTATTCTGAGTCCCCCAAAACCATATAAACAACAGCTGAGGTCTGTCCCTCTTTCTAGACGCAGAGATGTCCAGGGAGCTGGAGCAGATGCGGACTGATCAATCCGTGCTCAGAGCCAGTGGTAACAATTCAGCTTACTCCCAGGTGTCCGTTTGTTGGTATTGCTGTTGTTACCCCTTTGGCCCAGCAGCCAGGTTCCTTGCTCAGAAATCTCCACAGCTGCCCCTCCAGGGAGCTCTGTGCCCGGGGAGCTCTGTCTCTGCTCTTCCCCGGGTCCCACTCACAGCTCCTTCAGAAGGTGAGGGCAGGCGGGGGTGTGGAGCAGGGCTCAGGAGGAGGAAGGCCGGGGTGGGGGAACAGGAGTAGGAAGCTGAGATGGGGCTGGAGTATTCCAGCCCTGGGTGGCCATGGCAATCTGGGATCCCCCCCACACCAGTTCCAGCCTGAGTAAGCAGCATTTGGGATTCATTCCCTGGGATGGAGGCATCGAGGCAGGAAACCCAGGGCCAAGCCCCACCCTTGCGGACTCCTGGCCGGGACGCACCCAGTACCCCCAGAGCCTGCGCTGAGGGCTCTGTGTGCACCAGGGGCCCCATTCTGAATGGCGGGGCGGGGAGGGCGGGGGGCGGGAAGCTGATTAACCCTTTAGTGCCGGGGATTCTCACCCCAGTGTGTTCCCAGTCTGGGCTTTGGGGAACAGTCTGGGTTGGGCTGCTACAGAGAGGCTGTTTCTTGTGCCCCAGAATCATTTGGGGAAAAGCTGGGAGAAAACTGGGGATGGGGGCTATCAAGGCTGAGTCCCCACTCTGGTACTTTGAGTGTAGAAGGTGGGGGCCCGCAAGGATTCTAAAAATTAATACTGGCCACTCCAGGGTTGTATTAAAACTCCCAAGTTTACAGCTTTTCTCTGACCTTGGCTTGATAAACGCTGCCACCACCCAAATGCAAAAAAGGCCCCTTGGACCCAGGAAGGAGCACTTGGGAATTCCTCCTTGTGGGGTACCCTGAAGCCCTTTCACCCGTCCGCCCCGGGGAAGAGCTAAGAAAGAAAACAAAGGAAAGCAGCTGTTGCCACCAGCTAATCCAACAGCAGATACACAAACCTCTTAGGACACAAAAATCCAAATCCTGTTTTTAAAAAAGGTAAATTTTATTAAAAACAAAAAGAAAGAAAATACATCCAGAACTTAGGCTTTTGCTCAATTTGAAAAGAACAATTCCAAAAATTAAGCACCCAAAATAGATTTCTTGGGGGTTCAGCTTAAAGGTTACAAGCAAACAAAAGAATCTGGGGTTAGCAGAGAGGAGAGCCACAAGCCAAAATAAAGAAATAACCTGATCGCATCTAGCTAAACATTCCCTGTCCCAATGAGTCCTGCTAGGTATGGAAAATAATTTTTAATACCTGGTTCAAACCTTACACAGCATTGCTGCTCCCTGTCCCTGCAGCCCAGAGAGAATAACCGACAAAGGGAAAGTTTCTTTCCCAATTTTAAAAAGTTCTAGCCTTCCCATTGGCTCTTTTGGTCAGGTGTCCACTTTGTTTTCTCTACCTGCGGGACTTTTTTACCCTTTACAGGTAAAGCAAGGAGAGAACAGCTTCCAAGAGGGATTTTACAGCTAACTGGCTGGCTGGGTGTTCATCAAAGGGAGCTACCCCCCTTTATTTATCACAGGGGCCCATTAGGGGCTGAGGGGAGGCAGGTAGATTCAAGGGCTTGGCAGAAAGAGGAGGCCCAGGTGTAATAAGCTCGGGGCAGGGCAGTGGGGGTGTCATAAATATAAAGGGAAGGGTAACAACCTTTATGTAAGCAGTAACATAAAATCCCTTCTGGCCAGATGTACTGCATCACTTTAGCTGTAAGGGGTTAAGAAGCTCAAATAACCTGGTTGGCACTTGACCAAGAGGACCAATAAGGAAAGAAGATACTTTCAAATCTGTGGGGGAGGACGGTTTTGTCTGTGCTCTCTTTGTTTGTTCCCTGTCCGGACGGTACAACATCTCCTGAAAACATACCTGAAATAATTCATCTAAGTTTACAAAAACTGTAAGAAAGGCAAGGAAATGCATTAGATTATCTTTTGTTTTAGCTTGTGAATTGTCCCTATGCTAAGAGGTAGTTTAATTCTTGTTTTGTAACTGGGAAGCAGAGTCAGAGGAGAGTCCTCTGTGTTTAAAATCTTTTTATTTATCCTGTAAAATTACCTTCCATCCTGATTTTGCAGGTGTGATTCTCTTACTTTTTTTAATAAATAAAATATTTCTTTTAAGAACCTGATTGATTTTCAGTGTCTTAAAACCCAAAGGGTTTGGTCTGTGTTCACACTGTAACCAATTGGTTAGCATATTATTCTCAAGCCTCCCAAGGAAAGGGGGTGAAGGGGCTTGGGGGAATATTTTGGGGGACTAGGGACTCCAAGTGACCCTTTCCTGCATTTTTGTGTGAATCACTTGGTGGTGTCAGCAATACCGTTCAAGGACAAGGAAAGGAATTTGTGCCTTGGGGAAGTTTTCAACTTAATCTGGTAAAATATAAACTTAGGGGGTCTTTCATACAGGTCCCCACATCTGTACCCCAGAGTTCAGAGTGGGGAGGGGACCCTGACAGGAGGAGAGGAAGGGCTCCTGCTGGGATTTGGGGAGAGGGGGCAGGATTGATCTGAATAAATTTGACCCTGGTGAAAGGCTGGTGTCCTGCTGGAGTTTTAAGCTTGGTCTCCAGTCCCTAATGACTGTATCGGACCGACTGTAACAAACTCGGTGCCTCCCACTGCTGAGAAAGGGGCCCTATTTCAGTGTCACAGACAGGCCCCAAATCCCGGTGCTTACGGTCTGTACACAGACACGCCAGGCCGAGCTGCACACACCCGTGGCTTTGGATAGCTTCTGGCAGCTTTGGACACACAGAACATGGTTAGCGCCACTGGAGGCTCCCAAACTATTTAAAGAAGGGGTGGGCAAGCTTTTTGGCCCTAGGGCCACATTGGGAAATAGAAATGGTATGGCGGGCCATGAATGCTCACAAAATTGGGGTTGGGGTGTGGGAGGGGGTGAGGGCTCTGGTTAGGGGTGGGGGCTCTGGGGTGGGGCTTGGGATGAGGAGTTTGGGGTGTAGGAGGGTGCTCTGGGCTGGGACAGAGATATTCAGAGGATCAGGGCTGGGGCAGGGGTGCGGGAAGGGGTGCGGTTCCGGCTGCGGGTGCAGGAGGGTGCTCCGGGATGAGATGAAGGGGTTTGGAGAGTGCGAGGGGGATCCGGGCTGAGGCAGGGGGTTGGAGCGCAGGGAGAGGCTGAGGGGTGCAGGCGCCGAGCAGCGCTTAACTCAAGTGGCTCCCGGAAGCAGTGGAATATCCCTTCTCCAGCTCCTAGGCAGGGGTGCAGCCAGGTGGCTCTGGATGCTGCCCCATCTGCAGGCACCGCCCCTGCAGCTCCCATTGGAGCACGGGAGAGGACCATTGGAGAGTGTAGGAGCCGGAGCGGGGCCATTCCATAGTTTCTGGGAGCTGCATGGTGCAACCCCTGACCCTGCTCCGTGGCTGGAGTGCTGGAGTGGGGTTGAGCTGCGGGGTGCAGCCCCGACCCTGCTCCCCTGTCAGAGCGGGGCTGCACCACCCGGCTTGGCCAGCACCCCAGCGCCCCGGCCGGAGGAGGGCTGAGTCGTGCGGTGCAGCCCCTGACCCAGCGCGCCAGCCGGAGTGGGGACGAGCTGCGTGGTGCAGCCCCCGACCCAGCACCCCAGCTTGAGCAGGGCCAAGCCGCATGGTGTGGCGTGTGACCCAGCGCCCCGACAGGTCTGAGACACCATGGCAAGGAGAAGTTTGTGCTGCCATAGCCCATGTAGGTGGCAGCTTCTCCCACTGATAATGTGACATCCTCCACTGCATGGGTGTGAACTGAGGGCCTGTAACAGTAATGTCTTGGCCCAGTGGTTAGAGCCCTGCTCTGGGACTCAGCAGTGCTGGCTTCCATCCCTGACTGTGCTGCTGGGTGGCCTTGGTCAAGTCACTGCCCCGCTCTGGGCCTCAGGTTCTCCTTCTGCAAAATGGCCAAATGATGCTTTGTAAAGTGCTTTTCTCTCCCCTGATGAAAGGTACTATCTCCAAGCTGGGCCAAAGGAGCAGCTTCATTAACTGGTAGTAGGTTGTTATCCCCTAGTGGCCCAGTAATGAGGCTGCTCTGCTAGCAGTTGACACTCTCCCCAGCCCTTTGTTCATTTGGATAATTCAAGATATAAGCAGAGTCAGAATGAGCTCTCCCCTAACATCTGGTGGTGAGCTGTGGAAAAGGACTTCAGGGGCTGATCTTGTTTGCATGGGCACACCCACCCTGCCTAACATGATGGGACTACTTGCCCAAATGGTCACTTTGGCTGCTGTGGGATCCCCAGTCTCTTTGTTATTGGGGCAGGAGTAATAAAGGTTGTTATCCTGGTTATGTGAATCAAGGACTGTAGAAGCGTACTGGGCTTTTTATGTCTGAGGGACTCACCCTCAACTAAGTAGCACTGACCAGGCAAGGGATATGGGTTCCAAAGGCCAGTGAATTAGGAGAAGATTGGGAGTAGGTATTTGTACCTGGTGGTATGGGGGTCTGAAACACTACCTTGAGTGGTTCTCTTTCCACTGTGTAATAATAGAGCTAATTTAGACTGAAGTAAGAGTCTTGTTACATATAGCAGAGCTGAAATCATTGATACCTAGGTCAAAGCATTAGATCTACTGTGGGCTAATGGTTCTGGTGCAAGAAAATTATCCATGTTTACCAGCAGTGAGGCTCCCCTACTGAGAGCTGTGTTAAGTGCAGGGGGCCTGAAGACATATTGGTGAGTGGCTAGTGAGATGACTGGCAGAGAAATGTGGCCAGCTGGGTGGCTAGTGGGAGAGGCATGGCCAGCTGGTGGCTGGCGAAAGGGCTGGTGGAGAGGACGGGAGCAGAACCCCACAGAGAGGAGTGGCAATTGGTGGTCGAGGGCCTGAGCAGTGGAGAGTGTGAGGTGCCTCCATACCTCCCCCCCTTCCACCCAGGCTGGGAGGTGAACTCTGCAGATGAACTTCTGAACTCTGGGGCTGCACTGACCAAGGACAGCAACTGTGAGTTGGGTGACTTTTGGGTTGCTGGACTTAAGACCCTGAGGGGAAAAGGACATTGCCCAACTTACTTGGGGGTGGGTCTTTTGCTCTTGGTTTGTGTTATGAATCCTGTTTGTGGTGTTTCCCCAACATAACGCTGCATTGTTTCCATCCTTTATTAAAAGGCTTTTGCTACACGCAGACTCCGTCATAGAATCATAGAATATCAGGGTTGGAAGGGACCCCAGAAGGTCATCTAGTCCAACCCCCTGCTCGAAGCAGGACCAATTCCCAGTTAAATCATCCCAGCCAGGGCTTTGTCAAGCCTGACCTTAAAAACCTCTAAGGAAGGAGATTCTACCACCTCCCTAGGTAACGCATTCCAGTGTTTCACCACCCTCTTAGTGAAAAAGTTTTTCCTAATATCCAATCTAAACCTCCCCCATTGCAACTTGAGACCATTACTCCTCGTTCTGTCATCTGCTACCATTGAGAACAGTCTAGAGCCATCCTCTTTGGAACCCCCTTTCAGGTAGTTGAAAGCAGCTATCAAATCCCCCCTCATTCTTCTCTTCTGCAGACTAAACAATCCCAGCTCCCTCAGCCTCTCCTCATAAGTCATGTGTTCCTGTCCCCTAATCATTTTTGTTGCCCTTCGCTGGACTCTCTCCAATTTATCCACATCCTTCTTGTAGTGTGGGGCCCAAAACTGGACACAGTACTCCAGATGAGGCCTCACCAGTGTCGAATAGAGGGGAACAATCACGTCCCTCGATCTGCTCGCTATGCCCCTACTTATACATCCCAAAATACCATTGGCCTTCTTGGCAACAAGGGCACACTGCTGACTCATATCCAGCTTCTCGTCCACTGTCACCCCTAGGTCCTTTTCCGCAGAACTGCTGCCTAGCCATTCGGTCCCTAGTCTGTAGCGGTGCATTGGATTCTTCCATCCTAAGTGCAGGACCCTGCACTTGTCCTTGTTGAACCTCTTCAGATTTCTTTTGGCCCAAACCTCCAATTTGTCTAGGTCCTTCTGTATCCTATCCCTCCCCTCCAGCGTATCTACCACTCCTCCCAGTTTAGTATCATCCGCAAATTTGCTGAGAGTGCAATCCACACCATCCTCCAGATCATTTATGAAGATATTGAACAAAACCGGCCCCAGGACCGACCCCGTCCTAGCGAGAGGGGAAGTATCGCCTCTTAGAGGCGCCCAGGGCGGTGGTATGTATTTGTCCCAGGTCTCTGCGTGGGGGCTTGAGCCAGTTTTGCATTGTGTTAGTGAAACGGAACCCCTAGATACTGAACCCGGCCCTTGTTGCTGACAAGTCTGACGGGCAGAAGCGTTACATAAATAAAAGACAAACGGAGCGATATTCCTCAGGGGCTGCTTAAATAAAACCTCCTCCCTCTTTAGGAGTTTGTTGCACTCCCAGGAACCAGGAGGTAAAACTTCGGAAGATCTGCAAGAGATCTGAACGGAGCAAGCACAGACACCGCAGCCAAGCGCTACCGAAGAACATTTCAAGTGTCATCGCAGAGCGAGGCGGCGAGGTGAAACCGTAGCTGCGTATGTGGAAGAGCTAAAAATATTCGCTGACTAGGGCTCGGTTGGAAATGTCCTACGTGCTGCAGGGCAGATTAGTAACACCACAAACCAATGAGGGACTTCAAGGACGACTGCTGGCAGAAGGGGACGTAACCTGGCCCAAAGCAACAGACACTGGAAGCAGCAGTGAAAAAACTTACAAGCTTTGCCCTTAAAAGGCAGGGACAATCAAAGTGACTCAGGCACCTTAGAGGTGTTTCCGCATCAGTTTGTAACTTTAAAATGGCAGCATCTCAAGCCCCGGAGGGCAGGGCCGGATTTACACCTTATGCGCCCCAAGGCACAGCATCTTCAGCGCCCCCTTGCCTGCAGCTGGCCTTCGTGTTGCACACAATTTTAGAGAGGTAAGGTGCCCCTAGAATGCCCAGCGCCCCGAGGCATGTGCCTACTATGCCTATTTGGAAATCCGGCCCTGCCGGAGGGTAGACCTCAATGGTACGTCTACACAGCATACTAAGCCGGGGCTCTGGCTCAGGTTTAAGACCAACTTCCACACAGGATTTAGTTTGACTCAGGCTTGCAGAGCCTGCTAGGGGGTGGGGTCAGAGCCGAAGTCCCACTGCCATGCAAGTCAGAGCCCAAACGTTCTGTAGTGTGGATGCAGCTTAGCTCCATGTCACCCGACTTGTGTGTGGAGAGTCCGCCAACACTATCTTACAATCCCCAGGGACTGTGCTTCCCAGCCCTTCAATTCCAAAACTTGCCACTTGCTTTCCAGGAACCTTATGTAACACGGGGATACTGAAAATGGCCTCCTTTGTAAAGGACATTGAGACCTTCTGAGGAAATGAGCTAGAGAAGAGGTAGGTAGTATTAGGGTGCAGGTCCAACACAGGTTGGTCCAGCCCCTCTCCTCAACAAGGGGTCAGCTGCTGCTCTGGAGGTGAAAGGCTCTTGGTATCTCCTCAACCACCAGGCCCCGTAATGTCCTCGGGACGATGCCCCTCTGGGTTCCTGACCAGGATGTCGGTTATTCTTTCCCCTGAGAATCAACCCTTAAGATTGGCCCACTTCCCACGGCATTGGGAGATGAGTCAGAGCTGCGGGACACCAGTGTGGTGCTGAGGTGGGCCAGCTACTGCTCTCATTTACCCGGGTGTGGGGCAGGAGTAACTCTACTGAAGTCAATGGGGTTAGGCATGATTTCCCCGTGGAATATTCCAGCTGCTGGGGGTGGTTCGAACAAGGCTTCCCACGCCCAGGAAAGACAGAGCCTGCTCCCTCCGCCCACCTTGAGGAGCAGCAATCAGCTGTTTGTGGTGAAGCAGCAGCTTCCTCTCCCATGGGAAGACTGCAGTGTCTGGTGGTGGGCTGGAGCAGGGAGGTGTTTCAGACCTGCTCCCCTTTTCCTCCACATTCTTCACTGCTGTGTAAGTGGGGTTGGACTGAGCTCCCCTCTGATGTGGAGCGATGAGCTGGGGGAACAGACTCCAGGAGCAGACCATGTTTGCCTAAGCACCCTACTCTGCCGAGGAACTCAGCGGAGGGAACTGCTTCGCCAAAGTGATCCCTTTTGGCTGCTGTTGGTTTACAAATCACTTTAGCAGGGAGCGGAGGGGAATGGCATGTGGTGACCCTGATTGTGTGAGGAAAGGGCAGCAGAACTGTGCTTAGCCTGCCCTGATTGATGCTCACTCGCTAAGCATCGGGGTAGGGATGCCAAATCCCCATGAGAGTGAGAGGGAAAGAGGGTCGGGACAGGAGTTTGAAGGCAGAGCTGATTAGACACACTGGAGAGTCTTTGTTTTGTTAAGTTTCAGAGTAGCAGCCGTGTTAGTCTGTATCCGCAAAAAGAACAGGAGGACTTGTGGCACCTTAGAGACTAACAAATTTATCTGAGCATAAGCTTTCGTGAGCTACAGCCCACTTCATCAGTGAAGTGAGCTGTAGCTCACGAAAGCTTATGCTCAAATAAATTGGTTAGTCTCTAAGGTGCCACAAGTCCTCCTGTTCTTTTTGTTTTGTTTTGTTAGGCGATCGCTAGAGCTGAAATCACTGAGAACCAGGTCTAGCCGCTGAGCCTTAGGGCACGTCCACGCTGAACACGCTGCATCGGCACAGCTGCACCGAGGCCACCGTGGCACTTTAATGGAGAGAGCTTCTCCCGTCGGTGTAGTTAATCCACCTCCCCAAGAGGCGGTAGCTGTGTCGATGGGAGAAGCTCTCCTGCCCACCCAGCGGTGTCTACACAGGGGGTCAGGCTGGGATAACTACATCGCACAGGGGGCGGGGGGGAGGCGGTTTTCTCACACCCCTGAGCGACGTAGTTATACCGATGTAGGTCTGTAGGTCTCAGTTGTATATGCGGTGGGGGCCGCAGCATATGAGGTATTTCTCGACGCCATCTCCCCACCTCCCGCCCCTCCGGCGGGAGTTGAACTCACATGAACGCTCTGAAGGCTGAGCCTTCGCTGACCAAGGACAGCAGCTGTGAGTGGGGTGCAGGGGAGAGAAAGCGCAAAGACAGGTTAAAGGAGAATTTGTTGGACTTTCAGACCGCCAGGGGAGAAACTGAGGCAAAGGATACTGCCCAATATATTCTGGGGTAGGAGTTTGCTCATGGTTAAGGCTACGATTATGTCACGGAGGTCACAGACTTGAGCCTTTCCCCTCCAATTAGCTCTGCCCCCCAATAATCCCCACCCAAGAACTGATCAGGGGGCAGGGAGCTCCCTAGCCTGATGGGGAAGGCCACCGGTCACCTCACCCCCGACGCCTGCGATGGGCTCTACTTGGCGAGGCCCCACTGCCCGGACCCGTCTCCTCCCGGAGGGGCTGGGCTGCGATGCTGATCTTCTTGACGCCATGGAAGGGGGCGGCGTGGGGCGTGCCGGCATGGACGGGAAAGGCCGTCTCCACCACCAAATATCCCCAGCTCCACCACAGCGGGTGGCGGGGGACCTCTGCAGTTGCCTAACCACAGCGGGAAGAGGGGAGACCCCCCCTCCGATCTCTCAGCCACTACAGGGAGTGAGGGGACCCCACAGCAGCCCAGCCTCCCGTGGGCAGTGGAGGACCCTAAACCTCCCAGTTGCTGCAGGTGGTGGGGAACCGGAGCTCCCTGATGCCGCAGGTGATGGGACCCCCCACAACTGCTCAGCTGCCATGGGGAGCAGGGGACTACGAAGCTCCCATTCACTGCAGCTGCGGTGGGGGACCCCGGAGCTCCAGGAGCAGTGGGCGCTGAGATGAACCCGCCTCCCCGTTTTGTCAGTATAGTTTTAGTGAAAGTCAGGACAGGTCACAGGCTTCTGTGAATTGTTGTTTATTGCCTGCGACCTGTCCGTGATTTTTACAAAAATAGCTTTGCCTTATTCATGGTCAGAAGCTTTTGAATTTTGGTTGTGGGGTTTCCCATATTACTGCCAGGTTCCTTTCCCCTTTTTATTGAAAGTTCTCTTTGTTATACACAGACTCAGTGCTTGTGACAGGGGATGTAATTGCCTCTTAGAGGCACCTGGGGTGGTCTGAAGTTTTCCCAGATTACTGGGTGGGGGTCTGACGGGTTCGGTCACAGAGATCCCCTTGGGACTGTCACCTGATGTGCTGAAATTACCTCTGAGTCAGTTTTCCCTGCCAACTTGGGACTCCAGAAACTGGCCTTGTTGAGCCAGACACGCTAGCCCTCTGCAACACAGACCCAGGGTCTGGGCCATGCCCCCAAAGCTGAAGACTTTAACTAATAACAGCTCAGCAGGTTACCTGTCTCCAGCACCCAGACACCCAGCTCCCAATGGGATCCAAACCTCAAATACATCTGTTTTACTCTGTATAAAGTTTACTCATGGTAAATTCGTAAATTCTTCGCCCTCTGTATCACTGATAAAGAGATATGTACAGCTGTTTGCTCCCCCAGGTGTTAATCACTTACTCTGGGTTTATTAATATTCAAAAGTGATTTTATTAAGTATAAAGAGTAGGATTTAAGTGGTTTCAAGTAATAACAGCCAGAACAAAGTAAGTCACACAGCAAAATAAAACAAAATACGCAAGTCTGAGCCTAGGACATTAAGAAACTGATTACAGGTATCAAGTATCAGAGCGTGAGCTGTGTTAGTCTGTATCCACAAAAACAACGAGGAGTCCGGTGAAAACCTTAAAGGCTAACAGATTTATTTGGGCATAAGCTTTCAAGGGTAAAAAACCCACCCACTTGCATCTGAAGAAGTGGGTTTTTTACCCAAGAAAGCTTATGCCAAATAAATCTGTTTGTCTTTAAGGTGCCACCGAACTCCTCGTTGTTTTTGACTACAGGTAATATCTCACCCTCAAAGATGTTCCAATTAGCTTCTTTCACAGACTAGAATCCTTCCTAGTCTGGGCCCAGTCCTTTCCCCTGGTACAGTCTTTGTTCCATTCAGCAGACATCTCAGGTGGTAAGTTGTGGTTTTCTCATGACTGGCACCCCCTTTGTCCTGCTCCACCCCCTTTATAGCTTTGGCACAAGGCGGGAATCTTTTGTCTCTCTGGGTCCCCACCCCTCCTTCTAAATGGAAAAGTACCAGGTTTAAGATGGATTCCATTACCAGGTGACATGGTCACACGTCACTGTAATACCCCTAGTCTCCATTCCCCACGGGCTGGCCCACACGTACACAGGAAGGCTTTCAAGTAACTAAGGCCATTTATGACTGATTGTTTCTGGAGCACCCTTAATGGCCTCCACTTAATGTTTTTCATCAGTGATACAAGTTTATATCTTATTCTCCTAACTCCAGATATAGAAATAAAACATGCAAACAAATAGGATGAACACACTTAGTAGATTACAAGCTTTCTAAAGACACCCTACAAGGGGTATTTAGCGTAAAGCATATTCCAGTTATGTCATATTCAGAAGCATATTTCCATAAAGCGTAGGGAGTGCAACATCACAGGGGGCTCCGGCTGGTTCTGTTTTGTATTGGAACTGCTAGGTATTGAACCCGGCCCTGGTTGTTGCCGCCTCCACCTGGCAGAAGGGTTACTCCTGGCAAGAAAAGCAGGACAATGACAATAGGTTCCAAGGCCACGGAGAGTGGAATGTGCAAACTGGCGGGTTGTCTCTAGGAGGCGACACACAAAGCCCCTGGATCCTGACCCATAGGGATAATGGAGCCAAGGGAAATTCTTCACAGTGCTGACTGCTCATTGGGGATGATTCGTCTGCACTGACAAGGTTTCAATCCCAGGGACAATCTGATATATTCAGATCATTACACTGCAAGAGCCAATGCCTGCCTCGTCCACAGTGAGTGACCCCTGGAGCTCTCAGGAGAGCCAAGGGAAGGAAATGTGGAGGGGCCAGGACAGGGCATTCTGTTCTGGTGCCTAAGACATCTAGGATACTCCTCGATAGTGACCGACTCACTTACACTTCCAGTGACTTTCCCAGCTGGCTCATAACCAATCCTGAGTCATTCGGGGGGCAAAGCACCTTTACAGCAGTAAGGAGACCCAGCTAGAGATGAGTGTTTCACAGGCTGGTATTGGAACAGAGCAGAGGACCTCTTACCGTCTTGGTGCTGGTGGTGGGGACAGCAGACATGGATAGATCGGATGTCTGAGATTTCGTGCTGGACGTTCGGAATCCCTTGATCCATCTCCTGTACTCCTCTCTCACCTGGAGAGTGAGGGACACAGTCACTGCACTATGTAACTAACTCTGAGGAGATCAGACATGGCCACCGCGAGGCCGGTGAAGGCGCTGGGTGGGCGCTGACGGGCCGCGGGCATTACCTGCCGATTGAGGAGGCAGTGCACCAGGAAGATGAAGGGTCCCTGCAGGCTGCTGACGATGGTGAATAAATACGCCATGACCGTGCCTGCTGGTCCTACTTGGAGGAGACCAAGGCTCCATGTGCAGCCCAGGATGAAGAGCTGGGCAATGGCTTTAAAGGTCAGTAACCTGGATAAAGGCAGATGGAGAGATCCCGTTACAATAACCCTATGGAGAGCAATTGCATCAGGAGGATCTGGACAGAGTCGGGTGGAAGTACCGGCCCCAGCTTTCCTATGTGGAACAGGGTTACTGTCAAAGCAAACACTGTGGGAATTTGTTCCCATGGATCCTAGATATGCTGTTCCCGTCCTGCAATCCCTCCCTCCCTCCCAGTGCCAAGGACCCTCCAAACCAAGGCATCTGACCCTCCAGGATTGTTTCGTTGCCTTCTCACCTGTGGTCTCTGAGGGTGGACACATCTGCATTGAGGGAGGAGAGTCTGTTTCTCAGGATCCACAGGGTAAGGGCAAAGAACATTATATTTATCTGTGGGAACAGTGGGAAATATTTCCTGTAAAACATCCCATCTGGGGCTGGTGACTCCAGCTGAGGCAGAGAACTATCCCAGGGGACCGAGCCTAACATTGCAGAAATGGGGACTGCTCATTTCTGGTGGAAATCATCCCCTCTCCTGTGGGAATCATCCCCTCTCCTGGCAGCTCTCGGTCCCTCCCCATGCATGGAGCTGACAGCACAGCCAGGGCTGAGATGGATCAATGGGATCACAGAGGCCAGATGCTGCTCAGAGTTCAATATGGAGCCTCTCCAGTGGAGTCAGGAGTTATTTTGGGTTTACACTGGTGTAACTGAGAGCAGGATCTGGCTCAGAGACTCCAGATCCTGCCTCGAGAATACTTCCTGCCACTTTCAGGCTGTAACATATTCCCCTCCCCGCAACTTCCCCAGGGGTTATGGAGGAATATGTAGGGACATTTGTTTCCCCCCTACAACAACCACTGCAGAGTGTAGCCCTCTCCCTTCCTCGTTCCTTGGGTCATTAACTAGACTAGATCACACTCTTGCTGTCTTCACTTGGCAAAACTCCTACTGACTTCCATGGGAGCTGTGCCCGAGTAAAGGCTGTAGGCCTGGGGATACAGCTCAGGGACTAATCCCGGGACTGACCACAGCAGACGAGCCAGGCGGGACCTAACTGGGTCTTTCCTTGTGTTTTATGGACCACATTCTACTACCTGCTTCACTGAAATCAATGGGGTCACAGAGGTGAGAGGAGAATGGGGCCCTGTGGTTCTGTGAGGTACCCACCAGGATTATGGCACAGACTGGACCCAGGAAGCTCCAATGAAAGCCTCTGTCCTGGCTGAGCCAGCAGCTGCAGGCAGGGAGGAAGAAGAAGGTGACTTTAACGGGATTACGACCCTTTTTCAGCACCGGGGTAGAGAGGGGGTGTCACAGGGCAGCTGGCTCTCAAAAGCGAGATGGATCTCGGCCTGCCTGTGACATGGCCGACGCTCTTGCGGGCACCAGGCTAACAGCCCTCCCCATCTACCTCAGGAAGTGGAGCTACCCTGAAAACACGAGATGAGGATCTAGACTGGGCTGTCGAGAACACGCCACACCCTGTTTTAATGGAGTCGCTCACTTGAGAGGGGATCCTCAGGGATTGCCCACAGTAAGAAGGTGCGTTTGTTTCCTACCCACCAGCCCCACAAACCCAGCCTGGGACCTGGGAGTCAAGCTGGGATCTTTCTGGCTTGTTCTTCCGCATCATCAGTGGGGCGAGGAGTGTAGATGTCTGACAGGTGGGCAACTCAACTACAGCGCTCGGGGCAGCCTAGTGTCCCTGGGGATGGGAAGGGTCCCAGGGGGACAGTCAGCTGCCAGGCAGGGTGAGCAGGGAAATCTGGGTTCAAGTCAGACCTGGGGTGAGCCGGACAACCGCATGGAAGCCACATCCCGGCTCCCCTTCGGGATGGGCTCTGCACGTACTATTTGGAAGTTCCGTAGCCTCCAGGATTCACCGCTGCAGAAATAGCCACCACCAGGGCTGGGACTCCGTAGCCGAACGGGTACATAAATCTCTTCTTGAACCGGCTGGCGCTGGTGTAATTCACAACCTGCAGGTTCCGGATGGTGAGGAAGAGGTGCAGCCCCTCCAGGAACATCCAGGTGAAGCCGGCCAGGAAGAGGTAGTGTAGGAAGCCAGCAATGACAGCACACGCCACCTGGGGAAGACAGAGAGCCCAGGGACACTGCAGTGGGGAAGGGAAATGCTGAGTATGGGGGAGACCTGTGTGTGGGGGGGTCACACCGGGATTCTTGTTAGCACAGTTCTCCAGTTATAGTGCTCCGTGACTCAGAGACGGCAGGTTCCTCGGTCTATGGAGGGTCCTGCGGGTGCACATTGCTGGTGCAGGAAGGGAGCAGAGATTAGTGGTTAGAGCAGGGGATCAGGGCTCAGGGGATCCAGGTTCTGTTCCCAGCCCTGCCACAGAGTCCCTGGGTGACCATGGGCAAGTCACGTAGGAGAGGAATTGAGGCAAAGGGACACTCTGATATACGGATAGAACTGGCTGAACTCCAGGGGTTGGGGACACTCAGACCACTGTGCCCAGTGTGAAGGGGCATAACAGGGTGGAAACACCCCCCTGGGAATCCCCCGTGTCCTGCACAGCCCAGAATCCAGGGAGCATAGAGGGGTTGAAAGCCAACACCCCAGCCCTGCAGCGAGTGGAGGAGCAGAGCAGGGGAGAATCAGGCCGTACCCGACTGCCGGTGCGGGTCACCACGGTGAGGAAGAGCAGGTCGGCCAGGAAGAGGCAGAGGCAGAGCTGCAGGTGGAGGGAGGTGCTGACGTTGTGGATGGAGCGGCACACGAGGAAGGTGAGGATGGCGAGGAAGAGGCACAGCAGAGAGAGGGCCAGTCTCACGTAGGTGACAATGGTCAGTGGCTCACTCTCCTGTAACACAGCAAAGGGAGAATCACCAGTGACCCCAGCCCAGCCCCCTCGGCTCTGACTCAGTCTTTCCCCCAGCAAAACCTCCAGTCGCTCCAGGGAGAGCTTTGCCCATGGCTGAGCGCGGAGCTCAGGGTCCAGCCCTGTGATCCGAGTCTCACAGTGAGATACCGTCACTGTGGTGGGAGCCATTAGGATGGCGAAGCTGGAGAGATGGTCACAGCGGCAGGTGGTGTGAGTGCTGTTCGTGTGCACGGCGGTGCAGCCGTCCAGAGACCAGCTGCCGCTCTCGGCCACTACTTTCCAGTAGACACAGAGAGCCTCTTCCTCCTGTTTTATGGCCTGGAAACACAACAGAATCATCCTCATCCTCACGGGACCACAAAACATCGTTTCTGTTATCACATGTCTATAGCAAACCCGAGGCCACCTACAGCTCCACGGCTCTCCCCACGCAGCCCCAGCGCCCACTGGGGCCATCCCGGTGAGAGCCGAGAGAGAGCACAGATCCTGCTGCTCCAAACGCACAGGCCCTGCTGTTGGAGGGAAAGGGAAATAAACCCTTGCTAGCCGTTAGCACGAAACGGAACGTGGCCATTGGCCGAGTACTTCTGACTGCACCCAGCAGGGGGCAGTGCTGTGCGCACAAACACATATGCACCCTCACCACGGCATCACCGTATCAAAGTGTTTCATGCTGATTTCCTGAACTCCACTATCTGTAGAAAGCGGCTGTCCAGTTATTCCGGCTCAGGGGTGAGCTAAGCGGAGCTGTTACCCTAGAGCACTTTGCACGGCCGTGTGTCGTGGTGCGACCCCTATTCTCCTCCTCTAGTCAAACAGCCCCATCGCGTCAGGAAAAAGGAGGCCTCTGCTTCTTAGGACCATCGGGAGCCAGAAAGGCAGCACGGTCCGAATGCCAGACAGGAGATTGTGCCTTGTATATGCCCCTCTAGAGGCCCAGATATGGAGTAAAGCGAGGGGATCTTCCTCCACGCACCTGTCTGTGGCGCAGGGTGAAGTTCGCGGATCTGGAGAGGTTAATGGGCATTCGGGGCCCTGAATATGGCCGCTGAGGGTAGGGGTACACATTACCCTAGTTCCCCACATCTCCATTTGGGAGTCTAGCTAGACTAGGGCGTCCCTGCCCTTTCCATTCGCTGGGCCCACTTCATACCAGAGCCCCTCTCATGAGCCGTCTCCCCTCTGTGCCCCCAACTCCTCACTGCTTGGGGCTCAAGCTGTGGGACAGCCAGGAAGGAAGGTGTCAGCTCCATGGCCCACAGCCTGAGAACCACTGGTCAGCCAGCAAGGAGAACTCCAGGGCTGGAGACAGAGGCCAGGGCCTGGCCTGGGGATCCATGGGGAGGGAGGGAAGAACGGGGGAACCCAGACTGGGGTTCATTGCCCGGGAACTGCTCTGTGCCGTGGTTTGGGCCCTGGGTGTTGCCATCCCCAGGATGGTACCTTGTGTGGCTGCCCCGGTGACTGTATCACAGTGCACTTCCATCGTGTCGTTGTGAGCGCTCAGCGTGAAGACCTCGCTGTCCCGGCTGCAGTTCCCAGTGACGAGCCGCGTCTGGATAGCTGCGGGGGGTGGGGGTGAGGAATGACAGAGCCCCTCGCTGTGAAACCCCTTCCCTGGGAATCTGTCCATTCTGGCCCAGATCCACCCCCCTCCCACTCCACTTGGAGCTGGGGGGCTTCAGGGCTCTTCTGCACTGTGGGAGGGGGAAGTTTGGAGCCCCCCCGTGAGTTCCATTGATCACCCCCCCATATCCCCTCCCCCCATTCTGGCTGTGTCTCCCGGGGGAGTAGTAGGGGTGGAGGTAGGTGCCTGGCTCAGCGTGGCGGCCCCTCGTGGTGGAATGCCAAATATTACATTTAAACCCTTCTCGGGCATTGCTGTTCCTGGTGGGGCTGGGTTCTGTTTCCTGGTGCAGGGGCAGTGCTGTTCTGGGTCTGTACTGAACACAGGCTCACATCCACAACGGCATACAGGCTCTAACTTCCAGTGGATTTGGGGCACAGTGTATAACCCCGTGTCTCGCAGCAGCCAGCAGGTGGCGCTGAGAGCCACACGTCCCCCCTCACCCAGAGACTCTGTCGTCACGTTCTGTGTTGTCCTCTCCGGGGACTGGAGCGCAGTGGCCAGTGCGGCCAGTTCCACGCTCTGCAGCAGGACCGTCACGGCCGACCCCACCTCCTGCTTGTCTCTGACCTCCCAGAGGGAGGTGCTGTTCAGGAGGGAGTTGAAAGAGCGAGTCGTGTTCTGGGGACAGGAAAGGAAAAGCCCTGGGAGCAAGCAGTCTGGGGGTTGAGGTGCCATGTCCCATGTGTTCCCAGGGGGCATCGGGCATCACAGCCTCTCCCAGTTTCGGGGGCTGCAGTACTCCCAGAGGGGGAGCCCTTTACAAAGGGGGTCCACTGCGGCTGACTCGGGGCCACACTGGGACCTGAGGCCAACTGGGGCTAGAACCCTTTGTCATTCCTTCTTCGCTCCTGCTCCCCCATCCCGCCATTACACATGACAGGGAACAACGTTGTCACAAGCCGATGGCTTCCTAGGCTGTCTCTGTGCTTCGTCCAGCAGCTGCTCAGAAATGTCTGGCAGGGCAGGGATAGAGCCCAGATCCTGCTGCCTGAAAAACTCAGGTCATGACAGATGAGCTGAAGGAGAATCCCCATTAAGCGTTAGCAGTATAGCACCTCTGATGAACAACAACTGGTCTGAACACTAGAGGGTGCATGTGGGTGGACAAACACAAACATGCACTCACACCCCTGGAGGGCATGTGCACGCAGACACAGACAAACACCACGAGAGGGTGCACCCCCCCGCCCCACAGCAGTGAAGGGCACAGGTCTTTTCTGAAGAGGATCTACATGTCTCCCTGCCCCCCAGTGAGACTCCTAACCCGGCACAGCAGCACGCAGGGCTCTGGGCACACTCAGGGGCACTAGCCCGCAGAGCACATTCAAGGGACGGAGCCTCTCACCTCCAGTGATAACGTCGCACTCCCGTCTCCACACGTGGACATCAGAATCTCTAAGGTCGAATTAAAGAAATTGCAACAACTGCTGTTTCCGCTGCTCTGCTTTACCTGCAGAGAGACCCAGGGCAGGGGGTGAGCTCTGCAGGGGCTGAAAGGCGACCGACATTGGTGTTTGCCTTATGCAGGGGCCTGATCCTGACACCCCTCATTGAGTGAATAAAGCTTTTATATCAGACGTGTCCAGGACATATACAATGGTGCTGTTGCCACAGCAAGAGGTTCATGTGTGGAGAAAGGGAACAGTTTCTAGTAACAGCGGGAATACATCAAGACTTGGGACTAAGCCCCTTTTTGTTCACGTCAGTGCTGGATGCATTGACAGAAAGCAGCCAGAGAGTCGTCTCCTGGGACGTGGCATTTGCAGATGATGTAGTGCTCGTGGGGGAGAGGAAAGAGGAAGTGAAAGCTGATGCAGAGAGACATGGAGATGCATATTGGAAAGAAACGGCATGAAAATCAGCAGAAGAAATCCGAGTATATGGTCTGTAGATTCAATGCTCTCTGCAGGAAGACAATGGGTGTGTAAGTCTGGGGACCAGCCACTAGGAAAGCTACAGAAGTTTTAAAAGGTCCGATATCAATTTTCAAACCCCTAGAAGACAATAAGGTGATAAGTAACAGTCAGCATGGATTTGTCAAGAACAAATCTTGTCAAATCAACCTGATAGCTTTCTTTGGCAGGGTAACAAGCCTTGTGGATAGGGGGGAAGTGGTAGACATGGTATATCTTGACTTTAGTAAGGCTTCTGACACTGTGTCACGTGACCTCATAAACAAACTAGGGAAAGACAACCTATATGGAGCCACTCTAAGGTAGGTGCATAACTAGTTGGAAAACTGTTCCTAGAGTAAAGAACAGGAGTACTTGTGGCACCTTAGAGACGAACAAATTTATCTGAGCATAAGCTTTTGGGAGTTACAGCTCACTTCATCCGATGAAGTGAGCTGTAGCTCACAAAGCTTATGCTCAAATAAATTTGTTAGTCTCTAAGGTGCCACAAGTCCTCCTGTTCTTTTTGCAGATACAGACTAACACGGCTGCTACTCTGAAACCTGTTCCCAAAGAGGAGTTATCAGTGGTTCACAGTCAAGCTGGAAGGGCATATTGAGTGGGATCAGTTCTGGGTCCGGTTCTGTTCTGTTCATCGACGATTTAGATAATGGCATACAGAGTACACGTATAAAGTTTGTGGATGATACCACGCTGGGAGGGGTGCAAGTGCTTTGGAGGATAGGATTAAAATTCAAAATGATCTGGACAAACTGGAGAAATGGTCTGAAGTAAATAGGATGAAATTCTACAAGGACAAATGCAAAGTATTCCATTTAGGAAGGAACAATCAGTTGCATATTTACAAAACGGGAAATGACTGCCTAGGAAGGAGTACTGCGGAAAGGGATCTGGAGGTCATAATGGATCAGAAGCTAAATATGAGTCAACAGGGTAACGCTGTTGCAAAAAAAGCGAACCTGATTCTGGGATGTATTAGCAGGAGCGTTGTAAGCAAGACACGAGAAGTAATTCTTCCGCTCTACTAGTCGGATGAGGAGGATCGAGTCCCAGCGATGAAAGGAACAAACACAGCATTGCCCTGATCTTGGATGGGGTTTACAGGGGTCACCGTAATACCAAGAGCAAAGGGTTTTGTCTGGGAATTTCCATATTGGTGGTACAAAACACAGAGCAAAATCCCCAACAAATGAATGATGGGTTCAAATGTACCTGCAGAGAGAAATTCCTGCATGTCTCTTTGATTCCCTCAAACTCAGCACTGGAGTTCATGCTGGGGACTTGGAGTTCTGGGTAGAGAGGAGCAGACGTTAGAGCTTTCATATCAGATTTTCATGTCAACTCACTCCTGCCTGGGGGAAAATCCCCTTCTCTTCCCAGCCCTGACGGCTGCTCTCTGTCCACGTGCCAGTCCCGCACTGCCAATAGTTTAACATGCAGCTCCCTCCCTTCCTCCCCGTCTCACAATGTCTCTCTCTACGTTCCATTTACACTCCGCTTTGGCTGTGCCTCCTGCTCCTGTCTCTGAGACTTCTTGACATGTTTCTATCGACTCTGCAGAGAGACCTGCTGGGTACAGACGCCTCTGCCCACTGCGGAAAACCCACCTTCACCCATGCCTTCGCCCCGCTGCACTGCTGCCTCGGAGCCGCCCGAGGTAAGCGCCACCTGAGCCCCCTCCCGCACCCAAACTCCCTCCCAGGTCTGCATCCCGCACCCCCTCCCGCACCCCCGCCCCCTTCCCCAGCCCTGAGCCCCCTCCAGGATCCAATACCTCCTCCCAGACCTTGCACCCCACAGCCGCACCTGCACCCCAACCCCCTGTCCCAGCCTGGTGAAAGTGAGTGAGGGTGGGAGAGAGCGAGCGAGGGAGGGAGAGGGATGGAGTGAGTGGGGCGGGGCCTCGGAGAAGGGGCGGGGAAGGGTATTTGGGTTTGTGTGATTAGACAGTTGGCAACCCGAGGGAAGAGACACCCGGCCCCTGGCAGCCCTGCCCACCCCCTCCCCGGCCTGGCCCCTGCTCCGCGCCCAGAGCCAGACGTGGGCACGCTGGTGGCCGTGGCTCTGAGACAACCGGAAAGACCCCAGTGGACGGACAGGCTGGGCTGGGGGGAGGTGAGGGCCTGGAGGCTGAGCCCTCCCCTGCTAGGGCTGAGACCCAGAGGGACCCCGTCCATGGGGAGCAGGGGGGCTGGTGCACCAATCCAGACCAGTTCCCAGCTCGCTGCCCCCTCGGGCAAGACCTCAGCCTGTGTAACCCCAGGCCCTGCCCAGCCCCCCAAGGTGCCCCCTCCATGTCCCCAGCGGCAGGACCCACCTTGGCACAGGGTCGCGTTCCTGTTGGAGGGGACGTAGCCGGCCCGGCACTCACACCAGTAGCTCCCTTTAGTGTTGATACACGTAGCCCTGGGGCCGCAGATATCTGGGGTCTTGCGGCACTCGTCGATGTCTGAGAGGGGAAAGCGGGGGGTGGTGGTGGTGTCACACACAGCACGGCTGGGGGCGCACTGGGGGCGAATGACCATGGAGGCACCCCCCCACTGATTGCAGGGGGCGTGGTCTGTCGGTCAGTCTGTCTGCTCCATCTAACCCCCCCCTTCTATTCTCCTTTCTTCCCTGCTATTTGCAGGGCCCCAATCCCTGCAGCGCAACCCCTCCCTCACCCCCAGACCGGGGGGCCCAACCTTTGCCAGACCAGGACCCTGCGATCTCCCTGCACCAGCCCTGAGAGAGCGGGGTTAAGGCGGGGGGCCGATCAGCCAGTTAAGCTGCAAAGGGGAAGCGACTTAGGCTGCGTGCAGGGCGGTAGCTAGAAGGAAGCTCGCCTGGGAGGGGGGGCTTCTATACAGCCCGAGGGCTGGGCCCAGTGGTGGGGGCCTGAGGCAAGGGGGGCTAGAAAGCCCCGAGGAGGGCTAGGAGCCCTGGTGAAAGGGTTTCGCTGGCAGGAATAGGAGAGAGGGGTCTGACTTTGAAAGACTCCCCCAGCACGGGGATCACAGCATGGCCTGGCCGGACGGCCGAGACACGGGGCAGCTGCGACTCCAAGAGAAGAAAGGGGGCGCTGAACTGGAGCTAGTCGCCAGAAGGGGGCGCCGTGCTCAGCGTTACAGACCCCAGCCCAGTGGCTCCCCTCCCGGTTTGGGATACACCCAGCACCGCCCCTCCCATGGAGCACTAGGAGAAGGGTGGGTGGGCTGCACTCAGGGGCATGCAGGGGAATTGGGTGGTATCCCTTTTATCTAGTTTCTTTGCTCTCTTGTGGTGCTCATGGGGGTCTATGGCAGAAGCCCGCAGACCCCCAACATTTGGCCAGGCCCTGCACGGCTGGTAAAGGGGTTGTTTGGAAGCCAGCTGGATCCAGGGGATCCCCCTATTCCTAACATTGCGCAGTGAGCAGCGGCCTGACAACGTCCATTCCCGGCCCCTGCTGTGACCCCCAGGCCCACTGCTCTGCGGGGAAATCCACCGAGCCCTCGGACGGATGACGCTAGGTCGACACTCGGTGCCGATCCGGCCTGTGGAAACTGAAGCTGGAGGAGACCTGCCCAGCCTGACCCCCAGCATAGCCCCAGCCGGAGCTGCCACCCAGCAGTTCAGCAATCCGGCCCCAAAGGGAGGGGACGTTACCGCCCTCGCAGGTCCTGGGGCCTTTCACAACTGTGGAGAGTCTGATCCGACAGACGGGCCCTGCCCTGCTCGGGCGCAGAGAGCCCTGCCGTGATCTAGCCAAACGTTGGAGGGCCGTACACCCGCCAGGCTGCCAACGCGGATAGTGCCAGCTCCTGGTCAAAGGGGGACACATGGGGGATGTCAGGGCTCCATAGTGCAGCGGGGTCACTCACCCCATGCAGGGAGCGGGGTTTTCTACCTGGGGACCCGGCTTGTACGTGCAGAGACGCACTCATTGTGGCTGCTAAGCTCTCCCTGATATTTATTCATAACGCCTTTGCTTCTCACAGAAATCCTTGTGGCTAAAATCCCCTTCACCAGGACATCAGCAAAGAAGTCAATCAGTGGGGAGAGTCAAGAGTGCTCACGGATCCTTCCCTTGAGCCGTGTTCCAGCAGCTCCTTCTCTGACTCCCTTCTCTCTCTTTCCCGTGACAGCGTTTTGCTATTTCCCGCTATGCCTCTTCCCCTGGGTCGTTATTTGCATAAAGGCAGCACCCAGAGTGCTTCACACACACTGCCATAAAGAGCTTCTAGTCTAAATAGACAAGAAGTGGGAGAGAAAACTGAGGCACAGAATTGCCCAAGGACACCTAGCAGTAACAGAGCTGGGACTAGAACCCAAGTCTCCTGAGTCCCAGTCTCATACCCTACCCACTAGGTCTGTCTCTTTCAGCTTATTTCCTCCACAGAAGGCCAAGAATGTGTCTCCCCTGCCTCGCCATGCAGATTTTACCCTCTGCCCTCCCACCCCTCACTGAGAGGAGCTTTGTGTCTCCTGGCTCACGGCTGGGAGTGCATCACGGCTGGAAAAAATCCCTTGTTCCTTTGGCAGGAAACTCAACTTTTGCTCCATTGTTAAACCTCTTGGAAGGCAACAGGCCTACGCCATGCCTGTGAGGGGGCTTGTATGTGCCAGCCTCTAGTGAAGGCCGCTGAGCCCTGGAACAAGGAGAGAGCAAGTTTGTCCTGCTCTAGTGGCTGTTTCCCATAAGTAGTGTGATGGGGCAAGGCCAGATGGCTATAGAAAAGTA
Organism: Chelonia mydas; assembly: GCF_015237465.2. Classification (NCBI taxonomy): domain Eukaryota; kingdom Metazoa; phylum Chordata; order Testudines; family Cheloniidae; genus Chelonia; species Chelonia mydas. Next base: position 13,920,059 of record NC_051260.2, read on the forward strand.
GTGGGAGATAGATATATTAGCTCCAGGCTAAACAAATCCCTGGTCCCAGGATAAGTGAAATGGCAGCTGCTCCAGGTCAATTAAGACACCTGGGGCCAATTAAGAACTTTCCAGAAGGCAGGGAGATTGCTAGGTTGATTGGGACACCTGAAGCCAATCAGGGGCTGGCTGAAACTAGTTAAAAGCCTCCCAGTTAGTCAGGAGGCGGTGCATGTCAGGAGCTGTGGGAGGAAGTTGTGCTGTTGGAGAGGCTGAGTAGTACACACCATATCAGGCACAAGGAAGGAGGCCCTGAGGTAAGGGTGAAGTGGAGCTTGAGGAAGTGAGGGCTGCTGTGGGGGAAGTAGCCCAGGGAATTGTACTTGTCATGTTTCTAAAAGGTCAGCTACCATAGCTGATACTATTAGGGTCCCTGGGCTGCAGCCCGGAGTAGAGGGCGGGCCCAGGCTCCCTGCCCCACCTTTGCCCCCTTATTAATCACTGAGACTGGGAGACAACAGAGACTGTGCAAGGAAGGATAACTTCTCCTCACCTCCCTCACTGGCTTATGATGAAAACGGCTCAGTAGACTGTGACCCTTGTCTCTAGAGAGAGAAGGGTTACATGGAGGATCACGGTGAGCCTCTGAGGCTAGCGAAATCCCCCAGGAAACGCGGGACCCACGGAGGCAAGGACAGAGCTTTGTCACAACTGGTGTCAGGAGTGGGATTTCATTCACAGCGTGGCGGAAGAAAGAGGTTTTTTAAAAAAAAAGTGCACTGTGGTTTTGGATTTTTTTTTTTGGTTTGTTTGCTTTGTACCACAATGGAGGAGGTGGTCAGGGCTCTGGTACAAGCCACGGCAGCCCAGCAGGAGGCTACCCGGGTTCAGGCAATGGCACAACAGGAGTCTATGCAGCTACAGCAGGAAACCAATCAATTGTTGATGAGCCAGGCGACCCAAGATCATGCCTTCTTGAGAGAGGTGGTGGACCAGCTGAAGATCCTCACCACCCAGGCCCGGAGGTCCGACGGGACGCGAACCCTGAGGGCCACTGGTTGTCTGCCAAAGATGACGTCAGGAGATGACGTAGAGGCATATCTCCTCTCATTTGAAAGGACTGCTCAGCGTGAGGTGTGGTCCCAGCAGCAGTGGGCCAGCATTCTCGCCCCTTGTGGGAGGGGAGGCAACCTAGTGACAGAGGATGTGGAAAAAGCTAATGTACTCAATGCTTTTTTTGCCTCTGTTTTCACTAACAAGGTCAGCTCCCAGACTGCTGCGCTGGGCATCACAAAATGGGGAAGAGATGGCCAGCCCTCTGTGGAGATAGAGGTGGTTAGGGACTATTTAGAAAAGCTGGACGTGCACAAGTCCATGGGGCCGGACGAGTTGCATCCGAGAGTGCTGAAGGAATTGGCGGCTGTGATTGCAGAGCCCTTGGCCATTATCTTTGAAAACTCAGGGCGAACGGGGGAAGTCCCGGATGACTGGAAAAAGGCTAATGTAGTGCCCATCTTTAAAAAAGGGAAGAAGGAGGATCCTGGGAACTACAGGCCAGTCAGCCTCACCTCAGTCCCTGGAAAAATCATGGAGCAGGTCCTCAAAGAATCAATCCTGAAGCACTTACACGAGAGGAAAGTGATCAGGAACAGTCAGCATGGATTCACCAAGGGAAGGTCATGCCTGACTAATCTAATCGCCTTTTATGATGAGATTACTGGTTCTGTGGATGAAGGGAAAGCAGTGGATGTATTGTTTCTTGACTTTAGCAAAGCTTTTGACACGGTCTCCCACAGTATTCTTGTCAGCAAGTTAAGGAAGTATGGGCTGGATGAATGCACTATAAGGTGGGTAGAAAGCTGGCTAGATTGTCGGGCTCAACGGGTAGTGATCAATGGCTCCATGTCTAGTTGGCAGCCGGTGTCAAGTGGAGTGCCCCAGGGGTCGGTCCTGGGGCCGGTTTTGTTCAATATCTTCATAAATGATCTGGAGGATGGTGTGGATTGCACTCTCAGCAAATTTGCAGATGATACTAAACTGGGAGGAGTGGTAGATACGCTGGAGGGGAGGGATAGGATACAGAAGGACCTAGACAAATTGGAGGTTTGGGCCAAAAGAAATCTGATGAGGTTCAATAAGGATAAGTGCAGGGTCCTACACTTAGGATGGAAGAATCCAATGCACCGCTACAGACTAGGGACCGAATGGCTAGGTAGCAGTTCTGCGGAAAAGGACCTAGGGGTGACAGTGGACGAGAAGCTGGATATGAGTCAGCAGTGTGCCCTTGTTGCCAAGAAGGCCAATGGCATTTTGGGATGTATAAGTAGGGGCATAGCGAGCAGATCGAGGGACGTGATCGTTCCCCTCTATTCGACACTGGTGAGGCCTCATCTGGAGTACTGTGTCCAGTTTTGGGCCCCACACTACAAGAAGGATGTGGATAAATTGGAGAGAGTCCAGCGAAGGGCAACAAAAATGATTAGGGGTCTAGAGCACATGACTTATGAGGAGAGGCTGAGGGAGCTGGGATTGTTTAGTCTGCAGAAGAGAAGAATGAGGGGGGATTTGATAGCTGCTTTCAACTACCTGAAAGGGGGTTCCAAAGAGGATGGCTCTAGACTGTTCTCAATGGTAGCAGATGACAGAACGAGGAGTAATGGTCTCAAGTTGCAATGGGGGAGGTTTAGATTGGATATTAGGAAAAACTTTTTCACTAAGAGGGTGGTGAAACACTGGAATGCATTACCTAGGGAGGTGGTAGAATCTCCTTCCTTAGAGGTTTTTAAGGTCAGGCTTGACAAAGCCCTGGCTGGGATGATTTAACTGGGAATTGGTCCTGCTTCGAGCAGGGGGTTGGACTAGATGACCTTCTGGGGTCCCTTCCAACCCTGATATTCTATGATTCTATGATTCTTGTTTGTGTGGAGAGGCCCAGAAGGCCTACTTTGACTTGCCTGCCACGGATGCCACTGACTATACCCATCTGAAGGCAGAGATCCTAGCACGATCAGGGGTAATGGCAGTGGTAAGGGCCCAGAGGTTCCATGAGTGGAAATACCAGGAGAACAAACCCCCGAGGTCCCAGCTATTCGACCCCATACACCTTGCGCGGCAGTGGTTACAACCCGAGGTGTGCAGGCAGGAGGAGATTTTGGAGACCCTGGTCATAGACCATTACATGCGGGGACTGCCGCCAGATCTCCGCAAATGGGTAGGCCAGAACGATCCGTCCACGTACGACGAGATGATCACACTGGTAGAAATATGGATGACAGCCAGGGAACTGACCCGACTACCCAAGGAAGGCCCCTTTCGAAGCAAGCACCCGAGCCCAACCCTGGAAGGTTGGGCAGCCAAACCCCCGGGGAGTCCTTGGTGGAAGGAGGTGGGGGGGCCCGAAAACCAGCGGGACCCCAGAAGGAAGGGATTGGCCTGAGTGGGGGGAACCCCGGGACTAAACCCCCTAGCCCCTGGGATAGGGGAGTGATTAAAAGCAATTATAGATGTTATGCCTGGGGAGTGGGGACACATAGCAGCACAGTGTCCCAGCACCGAGGAGCCTATGCAATGTAACTTGGGGGATTGGGAGGTCCCATGCTCCCTTATCCACCTCGCGGGGGTCGCATTAGCCCCGCATAATTACACCAGGCCAGTGAGGATAAATGGAGCAGAGACTACAGCGCTTGTGGACTCTGGGAGTGCTATCACCCTCATATCGGGTAAGCTGGTAAAAAGTAGTCAGCTGCTACAAGCCAAACGCGTAGCAGTGATGTGCGTGCATGGGGCCGTGAGCCATTACCCCCCCATCCCAGTGGAGACAGAGGTTCAGGGAAACCCCACTGAGGTGACCAAGGGCATAGTTCCTAAACTCCCATATCCTGTAGTTATTGGGAGGGACTATCCAGGGTTGATAATTTACTCCTACTCCCCCTGGAGAGGCTGGAGGGAGGTGGGGACCGTGAGGACAGCGACTCGTCACCGGGGGAATGTCAACCCTCAATGTTAGCTGAGATTTCTCAGGATCTGTTCTCAGCCGCCCCGAAAGACCCAGAAGACAAAAAAAGAGAGGAAGGCCGCGAAGGCCTTGGGAACCCAGATCCTGACCCAGTGCCAGAAGACCTCCCTAGTAGGCAGATGGACGCGAGCAGCCGACAGAGAAACTTCCACCACAGAAGGTGAGCCAGAAGCTGCCCCCAGCCATGACGGCGGCGAGCCGTTGGAAGAAGCAGCAGCCGGCCCCTGGGAACTTGGGCAGGTTAGTCCCGGGAGAGAGACTTTTGGGCGGGACCAGGCAGAGGACCCCAGGTATGATAACACCAGGAAAGAGGTGGCCGAGATCGATGGGATACCCGTGGATGGGAAGGTCCGGGGTCCCAGACCTTACTTTATAGTGAAGAAAGATCTCCTGTACCGCGTGGTGCAGATGCAGGAGCAAGAGATACAACAACTTCCGGTGCCACGAAAACATCAAAAAACCATATTGAGTCTCGCTCACAGTCACCTGTTGGGAGGACACCTAGGGGTAGAGAAAACCCAGGCATGGATCCTGCGGAGGTTCTTCTGGCCAGGAGTACATGAAGATGTCCGGCGATACTGCACCTCTTGTCCAGAGTGTCAGTTACATAGCCCTCGCCCGCACTTGCGGGCTCCTTTGATACCTCTTCCAATAATAGAGGTTCCTTTCGAACGGATAGCCATGGATCTGGTAGGGCCCCTAGAGAAGACAGCTCGGGGCCACCAACATGTGCTTGTTGTACTGAACTATGCAACCCGGTACCCAGAAGCTGTTCCCCTGCGCAACACAGCTTCCAAGACAATAGCTAAGGAGCTAGTACAGATCTTTGCCCGGGTTGGGCTACCCAAGGAGATATTGACTGATCAAGGGACACCTTTCATGTCCAAGTTGATGAAAGATCTCTGTTCATTGCTCCATGTACAAGCCCTGCGGACCTCTGTATACCACCGGCAAAGAGATGGCCTTGTCGAAAGGTTCAATAGGACCCTCAAGGCCATGATCAGGAAAGTGGTGAGCCGGGATGGGAAAGATTGGGATACCCTATTGCCTTACCTCATGTTCGCCATCCAGGAGGTTCCGCAAGCCTCCACGGGTTTCCCTCCATTCGAACTACTATATGGGCGCCACTCTCGGGGCATACTGGATATAGCCAGAGAAGCCTGGGAAGAGGAGCCAAATCCCGGAAGGAACATAGTTGAGCATTTACTGCAGATGAGAGATCGGATAGCCCGAGTTACGCCCATTGTACGGGAACACTTGGAGAGAGCACAGGAGACCCAACGAACCCATTATAACCACCAAGCGAAGCTTCGACGGTTCCAACCAGGGGATCGGGTGATGGTACTGGTACCCACAGCAGAAGGTAAACTGTTGGCCCAGTGGCAGGGACCCTAGGAAATAATCGAAGCCGTGGGAGAGGTGAACTATAAGGTGCGGCAGCCAGGCCGCTGGAAATCGGAGCAAATTTACCACATCAATCTTCTAAAACCTTGGCATGATCGAGAGGCATGCTTAGTCATGCAGGATACCCTTCCCCAGGAGGATGACAAGCAAGTGAGGATATCATCCGACTTGACGCCGATCCAAAAGATCGAGGCAGCCGACATGATTAATCGCAACCGAGATGTGTTCTCTACAAAACCAGGGCGGACGACTGAGACCTATCACCATATCCGCACGATCCCCGGAGCCAAGGTAACATTGAGACCCTACCGAATCCCAGCAGCCAAAAGAGAAGAAATCAAGGCCGAAGTAAAGAAAATGTTAGAAGTAGGGGTTGTTGAAGAATCTTACAGTCAGTGGTCCAGTCCAATTGTTCTAGTGCCTAAACCTGACGGTACCATGAGATTCTGTAATGACTTTCGCCGACTGAATGAAATATCCCAGTTTGATGCATACCCCATACCACGCATCGACGAACTGGTGGACCGACTGGGTAGTGCCCGATTCTTGACTACACTGGATCTGACAAAAGGGTACTGGCAGATTCCTCTGACCAAAGAAGCTAAAGAAAAGACAGCATTCTCCACCCCAGATGGGCTATTCCAGTACACCGTCCTCCCTTTTGGGCTACATGGGGCCCCAGCCACATTCCAGCGCCTCATGGATAAGCTGCTGCGCCCCCAAACTAGTTGTGCAGCTGCATACCTAGATGATATCATCATCCACACGCCAGACTGGGGAACCCACTTGGAGAAAGTTGAGGCAGTACTTCCCACCTTAAGGCGGGCTGGCCTCACTGCTAATCCCGCTAAATGTGCCATAGGGCTAGCAGAGGCTAGGTACCTGGGATATATTGTGAGAAGGGGCATAGTGAAGCCCCAAAAGAATAAGCGACAGGCAATTCAAAACTGGCCCCTGCCGACCCAAAAGAAGAAGGTCTGTGCATTCCTAGGTGTGGTAGGCTACTACCGACGTTTTATTCCCGACTTCGCCACAGTAGATAACAGCCTGCTACAATGACTAGCTAATGGAGTTACTCCCTTAGCTCCAGCAGCTGCGCTGTGTGCTTTCAGCAGACAAGTCCTGGGTTTGATTCCTGCTAATGACTCAAGCTGGTTCCTTGGTGATGCCAGCTCCTTCCCCAGCCTTAGCAGCTGCTGAGGGTTAGGTTAATGGGGTTCCAGAAATTAATGGGCTTTCTGAGCCCAAGCTCTATTAAAGGTTGTCCAACATAGAGTCCTCGGCTCCGTCTCAGCCCAGTTTGCTTTGCAAAGACCTGACCTTCCCCTCCTCAAAGCTCTGCTATGAAAGAGCATCTTGGGCTCTGATTGCAGCTGCAGGTTTGGGGGGATGTTGCAGCTTCTAATGACGTCCCCAATGCCTTACACTCGAGCCTCGGCGGAATTAAGCAGCATGGCAAGAGACATGGCGACCTTCAGTCCCTGGGCTCAGTTTCCAATTGTAAGACAGGCTGGGAGTCAGAACAGACACTTTGCCCGGGTGTGGCACAGAGAAAGCGCGAGACCTCAGGGCAACCTGGTTAATTTCACCCTCCATGCGTGCGGGTTAGTTTCAGAGGTCCTGGGTAAGCTCAGTGGCCGTGCATTAACAGCATCGTCAACGCCAAGCAATCAAGAAAAGCCCCAAACCCTGAGCCAGGCTGTAAAAAAGTCATGAGATTGGTTTAAAAAATCATGAGATTTAAAAAAAAAAATCCATTATGGCTTCGTTTTGTTTGACTCTGGTTTGGGAGCTGTCAGTCACCCCAGCGTAACGTTTGGCAGGTTTTTGTCCCTCATGTGGGCCACGCCCTAATTTTGATTTTAGCCAAAAAGGGACCACGTGACTCCAGGAGGTGGGGCTTTAGGGCAATGCCACCCGTTAGCAACACTGCAGAAAAGCCAGAAACTTCATGCCTTTGCCACGACTGTTTCCAGCTCCCGTTGTACCTGTGCAGATCTTAGACGAATCCCTTTGACTCTTCCCAAATCCCCAACTGCATTTACACCTGTAACTCCCTGGCATGTTGATGCAGTTCCCGTGGGGCTCACAGACTGTGGCGTTTCGCTGGCACTCGTCAATGTCTGCAAGGAGAGAGAAAGCGCTAGGTCAAGCTGATCTAGGAGCTGTACCTTGGGCACTGGGGTGACGCTGCTGGGGGATCCTCCAGGCGTCCGAAATGCACCGTGCTCTGGGGAGACGGGGCTGGTTAGAGCCAGGAGTTCAGTTACTGGGTCAGCGAACGGGAGCAAGTTGGCTATTGTCTGGAATGAGCCGCTCCAGCTGGGAAGGGAAAAGCAGCCCCCCCCCAGGACACGTGCCTGCTGCTTGCTAAAGCTATCAAGCGGATCTGGCGATGCCCCGTGCCGCAATATCAGTGCAGATGGCAATGCCTGAATGAGCCGTCCGCCCCTGGAAGGGACAAATGGGGAGCTGCTTTGGAGGAAGGGGATAGAGAACAACATGAGGGCTAGTCTAATGCCTTGATATCAGTCAATGGGGTGACCCCCTCTGCATCCCATGAGCTGCCCTGGGCACCCCCTTGCATAAAGGACAGTGCAGAACCAGAGGGGGTTCAGGGACAGGCAATGAGAATGATCAGGGGCCTGGAAAAGCCCTCTACAGAGAGAGATTGAAAAGACGGACTGTCAGTTTAGAGTGAATGTAAGACGGGATGTGCTAAGAGTCTATACGTGACTGACGGGGATAGAGAAGGGAGATGGGGAGCTTCTGTTCTCCCCATCTCATAACACGAGAGCAGGGGCCAGTCAGGGAAGTTAGAAGAGGGGAAATTCGAAACTGAGCCAAGGAAAGGCTGTTCTGCGCAATGTGCGATTAGCCTGTGGAACTCCTCACCACAGGAGTCACTGAGGCCAAGACTTTAGAAGGATTCAAGGAGCGACTGGACACTCATACGGATGATGAGAACAGCCGGAGTGATCAGAGTTAAAGGGCACAAATGTTTGGGAAGAGAGAGAACCTCCTGCTGTGGGCTTCAGCCCACCTGAGTATTAGAGACCAGGAAGTGAGGGCAGATTATCCCCCGGCTGCCACTGCAGGGCTCTTCCACCGTCCTCGGCAGCATCTGGCTTTGGCCCCTGGGAGCCGGGATACCAGGCTAGACGGGCCTCAGCTCTGATCCCGTCTGTACCGTGCAAGTGCCAGCGTTACTTATGTCTCAGCCTGGCCGGCGCCTCCGTTTCGCCTCTTCAGAAGCTGAGCTGCTCCCAGGGCAGACTGAACCCTGGGAGAACCAACCGGCTGCGTCCTGCCCAGTTCTGCCTCCTCTGCCCCTCGACCCTGCGACCGCTCGCGGGTTCTCCCGAACGCACCAAGGCGGCGCCGCGTTTCCAGAGCCCTGCTTTACTCCGGGAACAACGTACGATCGGGTTCCGCCCCCGAAGGCTTCCAAGAGTCCACGCGGGATGGGAACGGAGCTTCCAGCATCCTTATCCCACCTGTCCTGGTTCGATCGGGATGTTTATAGCAGGTAGCGCCGCAGACGGGGCACCGTGGTGCCAGGTGCTGTACACACATCCAGCCACAGCCGCTGCTCCAACGCGCTTTCCCCCTGCTCCCACGCTCTGTCTGCTGAAGACGGGGCGCCATGCGCTGGGTTCTTGGTGGGGTGGCCAGAGCTCTCCCCTCCCTCAGGCACACGGGTGTCCCGAGGCTTCCAGACTCGCTCCGAGTTGCAGGGAGCTGAGACTGGGTGTCTCCAGGGGCTTCAGTACACGGGGAAATTGACAGTAACAACTCCTGTGGAATAGCTCCCCATCTGGACACTCTGGTCTGGAATAATCAGTGCACTTCCAAAGAGAACAGCGATCGCGATCAATTCCCCCCAGGGGCAAGCCCTAGGGATTCTCCCCACGGCTCCCGATACCAGCTATCCCCGGACAATCCCCGGGACGCTGGCTGAGATAACTGCGGCGCTGACTTCTTCTTGTGCCTCGACCCGCCCCAGGACACTGGCTGGGGTTATCCCCCGCGGGCTGGGGCTGGGTGCAGGAACGGCTGGGCAAGGTCTCTGCCAGGGGAAGCGTTTGAACGAATGGGCTCCTGAGTTCTCCCAGTTCTACCGACCCGGGGCTCTGCGCCCCCCAACGGGGATGTAAAGGGCAGTTCCCATGGGAACGGCCGGCTGGGACTTGGTACAAGCTCTAACTACCGGCTGAATGTCGCAAATGAGGGCTTGGAACCCCCTGGCCCCTTCTCCCGTCAGGACGCCCTGGCTGCCTAAGGGGGCATAATGGCCCCCTAAGGAAACACCCTCCCATCCAGGGGGCTCTCTGTCAGTGTGGAGCTGGAAAAGGCTCTGCTCCCAGCCGTGAGGGAGGGGGCAGATTGGGGGCGTGGCCGGGGTGCCCTGGGCTGGGGCTATTCCCTGCTCCCCAGGGCCCATAGGGGCAGAGCGCACTGGGCTGTGTGTGCACCATACACGAGGTCCCTTCCCAGGCTCAGGGGGCTCCAGCAGCCTGGATTCTCTGTGCTGGGGACAGCGAGGGTCCCCACCGGTCTCCCCGGCGCCTCCCCGCAAACCTAGGGGTTTATTCCCAATCCAAACACCGAGGCAGGGGAGATCCTGGCCCCAGGAGTTGAGGTTCACGGCTGATCACAGCCCCGGTGAGTGGATCAGGTGCCTTTGCTGCAGCCAGCAGCAGCCTCTGGTGCAGCACCAGGCCTGGAACGAGCGCGGGGGTGTGTGTGGGGGGTGCAGGGGGACTGAGCAGGGTGCGGTGGGGGCCAGGGGAGAGCTCACCCTGGCAGGTGTTCTCCCTCGCGTGTGTGAAGCTGGCTTTCCCAGAGCTGGGCTCGTAGCCATCGATGCAGGTGCAGGAGTAATTCCCAGGCACGTTGGTCCAGTTTGCATGGGGTCCGCAGTCTGCCGGGCTCGGGCCCTGACACTCGTCAATACCTGCAGCACAAGAGGGGACGCTCTGTACGGTCCTGGCAGGGAGACGCTCCTGTATCATCCACCTGTACTGAGCTGGGTGATGGGACCCAGGCGACCGGGCCCCTGGGAGCTTAACAATCACAGGCCTGATTCTCAGCTATGCTCTGGCCACGCTAGGCTGCTCCGGCAGCGGAACGGCCACTCGAGAATATGGTGTATTGAAAACTGTGTTAGCATCACAAGCTCTCACTTTACATCTGCAAGGGGCTTTCCCGGAGCTTCTTGCATGCTCGGGGGCTCAGGTGACAAGCAGGTGATCTGGGGTTTCCAGCAGTGTGTCTGCCAAAGAGCCAGCCTAGAGCATAGTGGGGTTAGTTGTGCCTGTTTGCCTTCAGGAGCAGCCTGCTTTGTCTCTCTCTGTTTGGGGTCCTCGTGTGCTAGGGTTCTGGATTCTAAGAATAACCCTGTGTTAAGCTGCAGGCTGCCAGGGAGAGGATGTGATGCTTTGTTTCTAACTAGCACAGCTCCAGGCATTGTCGTTCCCCATAGAAACAGCCAGTCCCTCTTCAAAACCCAACATATTCACAGCCTCCATGCCCCGGTAGCAGTGAGTTCCAGAGGCTAATGCTGCCCTGGGTGGAGGAGGAGTATTTCCTTGTATCTGCTTTGAATTTTCCCCTTTTTCAATTCAGTTTAATCCACAGGCTGCCCCCTTGCTCACTGGTCTTTCTAAAGCTCGCGATTTTCTAAGCTAATCTGATTTTCTTTTAATGCCTGGGATTGTCGTCACGAGCTCAGCCGTGCACTTAAGATCCACTGGAGCCGAATTAAGTGCGTAGCTGTGCAGGGATGGAGCTAAGCATGTGCTTTGCTGACTCGGGGCCTCAGGGAGCACAGACAGGGACCAGCACAAAGCGATTTAGCAGCTGGAAGTTCCAGCGTCCCCCGGTGGAGACACCAGCATGTGGGTATCCCCTGCAACGGGACTTGCACTGGTGCATGCGCCAGCTTCACCAATGCAAAGGGGTCTCCAAATCCACTGGACTGTGAGCTCAGAAAGACCTCTCGGTCTGTGCCCTGGGCAAACTCCCTGCCCTAGGGGAGCGACGCAGAGCTGGCCAGCCCGTATGTCCCTGAGTGCGGAGCTGGCCAGCCCGTGTGTCTCCGAGCCATGCCGCTGGAAGCCAGGGTGCCTCAGGGAAGCCCGGGGCTGGGCTGGCAATGCCAGTCACAGCACATGCCCCCTCACAGCGCTGCCTACGCAGGGAACTTGGGGTCCCTCGAACTAGCAGCTGCACCCCCTAGAGGCCAGAGGAGAGCATGGCTGCCTGCCCCCAGCGGAAGCTCAAGCAATAGGGGACCGGGGGCCAAGTCAAGAACGCTTTAGCCGAGTTCCCAGAGCTGTTCCCGGGGCCACTTCCCAGGCTCCGCAGGGCACTAGCCGCTCAGATGCTGCATGCCGGGGCCAGAAGGGTCCCCTCCTCTCTCCCCCGCGCATCTCTGCAGCATGAGGAGTTTGCTCCGTGGGTCTGTTTCTAACCCCGAGGGTTTATTCCCTGTCCAAGTGCCCCATGCTCTGCGGGAGCAGGTGAGGGCCACGTCTCATCACAGCCTCGCAGACGGCCCCAGGCCACTGCCAAAGCCAACAGCAGCCCCAGTGCAGCGCCAGGCCTGGAACGAGCATTTGTGTGTGTGTGGGGGGTCTCAGAAGGTGGGGGCCAGGGGAGCGCTCACCCTGGCAGGTGTTCTCACTCGCGTCTGTGAAGTTGGTTTTCCCAGAGCTGAGCTTGTAGCCATCGATGCAGGTGCAGTAGTAAGTCCCAGCCGTGTTCATGCACATTGCATTGCGTCCACAGTCTGGCGGCCTCGGCCACAGACACTCGTTAATATCTGTAATGCAAGAGGGGACGCTCTGTACAGTCCTGGCAGGGAGACGTTCCCTGTATCACACCTCCGAGTCCCCTGCACTAAGCTGGGTAATGGGACCCAGGAGACCGGGGCCCTGAGCAGTTAGTGATTAAGGCCGTGGTTCTCAGTTACCCATTTCTGCTGCTGGAATGTCATAAACAGCCCCCTGAGCCTCCAGTCCCAGGTACAGGGGCAGAAGGGGCGGGGTTCGGCCCCACAAACACCCAGATCCCCCATGTGAGGGGAGGGTGGGGAGACGTCCCCCTGGGGCTCCAGGCTCCCTGTGTTTTGGGGTTGGGGAATGACAAGCTGCCTGTCCTCTGCCCCCTCCCTCCTTGGATCCCTGCGGGGTGTGGGTGAGAGGGTAGCCAGGGCTGCCCCATTCTGCTCCTCTGGGCAGGGATCCGTGGGGCCCCCACCCTGTGCCCAATTCACAGAGCCTAAGACTCCTGGCTCCTGCTGCTGCAGCTCCTGCTGCTCACTCTGGAGGCCCCCGGTTTGATCCCCAGGATCCTCGCTCCTGCCCCCACTCATTCCCCAGCCGGGCTGAGCACCCTCCACAGGCCCTGGAGTCAATGGAGTTGGCGGCTCTGGCCCTTAATGCCCTGCTCTGTCCCAGCCCCCCGCAGGACAACGTGGGAGCCCCATTACCTTTGCAGGTCTCCGTTGTGTTGGTGAAGAAGCGATACTTTCTTGGCCGGTACCCATCCAGGCAGGTGCAGTGGGTGTTGTTCACACACTTGGCGTTTGGTGGGCAGGACATATGGTTGTTGCAGTCCTCAGTGGTACCTGCAGGGGCGGGAACAGCTGGGCAGGGTCAGCCAGTGCAGAGCGGCCCCCCCGCCTCCCCCCACAGTGGGATCGAGTCCTTTCACATGCCCCATTCGCTGATTTTCGTCCCTGGGCGCCTGGCAAACAGCTCCGACGCCATCCACCGCCTGGCAACAAGCTGCCCTCGGCTACACAGGAGGCCTTGGCTCCCCGGGGGTGCCCCCGGCACAGACAGGCAGAGCCGCCGGAGCCGGGTGTTGGTTCAAGTGAAACGTTTTCAATCTCACCCAATTTGTCTCCTTTTTGTTGCTGTCGTCGTTACTCTGATTAGCGTCAATTTCAAACCCAAACCTCGCTTCGAACCGGAAAACGGGAATTTTTCGTTTTGAAAATTATTTCATCTCTCCCCGAGTGCAATTCCCCCCCCCCCCCCGAGTAAAACCAAACATTCCGCCGAACCAAATTGGCATTTTCTGGCAAAAAATGGTTCCTTGGGAAATTCCTGCCCGGCTCTGCTCTGGATTGACTGAGAGCGGAATCAGGTGCGAGGCTAGTCTGGATCCTGAGCTGCCTCCCATGACCCAGATTGTGACCGGCCTACGGGGGGCGCTCCTGGATCCTTTAGCTGCCCGGTGTTTGGGGGCTCCACTGGGATCCGTCCCTCTGGCCAGCGTGAGGGGAAGGATCCCAGTGCAGCTTAGCCAGCTGCAGGGCTTGGGATGGGAGCAGACGGAGCAGGGTGGGTGCAGCACCGGGGGACCCCAGTGGGTCAATGGGAATTTGCCCAAATCCCATCTTGGGATTCGCAGCAGAGCTGGGCTCGGGGCGCAGAGTCCTGATCCCAGACGCCACCCCCAGCTGGGCACATGGATTCCAGGTTTCAATTCAGCCTGATTTTAGAGGGAGGGGGGCACGTACAAATGGCACTTCTAACATCTGAGCCATCAGGGGCTTTGATTTGGGCTGGTCAATAACATGGCCCTTGGCTACAGTGGGGATCTGCCCCTCACTCCAGCCCCCAGTGTAGAGCCCTGGGCCCCAGTGTCTATTCTCTGCTGGCCACGGGGCTGGGATGGGAAGGTGAGGGCTACACAGGGCGCCTTCTCCTCTCCCCTGCATGTACACTCCGTGCTCTATAATCCCACCCGAAGACGCCCACGCCAAGGGGCTGCTCCTGGCTCACCAGACCCCTGACTCTGCTCACCTTCCACAAGGGAAGGGACCGGAGGGGGTGGAGGCCAGAGACCCCGGGCAGATGGGAGCGCTCAGGAAGGTTAGCCAGGAGGAGTCGGCCTTACCTTGTACGCCATTATTCTGGGCCACGGTGCCCCACAGGCACAGGGCGATGCAGAGCCCTGGAAGGCAAAGAGACAGGGTAAGGCACCATGGACAGATGATAACCACCACTCAGATGCACCCGCCCCCCCAGCCGCCCCAGTCCTGCCAATCCTGGGCCAAGGGCCAGTCAGTGCCCTGATGATGGTGGAATTAAAAATGCAGACACCTGGTGCTCTGGGAAATCAGCCCCAGCTGGGATCCCTGTTAATATTTTTAACTGGTTCCAGTTGGGAACTGGACTTTGGGCCAGGGCAACTGGGTCTTTTATTGTGTGTATTAGCAACAAAGACCAGGAGCCCCCATTGTCAGGGCTGGATTTATACTTAGGGCGCCCCTAGGTGTAGGGTCTCAGCGGTGTTCCCCGCCCCCCCGGCTTTGAGCTCCGGGGGCCCTGCTGCCTGGAGGCGGCCAGGAGCGGCAGGGTACCCCTGCTGCCGGAAAGTTCTTAACTGCTACGGGTGGCAGGGGAACTCCACCACTTTTAACTTTTAGGTGCCCTGCCTCCCAGCACCCCCTTGCCCACTGCCCAGCGCCCCCCACCCCCTCTGCCCAGAGCTGCCCCATGAACTCCCCCAGAGACCCACTCTCCCAAGCCCTGCCCCCCGGCCCACACTCACTGGCCCCCCTGGGAGGTGACACTGTCTGCCGGGCGGAGCGAGGAGCGCTCCAGCAGTAGGGCTGCATGGGGCTGTCTCCCCCTCAGCCAGCCCTGCCCCCTGCTAGGACCTGGGAGGAAAAAACTTTGAATTTTTAGGCACCCCATAGAATGCCGGCGCCCCTAGGCCCATTGTGCCAGGAGGCGCCCAGAGCCCACCAAAATCAGGGCCCCATTGTGCCAGGTGCTGCACAGAGCCAACCGAGATCAGGGCCACATCACACTCGGTGCTGCACAGACACACAGTGGGCCAGTCTGTGACCCAAAAGGCTCATGGCAATAGGCAAAGGGAAGAGCATTCTCTCCACTTTACAGATGGGGAAACTGAGGCACGGCGAGGGGTGATGACTTACCCAAGGTCACCCAGTGCATCCATTCAATGGACAAACCCACTTGGAAAGGGGAAGCACCAAGGGGGTATAGGGCAAAAAGACAAAACAGGCTGTTTTTGATCTGCTTTTCATTTAGGTATCACCCCAGATCCGCCCTCTCATGCTGGTGTTTATTTATAGCCTGTTGCTCTTAGTCATTAACCACACACTGGTGTGAAGAACCACCGAACAGAGGACAGGCAAACAGAGGGCGTTTGCCTGGGAACCCTCCGAGAGGAGCTAAGGTGAGTACTGCATTAGGGGGGCTGTGTTGTGAGCTGGTGGGGTGAATATTCGAGTGTCTGTCTGCTGTGACCATTTGTTTGACCGTGCGCTTGTTTGTTTGAATAGTGTGACTGTTTGACCGTGTGGGTGTTTGATTGAAAAGTGTGAATTGGGAGTGCTTTGTTCCAGGTGGGCCCTGAGTGGTTGATTGGAGGGAAGGCTTTGAGCCGGGCCAGCTGGTTCGAGCCAGCAGCCTTATAAAAACAGAGGGAGTTTGCCTGGGAGTTCGCACAGACATGGATAGTGAGCGATCAGCTGTTGTGACCTGCTCAGAATGTGCCATGTTTGTCTTTCTCCCAGAGGATAGAAGCGACTTCGTCTGTATGAAGTGCAAGCCGGTCTGCATATTGGAAGAGAAGCTTAAAGGACTAGAGAACCAATTATCAATTCTGCATTGCATCAGAGAATATGAAGATTTTCCGGATAGAAGTCAGTGTTTGGTGCTGGAAGCACGAGAGCGTGCAGTGCAGAACGGGGAAGAATATTGGCAGCATGTGACCTCCAGAAGAAAAAAGAAGAGAACCTATGTACCCCCAATGCAGATAGAGGTGCGAAACTGTTTTCAGGCTCTCTGCACAGGTACTACTGTGGAGAAGGATTTGGAAGAGCCCTCTGAGGAAAGGGATCAGAAGGAGACCCCATCGGCCAGAAGGCATAGGATGCATTGTCCTAGGGATGGGGGTTCCATGACCACCACTCCCAAGAATAGGAGACGGGTGGTGATGGTCGGGGACTCCCTCCTAATGGGGACGGAGTTATCCATCTGCTAACCAGACGGGGAGATTCGAGAAGATTGCTGCTTGCCTGGAGCTAGAATTCAGGATGTGACGGAGTTTCTGCCGAGACTGATTGAGACCTCAGACCGCTACCCCTTCCTACTTCTCCACGTGGGCACCAGTGATACTGCCAAGAATGACCTTGAGCAGATCACTGCAGACTCTGTGGCCCTGGGAAGAAGGATAAAGGAATTTGAGGCACAAGTTGTGTTCTCACCCTGTCAGGGTTCCCTCCCCACTCTGAACTCTAGGGTACCGATGTGGGGACCCACATGAAACCCACCCCAAGCTTATATTTACCAGCTTAGGTTAAAAACTTTCCCAAGGCACAAATTTCACCTTGTTCTTGAACAGTATGCTGCCACCACCAAGTGATTTAGACAAAGAACAGGGAAAGGACCACTTGGAGTTTCTATTTCCCCAAAATATCCCCCCAAGCCCTTACACCCCCTTTCCTAGGGAGGCTTGAGAATAAACAAGATGAGCACAAACCAGCCTTCGATTTTTAAGACCCAAAAAACCCAGTCAGATTCTTAAAAAGCAGAACTTTATTAGAAGAACAAAAAAAGATAAGAGAACAACTCTGTAAGATTAGAATGGAGGATAATCTTACAGGCAGTCAGATTCAAAACATAGAGAATCCCTCTAGACAAAACCTTAAGTTACAAAAAGACACAAAAACAGGAATACACATTTCCTCCAGCACAGCGAATTTCACAAGCCAAAACAAAGAAAACCTAATGCATTTCCTAGCTAGATTACTTACTAACTTTACAGGAGTTGGAGGGCTTGCATCCTTGATCTGTTCCCAGCAAAGGTATCACACAGACAGACAAAAGCCTTTTCCCCCCACTACAGATTTGAAAATATCTTGTCCCCCCATTGGTCATTTTGGGTCAGGTGCCAGCCAGGTTACCTGAGCTTCTTAACCCTTTACAGGTAAAAGGACCTTGCCTCTGGCCAGAAGGGATTTTGTAGCACTGTATATAGAAAGGTGATTACCCTTCCCTTTATATTTATGACAAATTCATCCTCCCTGTTGAAGGAAAAGGCCCAGGTAGGGACTGAGGGACTGTCGAATTGTGGAGGTGAATGTGTGGTTAAGCAGGTGGTGTCGGAGAGAGGGCTTTGGATTCTTCGACCATGGGATGTTGTTCCGGGGAGAAGGATTGCTAGGAAGAGATGGGATCCACCTAAGGAAGAGAGGGAAGAGAATCTTCGCAGGCAGGCTTGCTAACTTAGTGAGGAGGGCTTTAAATTACATTTGCCGGGGGATGGTGACCTAAGCCCAGAGGTAAGTGGGGAAGTGGGATACTGGGAGGAAACACAAGGAGGAGGGTACAAGATGGGAAGCCTCCTGATTTTTACTGAGAAAGTAGGGCAATTGGCTAGTTATCTTAGGTGCATGAACACGAATGCAAGAATCCTGGGAAATAAGCAGGAAGAATTGGAAGTCCTGGCACAATCAAGGAACTATGATGTGACTGGAATAACAGAAACTTGGTGAGGCAGTTCACATGACTGGAGCACTGTCATGGATGGGTATAAACTGTTCAGGAAGGACAGGCGTGGGAGGAAAGGTGGAGGAGTTGCGCTGTATGTAAGAGAGCGGTATGATTGCTCTGAGCTCCAGTATGAAACTGGAGAAACTCCAGTTGAGAGTCTTTGGGTTAAGTTTAGAGGCAAGAGCAACAAGGGTGATGTCGTGGTGGGCGTGTGCTATACACCACAGGACCAGGGGGATGAGGTGGACGAGGCTTTCTTTGGAAAATTAACGGAAGTTTCCAGATCACAGGCCCTGGTTCTAATGGGGGCCTTCAATCCCCCTGACATCTGCTGGGAGAGACATAAGCAGTGCACAGACAATCCAGGAAGTTTTTGGAAAGTGTTGGAGACAACTTCCTGGTACAAGTGCTGGAGGAACCAACTGGGGGCTGTGCTACTCTTGGCCTGCTGCTTACAAACAGGGAAGAATTGGTCGGGGAAGTAGAAGTGGGTGGCAACCTAGGCAGAGTGACCATGAGATGGTTGAGTTCAGGATCCTGACAAAAGGAAGAAAGGACAGTATCAAAATACAGACCCTGGACTTCAGAAAAGCAGACTTGGACTCCCTTAGGGAACTGATGGGCAGGATCCCTTGGGAGGCTAATATGAGGGGGAAAGGAGTCCAGGAGAGCTAGTTGTATTTTAAAGAAGCCTTATTGAGGGTGCAGGAGCAAACCATCCCGATGTGCAGAAAGAATAGCAAATATGGCAGGCGACCAGCTTGGCTTAACAATGAAATCTTTGGGGAGTTTACCTCAAGAAGGAAGCTTACAAGAAGTGGAAATTTGGACAGATGACTAGAGAGGAGTATAAAAATATTGCTGGATCATGCAGGGGTATAATCAGGAAGGCCAAGGCACAATTGGAGTTGCAGCTAGCAAGACATGTGAAGGGTAATAAGAAGGGTTTCTACAGGTATGCTAGCAACAAGAAGAAGGTCAGGGAAAATGTGGGCCCCTTACTGAATGTGGGAGGCAACCTAGTGACAGATGATGTGGAAAAAGCTGAAGTACTCAATGCTTTTTTTGCCTCGGTCTTCACAGAAGGTCAACTCCCAGACTGCTGCACTGGACAGCACAGTATGGGGAGGAGGTGAGCAGCCCTCAGTGGCGAAAGAACAGGTTAAGGACTATTTAGAAAAGCTGGACGTGCACAAGTCCATGGATCCAGATCTAATGCATCCAAGGGTGCTGAGGGAGTTGGCTGATGTGATTGCAGTCATTGGCCATTATCTTTGAAAAATCATGGTGATCAGGGGAGGTCCCGGACGATTGGAAAAAGGCTAATGTAGTGCCCATATTTAAAAAAGGGAAGAAAGAGAACCCAGGGAACTACAGACCAGTCAGCCTCACCTCAGTCCCTAACAAAATCATGGAGCAGGTCCTCAAGGAATCCATTTAGAAGCACTTGGAGGAGAGGAAGGTGATCAGGAACGGTCAATATGGATTCACCAAGGGCAAGTCATGCTTGACTAATCTAATTGCCTTCTATGATGAGATAAATGGCTCTGTGGATGAGGGGAAAGCAGTGGACGTATTATTCCTTGACTTTAGCAAATCTTTTGATATGGTCTCCCACAGTATTCTTGCCAGCAAGTTAGAGTAGTATGGATTGGATGAATGGACTATAAGGTGGATAGAAATGGCTAGATTGTCAACGGGTAGTAATCAATGGCTTGATGTCTAGTTGGCAGCCGGTATCAAGCGGAGTGCCCCAGGTGTCGGTCCTGGGGCTGGTTTTATTCAATATCTTCATTAATGATCTGGAGGATGGTGTGGATTGCACCCTCAGCAAGTTTGCAGATGACACTAAGCTGGGGGGAGAGGTAGCTATGTTGGAGGGTAGGGATAGGATATAGAGGGACCTAGACAAATTGGAGGATTGGGCCAAAAGAAATTTAATGAGGTTCAACAAGGACAAGTGCAGAGTCCTGCACTTAGGAGGGAAGAATCCCATGCACCGCTACAGACTAGGGCCCGAATGGCTCAGCAGCAGTCCTACAGAAAAGGACCTAGGGGTTACAGTGGATGAGAAGCTGGATATGAGTCAAGAGTGTGCCCTTTTTGTCAAGAAGGCCAATGGCATTTTGGGATGTATAAGTAGGAGCACTGCCAGCCGATCGAGGGTCATGATCATTCCCCTCTATTCGACATTGGTGAGGCCTCATCTGGAGTACTGTGTCCAGTATTGGGACCCACACTACAAGAAGGATGTGGAAAAATTGGAAAACGTCCAGCAGAGGGCAACAAAAATGATTAGGGGGCTGGAACACATGACTTATGAGGAGAGGCTGAGGAAACTGGGATTGTTTAGTCTGCAGAAGATAAGAATGAGGGGGGATTTGATAGCTGCTTTCAACTACCTGAAAGGGGGTTCCAAAGAGGCTGGATCTAGACTGTTCTCAGTGGTAGCAGATGACAGAATGAGGAGTAATGGTCTCAAGTTGCAGTGGGGGAGGTTTAGGTTGGATATTAGGAAACACTATTTCACTAGGAGGGTGGTGAAGCACTGGAACGGGTTACCTAGGGAGGTGGTGGAATCTCCTTCTTTTGAGGTTTTTAAGGCCCAGCTTGACGAAGCCCTGGCTGGGATGATTTAGTCGGGGATTGGGCCTGCTTTGAGCGGGGGGTTGGACTAGATGACCTCCTGAGGTCCCTTCCAACCCCGATATTCTATGATTCTACGAAACACAGTAGTTTAGAGAAGTAGTGTTGTTTGCAACAGAGAGAACACTGATTTAGTGCTTTAAGACACAGCCAGTACTCACACACTTGTCACTAACTGGCTGACCCCAGGCAAGCACATGTGAGCCACAAGACCTCCAAAATGGTGAGTAACCACAGGGGCTGGGGATCAAGGGAGGGTCTTCCCCAACACTGTGCCTTCCAACCTGGCCCCTATGCGGCTCACCTGTGTGCAGCTATGGTCCCCCCCAGCCACATGACGGCTCAGTGGCCCAGGAAAGTTACCATTAGTAGGGCAAGAAACAAAGCAGCTCTGCTGAAGAACCTGTGTCAGCGGATTGCCCAGTATCTCCACGAGAGTTTCCTGGAGATCTCTCAGGGAGATTCCCGTGAAGTGAGGGAGTCAATCAACAGCCTGTTCCACTGCTCAGACTAGGCATGTGGGGGAGACAAGCCTGCTTTCTGCAGCCGTCCTTCCCCCAACAACTCGTTTCAGCGAGTCCCAAAATTAAATCCACTTACCGGGGCCACCTCTCCTGTTTGTGCTTCGCCAACATCCGACAGCTGTGACTGGCTAGCCTCCTCCGGGACAGAAAAGTGCCCCAGGCTGCATGGCTCTCTGACCTCCGAGTCATCCTCTGCCTCTGGGTCCCCCCACCCGCCACAGCCTCGTCCAAGCTTTCCTCCTCCTGGCTCGGTCCACTTCCGACTGGCACGCGAGCCACCGAAGTATCCACAGTGGTCTTTGCAGTGGAGGTGGGGTCGCTGCCGAGTTTCACGTCCAGCCCTTTGTACAACCGGCAGCTCGTGGGCGCAGCACTGGAGCAGCGGTTTGCCTCCTGCGTCTTGTGGTAGGTGTTCCACAGCTCCTTCACTTTGACCCTGCACTGCAATGGATCCCGGTCATGGCCCCTTTCTGTCATGCATCATGTAATCTACCCGTAGGTGTCATAATTCCGACGGCTGGAGCTTCTCAGGAAGGTGGGATATTAGCATCTTCCAAGTTCTATTGTCCGTCTTCAATGGTCCATTAAAGTTGATTGCCTACTGTCCGGTGGCTGTTCCCCAGGTGTAAACCCTCTTATAATTGTTACGTAGTCAATATTCCTAACTTCAGATTCAGAATTGAGAGATGCATACAAATAGGGTAATCATATGCAGTAAATCATAACCTTTCCAATGATACCTTGCATGACGCATCTTGCATAGAACACATCTGTTATGCCATATGGATATCATAACAATATCCTATGAAGAATACGGGGCGTAGCGTCACCTCTGGGTTTTCCCTTCTGTTGGTAAACCGTATGGTCAATTCCTCATCCACACTTTGATTCATTATGCAGTATGCTGAAGAGACCAAATAACCAATATAGGTCTGTTTTATTCTTAAAAGTCTGTAATAGCTGAGGCTGAGTGACTGTCACGGAGGTCACAGAAGTCACGGATTCCGTAACTTTCCGTGACCTCCATGACTCATGATTTCTGAAGTGGCTAGGGCAGTCTTGGTACACCACATACCCCCAACTCCCCAGCAGCAGCAGTAGTTTGGGTGTGGGAGGGGGCTCAGGGCTGGGGCAGGGGGTTGGTGTGCAGGGCGGTGCTTACCTTGGGGCGGGGGCTTCACGGAAGCGGCCAGCATGTCCCTGCAGCTCCTAGGCAGAGGGGCCAGGGGACTCTGTGCACTACCTCTGCCTGCAGGCACTGACCCCGCAGCTCCCATTGGCTGCAGTTCCCAGCCAACGGGAGCTGTGGAGCCGGTGCTCATGGGACGGGCAGCATGTGGAGTCCCCCAGCCTTCCCTCCCCATAGGAGCTGAAGGGACCGCTCCGGCTAGCCCCGCCAACCCTCCCTCTGCCCAGCACCATTAGGGGTCCTGGACCATCTGCTACCATCTCCCTCCCTCCCCACCAGTAACTACAACAGCCTCCCGGGCTGCCCCCCCCGGACCCATGGTTCGCCCCGGGCCATGTCCCTCCAGCACCCATGGTGCCCCCAGGCCACCACCGAAGAGCACCCACAGACCCCCGGCCCAAGTTTTAGTTGGGGGTATATATATAAGTCATGGACGGGTCACAGGCTGCCCGTGACCTGTCCACGACTTTTACTAAAAATACCTGTGACTAAAACATAGCCTTAGTAATATCATATCACCGGAACAGAGGTTCAAGACAACTCCAGTTTCCGGGAACCCGTCTCCTGCACCAGTGTTGAATTCACCTTACAAAGGCTTGCGTCCAAAGTCACACCCCTAAAGCTGTCCCTTTTATACTCAACCTGTTTACAAGGAAAGAGGTACTGTATGCCTCCTCTGAGGCTAGTCTCAACCTACCATCTTTCTACCTTGTTTTTCTGGTACCATACGGTACCCCTTGGTTCTTTGTTCTGGACTCAGGAATTCCAGGTACCAAGAGCGTGATGCACCTCCTAGGCTTGTCCCGTATATATTGTCCTTATTTTTGGGACATTCCAATGAGAGTAACTCCCTGCCTGTTACTACATATGTGCTGATCCTGACAGGTTTCCTGGCTAATGCGAGATATCATGGGATACTTAGCAAAGGTGAACAAGACTATAGAAAGACACAGGCCACCATTCCAGGCCATGTAACTGCTAGAAGTTTATATACAAAAGAATGTTATATGCATTAAGCACATACTATCCATATTAATATATGTAATGTGAATCATACCTAGGGATCATGTGATATATTAGCCTGGCATATATGGGTGAACACTTCAGAAATAGATTTAACCACCACCTAAACAATTCAGCTAGTCCTAAGGACCCAGATCCAATGACCCCATCCCTCTTTACAGGGCTGATAACCCCTTTGAGAGCTGCCAAGCCTGTGTCAGCTTCATGGCAGAGACACATTCTGTGTGGGACTCTCATGATTGGCACAAACGCGGCACATAGAATCATAGAATCATAGAATATCAGGGTTGGAAGGGACCTCAGGAGGTCACCTAGTCCAACCCCCTGCTCAAAGCAGGACCAATCCCCAATTAAATCATCCCAGCCAGGGCTTTGTCAAGCCTGACCTTAAAAACTTCTAAGGAAGGAGATTCCACCACCTCCCTAGGTAACGCATACAGCCTTATGTTCTGCCAGCCTGGGAACTTAACGAATGACACTTGAGTGCTCCCTGGTGGTAGAGCGGGGAACAGGATGAGGAGGAGAAATACTTGAGAGAAATAAAAAAATAAGTGTTTTAAAAATGTTATACACAGAAACAAGCAACAGAGAAAGAGAGAGAGAGATGGTGTCTCCTGGCCCAGGTCTATGGACCAAATTTTGCTTATTTACCCCACTGTGATTCTGGTGTAAATCCAATGAAGTCAATTCTTTCATTAAGAACTATTATTCCTGTAGTAATATTTCGGAACCCCAGCTCTGTGCCATGACAGAAAGCTGGCTCAACCAACTACCTGGAAATTCCCCTTGTGTAATGACTCTGTGTTACAACCCCCAGGCACAGTGGGCATTCCCAGAGGTGAGCGGTATGGCCAATGTAGTCCTACACTCTGGCTATTGCCAGCTGCTGGAATGGTTCCTTGGGACTACAGAGGGTTGAGGATGAATCAGGGAAGGCTTTGGGCTGCTCTGCTTCCAGGGACCAGACTGATCCGCAGTTATCCCCTGGGATTCAGTACCTGTGAAAGTGGTGGAAAGCCATCTGGGACCCCTCCATGCTCTGGTCTCATAGTGAGCCCATCTCAGATGAGCCCATCTCAGCCAGCCCCAGGAATCTGGCCAGGTAAATCTAAGGGTAAATCTAAGGGTGTTTCAGTGAATCTGGATGGAGTCTCAATTGGTGTAACATAAGCATTGGAGGGAGCAGAGGAAATTGCGCATTACACCTAGGTGTAAATTCTAGCTCAAGGAGACATACCCGGGCATCCTCTGACCTAGTTGGCATGCCAAAAATTGAAGTGTGGCCACGCTTGGGCAAGCAACAGGAGCGGCTCCCTGCCCCGACTACGATCCCATCCAGCCCCTCCTGCCCCCATGGCAACACTTCTATTTCTAGCTAGATGAGAGCTAGTGCGACTATGTCTTCATGAGCTGGAACAGTCACCTTCCAGCCCCACTGCAGACCGACCCGTGGGCCCCTCTGGACTCTCCTAGCCCCAACCGAGTTCAGCCCAAGGACTTTGTTCCACTCACCCAATGGATACACGTCACCTCGGGTTCCCATGGTGGCTAAGACGCTGTCAGGGCAGGTCGAGTTCTGAGGATTCTGAGCTTTGCAACTTCCTTATCTTCAAGAACTTAGACAGGAAGCCAAGTCGACTCATGTCCTGTTGCATTATATCGTATCAACCAACAGTACTGCACACATGAGAGCACTGTCTTCTCAGCATGCCCTGCTCTCCTTCCTTCTGCCCGACCACTTCTCCCAGCCCCATAATCATTTACCTTGCTGAGTACCTATGGGGGATACTAACCACGGTGCAGAGGACGTAGCATCACTTCACACAATCTTCACACAGAAATGTGGAGTTGCAAGGGACCTCAGGAGGTCAAACAATCCAGCCCCCATCCCCTTCCCCCCATCCACTAGACTGGGTACCCAATCAAAGAAGGCAATTACGTTTGTTTGGCATGACTTGTTCTTGACAAATCCATGTTGGTTATTACTTATCACCTATTATCCTCTATGTTTTAATAAATTGATAGTTCAATCATTTGTTCCACTATCTTTCTGGGTGTTGAAGTTAGGCTGTCTGGTCTATTCTTCTCTAAGAGCTCCTTTTTACCTTTTTTTGAAGTGTGCCCTTGTTATGAACCTCACCCATCCTCCATGAGTTCTGGAAGATAATTGCTAATGGTTCGGAGATTGCTTCAGCTAGTTTCTTAAGTACTCTAGGGTGAATTTCATCAGGCCCTGCCGAGTTGCATAGATCTAACTTAGTTAAATATTCTTAATCTGTTAACTTATCTGTTATTTCCCTGTTCTGGCCAGTGTTCCATCCCCCTCATTAAAATTAACTGGTGTGAAGTATCTGGTCACAACCTTTTAAATCCTGCATTCAGTGAAACTTAAGAGGTGCCCATACTGAGTGGTTGGTTGCGAACATAATGGTTGGAGGTGTCAGTGTCCTGGGGTTAGAATCATAGAATATCAGGGTTAGAAGGGACCTCAGGAGGTCATCAAGTCCAACCCCCTGCTCAAAGCAGGACCAATCCTCAATTTTTGCCCCAGATCCCTAAATGGCCCCCTGAAGGATTGAACTCACAATGCTGGATTTAGCAGGCCAATGCTCAAATCACTGAGCTATCGCTCCCAATGCAGTTACTGCTGTAGGTAGTCTTCTAAGGTGGTGCAGTTGTAATGCTTAAGTCATTTTCTGAGACGTAGCTCTTCTTAACAAAAAACAAGCAAAAGAACAGATCTTTATCCAGATCACAGTGTGGCTCTTTATGCGTGAGATGGTGTTGTCCAAGTCACAGGTGTAATCGTAGCTCTTGTCTGCAGCTGTCGTCTTGGAGATGCAGACAGAACATCAGGACTTGGGGTCTCCAGTCCTCCCATCCTATTGTCTGTGAGCTCAAGGTGAAGAGAGGCAGAGAAATACACTCAAGCTCCTCCCCCTATGATCACTCTCATGTGTGGATCTAACCAGGTTCCCTTTTCTTGTGGCTCCTAGAAGGACCTAGAGGAATAGGACCTAGAGGAATAGCTCTGGTCCAATCTGTGTCATAAACATGCTTCCTCCAAATAGATCAACCTTCCGCTGAGAAAAAACACTGCACACATGTGGGTTTTGCCCATATAAAGTTTCTGCTCTACTTGAGGATCACTTTAGATAAGCTGTTGCCAGCGGGGGAGTGAGGTGGGAGGAAGTTTTGTTTCATGGTCTCTGTGTGTATATAATGTCTTCTGCAGTTTCCACGATATGCTATGCATCCGATGAAGTGAGCTGTAGCTCACGAAAGCTCATGCTCAAATAAACTGGAGAAGGACTGTTAGGGTTATCTGCTAGACCCAGCTTAGCCCTCTCCAGCTCTAAGCGCTTCAGCTCTAACTCCGTATCCAAGCGTTTCACTTCTGCCTCCAAGCGTTTTGCCTTTTTCCCCTCCTCTGCTTCCAACTCCAAGCACTTTAAGGCCATTTGTCTTTCATGTTCTTTCTGTCTCTCTTCAGCTTCAAATCTGGCTAATTCTAGTTTCTTTTGGACCTCAATTTCTGTCATCTGTCAAAAAAACCCAGAAACCCAGCTTGTGAATTCCCTTGCAGGAACTTAACTACTCTGCCCCCAGGCAAAGAAAAAGAACTCCAGCTGCTCTCAGCTAAAAAAAAAGAAAAAAAAGTGTCCTTAAAAAAAGAAAACTTCCCTAGTTTTCAAGTAATTTTAGATGTATCATTTCAGATATCTTTTTAGGAGATGGTTTACCTGCTTGATCTCTCTCTTTTTCCAGAGAGGGAGCAACCAAAGAGAGCACAAATAAAACCACTCTCCCACTCCCTCCAGATTTGAAAGTATCTTCTTTCCTTATTGGTCCTTTTGGTCAGGTGCCAACCAGGTTATCTGAGCTTCTTAACCCCTTTCAGGTGAAGTGATTCTGGACCTCTGGCCAGGAGGGATTTGACGTTACTGCATACATAAAGGTCGTTACCTTTCCCATTATATTTATGACATACTTGTATCTCAATATGTTTGATTCTAAGTAGCCTTAGTGAAGCATTTGGTCAGCTTCTTGAGAATGGGCACTTACTGAGAATAGTCCTATCAAGAAACACTTAGCTGACAATGGACTTTGGGAGACGCCAATCCACATCTGAGCTTTCCTGGGAACGTTCAAACTAACATGTAAACAATGGTGTCGGCCTGCAAAAAGCTGAATCATTCCTGGATGTGTGACTTGCCCAGGTGGCTACAAACTCCATCTTGTTGCTGTGACTGCACAGGAAAACAAAGGGGTTTCTGCCCACAAGGGAGAGAATATAAAAGGCCCTGGAAGCCTCTCCATTTTGTCTTCAGCTGGCTTAAGAGATGGCCTCTCCACTCCCAAGAGATGCCTGAAAGAGAGTGGAACAGAGGACAGTAACTATAGGGGTGTGAGTGATTGCTGAGCTCAGACTAGGAAGGAGTCCAGTCTGTGAAAGAAGCTTATTAGAATATCTCTAAGGGTGAGATTTACCTGTATGCAGTTTCTTAATGTACTAATAAAATCACTTTTGCTTATTATTGAACCCAGAGTTTGTGACTAACTCTTGGGGGAGCAAACTGCTATGCACATCTCTCTATCAGTGTTATAGAGGGTGGACAATTTATGAGTTTGCCCTGTATAAGCTTTATACAGAGTAAAATGAATTCATGTGGGGTTTAGGCTCCCAGAAAGACTGAATACTGGGTGCTGGGAAAGTCTCTGTTAACGAAGAAGCCCCTGAGCTGAGTGGATCTCAGTTTCAGTGAACTGCAGGGGGGCGTGGCCCAACCTCTTGCTCTGTGCTGTAATTGACTGGAGTGTCTTACTCAGCAAGACAAGAGTAGAGGAAAGCCTTCTCTGGCAGGGGCGTATGTTCTCAGTGGTATCCCAGCACATCTAGTGACTGTCTTAAGGGGGTTTCTGTGACCAAACCTGTCACACCTGGAGTTTAGCAGCTTGCCTTAAAGGGGGTTATGTGAAAATCCTCTTAATGTGCCAGAGATGAGTCTGGATGTAAATAAAACACAGAGGGAGTTTGTTGTGGCTCCACAGAGCGATGCTTCTGTAGAGCAAGAAAAAGGTGGATTGTTGCTTAGAAAGGCTCCTCCTGAAGAGAAAAGTCTTTGCTGCAACTGATGGGTGTGGAAGTGAGAAGGGAGCGCGAGACAACAGCCCCCCTCCACCCCCCCGAAGTGTCCCCTGGGCTCATCATCTCTTCCCGCCTTAGGGGCAAGGCCCGCGGGGCGCCCAGGGCAGCGCGCCAGGCCCCGCAGCACCAGCCCCCGCTCACCAAATTGCTGCCGCGGAACAGGCCGGGTGACGCTGGAGACAGCGACCCGCGCAGCGGCCCCCAGGGCTGTTCTCGGCCCACGGCCGGGCCCCACGAGCCTGGACCCCGCAGGAACCCCGGCTGGGCCCGGCTCCAGCAGCCTGGCCCCTGAGCTCTGCGTGCGGCAGGAGGCGAGCCCACCACGCCCCCCCACTCTCCCCTCTCCACTCTCCCCATGGCTTCTTGCCCCCTGGAGGAATCACGTGATGGGGGGGAGGAGGCGGGACCAGCTGGGGAGGCTTTGCCTGTTTGTAGCACGGGGCGGGGGGGGGAAGCAGCCCCGGCCCCCGATCCCGCCCAGGTGCTTCCTCAGCTGGCCCCAAGCGCTGTGTCTCCAGCCAAGCCTGCCCCCTTCACTCACCCCCCCGCCCCCACCCGCTACGGTTCTGGCTCTTTGGGCCGCCGCCGGGACCCTCGCGCACCTAGGCACCGCCCACGAGGCTCCCCATTGGTGGTGGCCTCCGGCCTCTCCCATTGGCTCCCAGGAGCTATTTAAGCGAGGAGGCGGCGGCGGGAGAATCAAAGTGAGTCCCTGGCTGGCTGCCATGTTGTACCTGCCTCCTGGGTCCGCTCGGTCCCTTCCCTCCTGCCCTGTTTCAGATCCTCTGGCTGCTGACTCCAGCTCCAGGCTCTATTCCTGACTCTGACTGTGGCTCTGATCCTTGGCTTGACTCCCACCTCTGGGTCCTGAGCACCCTGGCTCTGACCATTAGGCCTGGCTGCCGGTGGGCTGTGATAGCTCCCCACCGCCCTGCACTCCTGAACCCAGAGCGAGACTCTCCTGCCCCCAATCCCATGGCTCATCTAGAGCCTGATCCTCCCCCAGAGCCCTGCACCCCTAAACCAGAGGGGTATCCTGCAGCACCCCATCCCAGCTGGGTGCTCATCCCCTGCCCACACCCATGTGGGCTCTGTCCCTGTTCTCAGCCTGGGACATTAAGGAGAGGAAGACCAGGAACGTACGATAAAAGCCCAGAGAACACCTCCTTGGGGGTCAGCTTGACCTAACCGCAGCGCTCGGGGGGACAAGTGCTGATGTAGCTACTTCTCATTTTTCAGTGAAGATCTGGCCTCACTTACCCCTCCCTTACTGCCCGGCCCTGATCTTACCCATTAGGCTCCTATCAGGTGTGGGGCTGGGGACTGTGACGAAGTGGGACTGTTCTTAATGTTTCCTCTGAATAGTGTGGGGGTGCCTCAGTTTCCCCTATGAAGTTCTTAAGTATCTAGGTGGTGCGATAAGGGTGTATGATCATTGCAGAGCCCTAGAGGGCATGTGTGTGCAGGAGTCTGGACTCAGAGAATGGCCGACACCCTGTTTCCTGGCAACTGATGGCCTGAGCTCTTCCCCCCTGCAAGGTGAGAGCTAAAGGGTTGGAGAACAAAGGAATCAGGTGACCTCCTGGCCCGGGAAAGGAACAAAGCCCAGAGGAGGAGGGGCTGGAGGGAGTTTCAGTTTGGGGCTGGCTGGGACATGGAGTGAAGAGCAGACGTGGTTGTCTGGCTCACTGCCCCCCAAAATGGACCCAGCTGAGGGGTCCTGTTCTCTGCACCTGCAAGCTCTGTTTTAGACCATGTTCCTGTCATCTAATAAACCTCTGTTTTACTGGCTGGCTGAGAGTCCCGTCTGACTGCGGAGTTGGGGGGCAGGACCCTCTGGTTTCCCCAGGAGCCCCTAGCCTGGGTGGACTGGCTGTGGGAAGCGCACGGAGGGGCAGAGGATGCTGAATGCTCCCAGGTCAGATCCAGGAAGGTGGAAGCCAGGTGAGCTGTGTGTCCTGAAGACAGGCTGCTCACAGAAAGGCGACTGCCCCAGAGTCCTGACTGGCTTCATGGGGAGCAGTTCCAGAGCATCGCCCAGGGACTCCGTGACAGGGACCACCAGTGCAACTGAGCAGACGTTGCCAGCCTCGGGGACGTCAGTGCTGATGGGACATGGTTCGACAAGCTGGTGGGTTGGCCGCGCCTCGGTCTGGTCCATTATGGTTGTTGCTGTAGTTGGATTGGGCAGGAATCTCAGTGTGTGTGTGGAGGGCTCTCCATGGCCCACCTGGGCTCTACGCAAGGGGGGGTGGGCTCTTGCCTCCTTGGGGCAGGAAAGAACAGGATTTGGGGAGGAGGTGATGCCACCTCAGATCCCTGCACCCCATAATAATCTCTAGCTCTTCAGATCATGTTGCAAAGGCGACCTGGTCTCACAAAGTCCCCAGCCCTTCACCAGAACATCTCGAGCGCCTGGCTCATGCTGGACCCTCAGGGACGAGGAGGCCCAGCACTGTCGGGCGCAATTTGGTGGCCATGATGACTAGGGTGGGGCTCAGGGGTGACCAGTTCATGAGAGGGGGGATCTGAAAAGGGGGGAAATGGCACTGATAACCCTGTCCTGACCACACCCTGGCTCTTACCCTCCCCCAGCACTGAGCAGGACGCACTTTGGATGAAGCCTGACAATAATTAAAGGGGCAGGGATCGGTGTGTAGCATCTTTAGCTGAAAGAGCTTTTCTCCCTGCTGTGTCTCAGGCATTTGAATTAAAAGGGCACCCGCAAAAATGAAAAGGATGAAGCTGAAGGGTCAAACTCTGCTCCCAGTTACACCAGTGTAAATCTAGAGTGAAGGCAATAGTGTGACTCAGGATTTACACTGGTGTAAATGGGAGCCGATGTTGGATCAAATAGGTTCTAAAACTTTGTCGGCAAATAATCATGTCCCCTGCCAGGCAGTGAGGTTTCCCCTGCACAGGGTGTGATGCTGTCAGTCCTGCCAGCTCCCCAGTCACCCCCGGGGCTTCCATGGATGGCAGGGTAGGTGAGACCCCCATTTCTGATCTGTTTTTGAAAAGAGAAAAAAAACAAACTGCTTTTTGAACTTTCTTCCAGCACCACGAAGGAGCAAAAAGGGCGGGAACCAGACTGCCACCCCTAGAGAATGAGTAACACACGGAGCAGCAGGTTCCTCATCAGCCAGCAAAGGAGCTGCCATGTCTCACCGTGGGGAGGGGACAGACCCCCAGCCCATGTTCCTGGGTCCTCCTGGTCCCGCTGAGGTTCTCCAGCCTGGTTGGGCATCTGCTCTGGGTCCTCTCGGATCACTCAGTCATGCAGGCATCTTCCTCTCTGGGGCCAAGGGTAGCGGGCTGGGTGGGTGCCCCGTGTGCTCTGCTGTTAGCTCCGACTGGGCTTCCTGCCCCGTAAGAGGGTGTCTTATACATGCGGTGACTCAGGCGCTCCTGTGGTGAGGCCTGCGTGGGCAATGTCAGGGCCCCGCCCCATCACCCTGCCTCCTGCGTCGGGCGGTGGTGACCCTGAGTGAGTCACAGTGTCAAAGAGGGAACAGCTCTGTTAGGTCCCATCTGGTCCATCGTCCCAGAGCAGGACTATTCTCCCCAGGCTAGTTTTAAATATGGCATAACCGGTTGGGTCGTCGGGATCAGGGATTGAACCCTGGACCTCTGGGGTGAGCTGCTACGACCTGAGCTAAAAGAGGCACTGCAGTAGCAGGCTCATAAACATCCCTCTGGGGTCCCACCACTGCAGGGAGACAGGGTATGGCCATATGGGTTAGGCAAATGTCCCTAGCCATGGAGCTCCCAATCTGCCCCCAAGGGAAGAGATTCCCAGTGGCAGCATCACACAGTATTTCCTGGTGTGAGTATAGGGGGTGAACAGTGAGGTGGCAAAATTTGAAGACAACACAAAACTATTGAAGCTAGTTAAGGCCAAAGCTGACGGCAAAGAGATACAAAAGGATCCCAGGAAACTGGGTGACTGGGCAACAAGATGGCAGATGACATTCAGTGGTGACAAGTGGAAAGTAATGCACATTGGCAAACATAATCCCAACTACACACACAAATGGATGGGGTCTAAACTAGCTGTTACTACGCAAGAAACGGATCTTGGCGTCATCGTGGAGAGTTCTCTGAAAATATCCACTCAATGTGCAGCGGCCGTCGCAAAAGCCAAGAGAACGTTAGGAACCACTAGGAAAGGGCTAGATGATGAAACAGAAAATATCATTGTGCCTCTATTTAGAGCCATGGTACGACCACCCCTTGAATACTGCATGCAATTCTGAGTGCCCCATCTCTAAAAGGATATATTAGAATTGGAAAAGATGCAGAGAAGGGCAATGGAAATTATTAGGGAGCTGGAACAACTTCTGTATGAGGACAGATTAGAAAGACTTGCACTGTTCAGCTTGGAAAAGAGACACTTGGGGGGATATGATAGAGGGCTGTGACATCATGAGGAAGTGACTAGGGAAGTGTTATTTACCCCACTGCAAGAACCAGGCGTTGTCCAAGGAAATTATTAGGCAGCAGGTTTAAAACTCACAAAGGGAATTGTGAAGGCCAAAAGCATAACAGGTGTGACAAAGTTCCTCCTCTACCTTGGTGGGTCTTGCACTTATTGGCGAATTTGCTCGCCTTGGAGCTTCATGGCAGCCCTCAGCTTGGCCGTTTTTCTGAACCCACAGTCCAGGTCGACTCCTCCTGTGTCTGACCAGGAGTTGGGAGGATTTGGAGGCAACCCGGGCCCGCCCTCTACTCCGGGTTCAAGCCCAGGGCCCCGTGGAATGCAGCTGTCTAGAGTGTCTCCTGGAACAGCTGTGCGACAGCTACAACTCCCTGGGCTACTTCCCCACGGCCTCCTCCCAACACCTTCTTTATCCTCACCATAGGACCTTCCTCCTGGTGTCTGATAACGCTTGTACACCTCAGTCCTCCAACAGTCCGCGTTTCTCACTCTCAGCTCCTAGTGCCTCTTGCTCCCAGCTCCTCACACGCACATCACAAACTGAAGTGAGCTCCTTTTTAAACCCAGGTGCTCTGATTATCTGAGCATAAGCTTTCGTGAGCTACAGCCCACTTCATCAGCTTATGCTCAAATAAATTGGTTAGTCTCTAAGGTGCCACAAGTCCTCCTGTTCTTTTTGTTTTGTTTTGTTAGGCGATCGCTAGAGCTGAAATCACTGAGAACCAGGTCTAGCCGCTGAGCCTTAGGGCACGTCCACGCTGAACACGCTGCATCGGCACAGCTGCACCGAGGCCACCGTGGCACTTTAATGGAGAGAGCTTCTCCCGTGGGTGTAGTTAATCCACCTCCCCAGGAGGCGGTAGCTGTGTCGATGGGAGAAGCTCTCCTGCCCACCCAGCGGTGTCTACACAGGGGGTCAGGCTGGGATAACTACATCGCACAGGGGGCGGGGGGGGGCGGTTTTCTCACCCCCTGGAGCGACGTAGTTATACCGACGTAGGTCTGTAGGTCAGAGCAGACCTCAGTTGTATACGCGGTGGGGGCCGCAGCATATGAGATGTTTCTCGACGTCATCTCCCCACCTCCCGCCCCTCCGGCGGGAGTTGAACTCACATGAATGCTCTGAACGCTGAGCCTTCGCCGACCAAGGACAGCAGCTGTGAGTGGGGTGCAGGGGAGGGAAAGCGCAAAGGCAGGTTAAAGGAGAATTTGTTGGACTTTCACACCGCCGGGGAGAAACTGAGGCAAAGGACACTGCCCAATATATTCTGGGGTAGGAGTTTGCTCATGGTTAAGGCTACGATTATGTCACGGAGGTCACGGACTTGAGCCTTTCCCCTCCAATTAGCTCTGCCCCCCAATAATCCCCACCTAAGAACTGATCAGGGGGCAGGGAGCTCCCTAGCCTGATGGGGGAGGAAGGCCACCGGTCACCTCACCCCCAACGCCTGCGATGGGCCCTACTTGGCGAGGCCCCGCTGCCTGGACCCGTCTCCTCCTGGAGGGGCTGGGCCGCGATGCTGATCTTCTTGATGCCATGGAAGGGGGCGGCGTGGGGCGTGCCGGCATGGATGGGAAAGGCCGTCTCCACTACCAAGTATCCCCAGCTCCACCACGACGGATGGCGGGGGACCCTCTGCAGTTGCCTAACCACGGCGGGAAGAGGGGAGACCCCCCCCTCCGATCTCTCAGCCACTACAGGGAGTGAGGGGACCCCACAGCAGCCCAGCCTCCCGTGGGCAGTGGGGGACCCTAAACCTCCCAGTTGCTGCAGGTGGCGGGGAACCGGAGCTCCCTGATGCCGCAGGTGATGGGACCCCCCACAACTGCTCAGCTGCCATGGGGAGCAGGGGACTACGAAGCTCCCATTCACTGCAGCGGCGGTGGGGGACCCCGGAGCTCCAGGAGCAGTGGGCCCTGAGATGAACCCGCCTCCCCGTTTTGTCAGTATAGTTTTAGCTAAAGTCAGGACAGGTCACAGGCTTCTGTGAATTGTTGTTTATTGCCTGTGACCTGTCCGTGATTTTTACTAAAAATAGCTTTGCCTTATTCATGGTCACAAGCTTTTGAATTTTGGTTGTGGGGTTTCCCATATTACTGCCAGGTTCCTTTCCCCTTTTTATTGAAAGTTCTCTTTGTTATACACAGACTCAGTGCTTGTGAGAGGGGATGTAATTGCCTCTTAGAGGCACCTGGGGTGGCCTGAAGTTTTCCCAGATTACTGGGTGGGGGTGTGACGGGTTCGGTCACAGAGATCCCCTTGGGACTGTCACCTGATGTGCTGCAATTACCTCTGAGTCAGTTTTCCCTGCCAGCTTGGGACTCCAGAAACCGGCCTTGTTGAGCCAGACACTCTAGCCCGCTGCAACACAGAGCCAGAGTCTGGGCCATGACCCCAAAGCTGAAGACTTCAACTAATAACAGCTCAGCAGGTTACCTGTCTCCAGCACCCAGACACCCAGCTCCCAATGGGATCCAAACCTCAAAAACTGTTTTACTCTGTATAAAGTTTATTCATGGTAAATTCGTAAATTGTTCACCCTCTGTATCGCTGATAAAGAGATATGTACAGCTGTTTGCTCCCCCAGGTGTTAATCACTTACTCTGGGTTTATTAATATTCAAAAGTGATTTTATTAAGTATAAAGAGTAGGATTTAAGTGGTTTCAAGTAATAACAGCCAGAACAAAGTAAGTCACAAAGCAAAATAAAACAAAATACGCAAGTCTAAGCCTAGGACATTAAGAAACCTATTACAGGTATCAAGTATCAGAGCATGAGCTGTGTTAGTCTGTAAACACAAAAACTACGAGGAGTCTGGTGAAAACCTTAAAGGCTAACAGATTTATTTGGGCATAAGCTTTCAAGGGTAAAAAACCCACCCACTTGCATCTGAAGAAGTGGGTTTTTTACCCAAGAAAGCTTATGCCAAATAAATCTGTTTGTCTTTAAGGTGCCACCGAACTCCTCGTTGTTTTTGACTACAGGTAATATCTCACCCTCAAAGATGTTCCAATTAGCTTCTTTCACAGACTAGAATCCTTCCTAGTCTGGGCCCAGTCCTTTCCCTGGTACAGTCTTTGTTCCATTCAGCAGACACCTCAGGTGGTAAGTTGTGGTTTTCTCATGACTGGCACCCCCTTTGTCCTGCTCCACCCCCTTTATAGCTTTGGCACAAGGCGGGAATCTTTTGTCTCTCTGGGTCCCCACCCCTCCTTGGAAAGTACCAGGTTTAAGATGGATTCCATTACCAGGTGACATGGTCACACGTCACTGTAATACCCCTAGTCTCCATTCCCGGTGGGCTGGCCCACACGTACACAGGAAGGCTTTCAAGCAACTAAGGCCATTTATGACTGATTGTTTCTGGAGCACCCTTAATGGCCTCCACTTAATGTTTTTCATCAGTGATACAAGTTTATATCTTATTCTCCTAACTCCAGATATAGAAATAAAACATGCAAACAAATAGGATGAACACACTTAGTAGATTACAAGCTTTCTAAAGACACCCTACAAGGGGTATTTAGCGTAAAGCGTATTCCAGTTATGTCATATTCAGAAGCATATTTCCATAAAGCGTAGGGAGTGCAACATCACAGGGGGCTCCGGCTGGTTCTGTTTTGTATTGGAACTGCTAGGTATTGAACCCGGCCCTGGTTGTTGCCGCCTCCACCTGGCAGAAGGGTTACTCCTGGCAAGAAAAGCAGGACAATGACAATAGGTTCCAAGGCCACGGAGAGTGGAATGTGCAAACTGGCGGGTTGTCTCTGGGAGGCAACACACAAAGCCCCTGGATCCTGACCCATAGGGATAATGGAGCCAAGGGAAATTCTTCACAGTGCTGACTGCTCATTGGGGATGATTCGTCTGCACTGACAAGGTTTCAATCCCAGGGACAATCAGATCATTACACTGCAAGAGCCAATGCCTGCCTCGTCCACAGTGAGTGACCCCTGGAGCTCTCAGGAGAGCCAAGGGAAGGAAATGCGGAGGGGCCAGGACAGGGCATTCTGTTCTGGTGCCTAAGACATCTAGGATACTCCTCGATAGTGACCGACTCACTTACACTTCCAGTGACTTTCCCAGCTGGCTCATAACCAATCCTGAGTCATTCAGGGGGCAAAGCACCTTTACAGCAGTAAGGAGACCCAGCTAGAGATGAGTGTTTCACAGGCTGGTATTGGAACAGAGCAGAGGACCTCTTACCGTCTTGGTGCTGGTGGTGGGGACAGCAGACATGGATAGATCGGATGTCTGAGATTTCGTGCTGGACGTTCGGAATCCCTTGATCCATCTCCTGTACTCCTCTCTCACCTGGAGAGTGAGGGACACAGTCACTGCACTATGTAACTAACTCTGAGGAGATCAGACATGGCCACCGCGAGGCCGGTGAAGGCGCTGGGTGGGCGCTGACGGGCCGCGGGCATTACCTGCCGATTGAGGAGGCAGTGCACCAGGAAGATGAAGGGTCCCTGCAGGCTGCTGACGATGGTGAATAAATACGCCATGACCGTGCCTGCTGGTCCTACTTGGAGGAGACCAAGGCTCCATGTGCAGCCCAGGATGAAGAGCTGGGCAATGGCTTTAAAGGTCAGTAACCTGGATAAAGGCAGATGGAGAGATCCCGTTACAATAACCCTATGGAGAGCAATTGCATCAGGAGGATCTGGACAGAGTGGGGTGGAAGTACCGGCCCCAGCTTTCCTATGTGGAACAGGGTTACTGTCAAAGCAAACACTGTGGGAATTTGTTCCCATGGATCCTAGATATGCTGTTCCCGTCCTGCAATCCCTCCCTCCCTCCCAGTGCCAAGGACCCTCCAATCCAAGGCATCTGACCCTCCAGGATTGTTTCGTTGCCTTCTCACCTGTGGTCTCTGAGGGTGGACACATCTGCATTGAGGGAGGAGAGTCTGTTTCTCAGGATCCACAGGGTAAGGGCAAAGAACGTTATATTTATCTGTGGGAACAGTGGGAAATATTTCCTGTAAAACATCCCATCTGGGGCTGGTGACTCCAGCTGAGGCAGAGAACTATCCCAGGGGACCGAGCCTAACATTGCAGAAATGGGGACTGCTCATTTCTGGTGGGAATCATCCCCTCTCCTGTGGGAATCATCCCCTCTCCTGGCAGCTCTCGGTCCCTCCCCATGCGTGGAGCTGACAGCACAGCCAGGGCTGAGATGGATCAATGGGATCACAGAGGCCAGATGCTGCTCAGAGTTCAATATGGAGCCTCTCCAGTGGAGTCAGTTGTTATTTTGGGTTTACACTGGTGTAACTGAGAGCAGGATCTGGCTCAGAGACTCCAGATCCTGCCTCGAGAATACTTCCTGCTACTTTCAGGCTGTAACAAATTCCCCTCCCCGCAACTTCCCCAGGGGTTATGGAGGAATATGTAGGGACATTTGTTTCCCCCCCTACAACAACCACTGCAGAGTGTAGCCCTCTCCCTTCCTCGTTCCTTGGGTCATTAACTAGACTAGATCACACTCTTGCTGTCTTCACTTGGCAAAACTCCTACTGACTTCCATGGGAGCTGTGCCTGAGTAAAGGCTGTAGGCCTGGGGATACAGCTCAGGGACTAATCCCGGGACTGAGCACAGCAGACGAGCCAGGCGGGACCTAACTGGGTCTTTCCTTGTGTTTTATGGGCCACATTCTACTACCTGCTTCACTGAAATCAAGGGGGTCACAGAGGGGAGAGGAGAATGGGGCCCTGTGGTTCTGTGAGGTACCCACCAGGATTATGGCACAGACTGGACCCAGGAAGCTCCAATGAAAGCCTCTGTCCTGGCTGAGCCAGCAGCTGCAGGCAGGGAGGAAGAAGAAGGTGACTTTAATGGGATTATGACCCTTTTTCAGCACCGGGGTAGAGAGGGGGTGTCACAGGGCAGCTGGCTCTCAAAAGCGAGATGGATCTCGGCCTGCCTGTGACATGGCCGACGCTCTTGCGGGCAGCAGGCTAACGGCCCTCCCCATCTACCTCAGGAAGTGGAGCTACCCTGAAAACACGAGATGAGGATCTAGACTGGGCTGTCGAGAACACGCCACACCCTGTTTTAATGGAGTCGCTCACTTTAGAGGGGATCCTCAGGGATTTGCCCACAGTAAGAAGGTGCGTTTGTTTCCTACCCACCAGCCCCACAAACCCAGCCTGGGACCTGGGAGTCAAGCTGGGATCTTTCTGGCTTGTTCTTCCGCATCATCAGTGGGGCGAGGAGTGTAGATGTCTGACAGGTGGGCAACTCAACGACAGCGCTCGGGGCAGCCTAGTGTCCCTGGGGATGGGAAGGGTCCCAGGGGGACAGTCAGCTGCCAGGCAGGGTGAGCACGGAAATCTGGGTTCAAGTCAGACCTGGGGTGAGCCGGACAACCGCATGGAAGCCACATCCCAGCTCCCCTTCGGGATGGGCTCTGCACGTACTATTTGGAAGTTCCGTAGCCTCCAGGATTCACCGCTGCAGAAATAGCCACCACCAGGGCTGGGAATCCGTAGCCGAACGGGTACGTGAATCTCTTCTTGAACCGGCTGGCGCTGGTGTAATTCACGACCTGCAGGTTCCTGACGGTGAGGAAGAGGTGCAGCCCCTCCAGGAACATCCAGGTGAAGCAGGCCAGGAAGAGGTAGTGTAGGAAGCCAGCTATGACAGCACACGCCACCTGGGGAAGACAGAGAGCCCAGGGACACTGCAGTGGGGAAGGGAAATGCTGAGTATGGGGGAGACCTGCCGGGGGGAGGGGGGGGTCACACCGGGATTCTTGTTAGCACAGTTCTCCAGTTATAGTGCTCCATGACTCAGAGACGGCAGGTTCCTCGGTCTATGGAAGGTCCTGCGGGTGCACATTGCTGGTGCAGGAAGGGAGCAGAGATTAGTGGTTAGAGCAGGGGATCAGGGCTCAGGGGATCCAGGTTCTGTTCCCAGCCCTGCCACAGAGTCCCTGGGTGACCATGGGCAAGTCACGTAGGAGAGGAATCGAGGCAAAGGGACACTCTGATATAAGGATAGAACTGGCTGAACTCCAGGGGTTGGGGACACTCAGACCACTGTGCCCAGTGTGAAGGGGCAAAACAGGGTGGAAACACCCCCGTGGGAATCCCCCCTGTGTCCTGCATAGCCCAGAATCCAGGGAGCATAAAGGGGTTGAGAGCCACACACCCCAGCCCTGCAGCGAGTGGAGGAATCAGGCTGCACCCGACTGCCGGTGCGGGTCAGCGCGATAAGGAAGAGCAGGTCGGCCAGGAAGAGGCAGAGGCAGAGCTGCAGGTGGAGGGAGGTGCTGACGTTGCGGATGGAGCGGCACACGAGGAAGGTGAGGATGGCGAGGAAGAGGCACAGCAGAGAGAGGGCCAGTCCCACGTAGGTGACAATGGTCAGTGGCTCACTCTCCTGTAACACAGCAAAGGGAGAATCACCGGTGACCCCAGCCCAGCCCCCTCGGCTCCGACTCAGCCTTTCCCCCAGCAAAACCTCCAGTCGCTCCAGGGAGAGCTTTGCCCATGGCTGAGCGCAGAGCTCAGGGTCCAGCCCTGTGATCCGAGTCTCACGGTGAGATACCGTCACTGTGGTGGGAGCCATTAGGATGGCGAAGCTGGAGAGATGGTCACAGCGGCAGGTGGTGTGAGTGCTGTTCGTGTGCACGGCGGTGCAGCCGTCCAGAGACCAGCTGCCGCTCTCGGCCACTACTTTCCAGTAGACACAGAGAGCCTCTTCCTCCTGTTTTATGGCCTGGAAACACAACAGAATCATCCTCATCCTCACGGGACCACAAAACATCGTTTCTGTTATCACATGTCTATAGCAAACCCGAGGCCACCTACAGCTCCACGGCTCTCCCCACGCAGCCCCAGCACCCACTGGGGCCATCCCGGTGAGAGCCGAGAGAGAGCACAGATCCTGCTGCTCCAAACGCACAGGCCCTGCTGTTGGAGGGAAAGGGAAATAAACCCTTGCTAGCCGTTAGCACGAAACGGAACGTGGCCATTGGCCGAGTACTTCTGACTGCACCCAGCAGGGGGCAGTGCTGTGCGCACAAACACATATGCACCCTCACCACGGCATCACCGTATCAAAGTGTTTCATGCTGATTTCCTGAACTCCACTATCTGTAGAAAGCGGCTGTCCAGTTATTCCGGCTCAGGGGTGAGCTAAGCGGAGCTGTTACCCTAGAGCACTTTGCACGGCCGTGTGTCGTGGTGCGACCCCTATTCTCCTCCTCTAGTCAAACAGCCCCATCGCATCAGGAAAAAGGAGGCCTCTGCTTCTTAGGACCATCGGGAGCCAGAAAGGCAGCACGGTCCAAATGCCAGACAGGAGATTGTGCCTTGTATATGCCCCTCTAGAGGCCCAGATATGGAGTAAAGCGAGGGGATCTTCCTCCACGCACCTGTCTGTGGCACAGGGTGAAGTTTGCGGATCTGGAGAGGTTAATGGGTCTCCCGTCTCCGACAGCCCCACTCACCACCCTGGAGTTGAGATGACACTTCTCCAGCTTCCCATCAGCCGGTAGATTTCCCTCACTGAGATGTCTCGCACTGATGTTGGAGTCCAGGGTGGAGTAGGAAATAAAAGCAGCAGCCCCCAAACCTGCTGGGAGAGGAGATGATCCCTCATTAGGGAGCTGGAGACGTTATGGTGAAGAATGAGCCGGCCAGGTGCCCAGGGCTCACAGTGAGTCTGTGGCAGATCTGGGAATGGAACCCAGGATCCTGGCCACAACTCAAGATTTAGCCACTGGACCGTGCTACCTCCTCCCTCGGAGCCTCCAGGAGC
Organism: Chelonia mydas; assembly: GCF_015237465.2. Lineage (NCBI taxonomy): Eukaryota > Metazoa > Chordata > Testudines > Cheloniidae > Chelonia > Chelonia mydas. Next base: position 13,961,745 of record NC_051260.2, read on the forward strand.
ACGTCCGGCTGGAAACATCTCGCTGCAGGATGCAGAGAAGAAGATAGTTTTTCTCAGTGAGAGCAGGAGAGGGGCTGGCCAGGGATGAGCTTCCCCTGGTGCTGGAGCATTCGGGGCCCTGAATATGGCCGCTGAGGGTAGGGGTACACATTACCCTAGTTCCCCACATCTCCATTTGGGAGCCTAGCTAGACTAGGGCGTCCCTGCCCTTTCCATTCGCTGGGCCCACTTCATACCAGAGCCCCTCTCATGAGCCGTCTCCCCTCTGTGCCCCCAACTCCTCACTGCTTGGGGCTCAAGCTGTGGGACGGCCAGGAAGGAAGGTGTCAGCTCCATGGCCCACAGCCTGAGAACCACTGGTCAGCCAGCAAGGAGAACTCCAGGGCTGGAGACAGAGGCCAGGGCCCGGCCTGGGGATCCATGGGGAGGGAGGGAGGGAAGAACGGGGAAATCCAGACTGGGGTTCATTGCCCGGGAACTGCTCTGTGCCGTGGTTTGGGCCCTGGGTGTCGCCATCCCCAGGGTGGTACCTTGTGTGGCTGCCCCGGTGACTGTATCACAGTGCACTTCCATCGTGTCGTTGTGAGCGCTCAGCGTGAAGACCTCGCTGTCCCGGCTGCAGTTCCCAGTGACGAGCCGCGTCTGGATAGCTGCGGGGGGTGGGGGTGAGGAATGACAGAGCCCCTCGCTGTGAAACCCCTTCCCTGGGAATCTGTCCATTCTGGGCCAGATCCACCCCCCTCCCACTCCACTTGGAGCTGGGGGGCTTCAGGACTCTTCTGCACTGTGGGAGGGGGAAGTTTGGAGCCCCCCCAACGAGTTCCATTGATCACCCCCCCATATCCCCTCCCCCCATTCTGGCTGTGTCTCCCGGGGGAGTAGTGGGGGTGGAGGTAGGTGCCTGGCTCAGCGTGGCGGCCCCTCGTGGTGGAATGCCAAATATTACATTTAAACCCTTCTCGGGCATTGCTGTTCCTGGTGGGGCTGGGTTCTGTTTCCTGGTGCAGGGGCAGTGCTGTTCTGGGTCTGTACTGAACACAGGCTCACATCCACAACGGCATACAGGCTCTAACTTCCAGTGGATTTGGGGCACAGTGTATAACCCCGTATCTCACAGCAGACAGCAGGTGGCGCTGAGAGCCACACGTCCCCCCTCACCCAGAGACTCTGTCGTCACGTTCTGTGTTGTCCTCTCCGGGGACTGGAGCGCAGTGGCCAGTGCGGCCAGTTCCACGCTCTGCAGCAGGACCGTCACGGCCGACTCCACTTCCTGCTTGTCTCTGCCCTCCCAGAGGGAGATGCTGTTCAGGAGGGAGTTGAAAGAGCGAGTCGTGTCCTGGGGACAGGAAAGGAAAAGCCCTGGGAGCAAGCAGTCTGGGGGTTGAGGTGCCATGTCCCATGTGTTCCCAGGGGGCATCGGGCATCACAGCCTCTCCCAGTTTCGGGGGCTGCAGTACTCTCAGAGGGGGAGCCCTTTACAAAGGGGGTCCACTGCGGCTGACTCGGGGCCCCACTGGGACCTGAGGCCAACTGGGGCTAGAACCCTTTGTCATTCCTTCTTCGCTCCTGCTCCCCCATCCCTCCATTGCAGATGCCAGGGAACAACGTTGTCACAAGCCGATGGCTTCCTAGGCTGTCTCTGTGCTTCGTCCAGCAGCTGCTCAGAAATGTCTGGCAGGGCAGGGACAGAGCCCAGATCCCGCTGCCTGAAAAACTCAGGTCATGACAGATGAGCTGAAGGAGAATCCCCATTAAGCGTTAGCAGTATAGCACCTCTGATGAACAACAACAGGTCTGAACACTAGAGGGCGCATGTGGGTGGACAAACACAAACATGCACTCACACCCCTGGCGGGCATGTGCACGCAGACACAGACAAACACCACGAGAAGGTGCACCCCGCCACCCAGCAGTGGAGGGCACAGGTCTTTTCTGAAGAGGATCTACATGTCTCCCCGCCCCCCAGTGAGACTCTGACCCGGCACAGCAGCACGCAGGGCTCTGGGCACACTCAGGGGCACTAGCCCGCAGAGCACATTCAAGGGACGGGGCCTCTCACCTCCAGTGATAACGTCGCACTCCCGTCTCCACACGTGGACATCAGAATCTCTAAGGTCGAATTAAAGAAATTGCAAAAACTGCTGTTTCCGCTGCTCTGCTTTACCTGCAGAGAGACCCAGGGCAGGGGGTGAGCTCTGCAGGGCCTGAAAGGCGACCGACATTGGTGTTTGCCTTATGGAGGGGCCTGATCCTGACACCCCTCATTGAGTGAATAAAGCTTTTATATCAGACGTGTCCAGGACATATACGATGGTGCAGCTGTAGTGAAGTGAGCTGTAGCTCACGAAAGCTGATGCTCAAATAAATTTGTTCGTCACTAAGGTGCCACAAGTCCTCCTTTTCTTTTTGCAGATACAGACTAACACGGCTGCTACTCTGAAACCTGTTCCCAAAGAGGAGTTATCAGTGGTTCACAGTCAAGCTGGAAGGGCATATTGAGTGGGATCAGTTCTGGGTCTGGTTCTGTTCAATATCTTCATCGATGATTTAGATAATGGCATACAGAGTACACTTATAAAGTTTGTGGATGATACCACGCTGGGAGGAGTGCAAGTGCTTTGGAGGATAGGATTAAAATTCAAAATGATCTGGACAAACTGGAGAAATGGTCTGAAGTAAATAGGATGAAATTCTACAAGGACAAATGCAAAGTATTCCATTTAGGAAGGAACAATCAGTTGCATACTTACAAAACGGGAAATGACTGCCTAGGAAGGAGTACTGCGGAAAGGGATCTGGAGGTCATAATGGATCAGAAGCTAAATATGAGTCAACAGGGTAATGCTGTTGCAAAAAAAGCAAACCTGATTCTGGGATGTATTAGCAGGAGCATTGTAAGCAAGACACGAGAAGTAATTCTTCCGCTCTACTAGTCGGATGAGGAGGATCGAGTCCCAGCGATGAAAGGAACAAACACAGCATTGCCCTGATCTTGGATGGGGTTTACAGGGGTCACCGTAATACCAAGAGCAAAGGGTTTTGTCTGGGAATTTCCATATTGGTGGTACAAAACACAGGGCAAAATCCCCAACAAATGAATGATGGGTTCAAATGTACCTGCAGAGAGAAATTCCTGCATGTCTCTTTGATTCCCTCCAACTCAGCACTGGAGTTCATGCTGGGGACTTGGAGTTCTGGGTAGAGAGGAGCAGACGTTAGAGCTTTCATATCAGATTTTCATGTCAACTCACTCCTGCCTGGGGGAAAATCCCCTTCTCTTCCCAGCCCTGACGGCTGCTCTCTGTCCACATGCCAGTCCCGCACTGCCAATAGTTTAACATGCAGCTCCCTCCCTTCCTCCCCGTCTCACAATGTCTCTCTCTACGTTCCATTTACACTCCGCTTTGGCTGTCCCTCCTGCTCCTGTCTCTGAGACTTCTTGACGTGTTTCCATCGACTCTGCAGAGAGACCTGCTGGGTACAGACGCCTCTGCCCACTGCGGAAAACCCACCTTCACCCATGCCTTCGCCCCGCTGCACTGCTGCCTCAGAGCCGCCCAAGGTAAGCGCCTCCTGAGCCCCCTCCCGCACCCAAACTCCCTCCCAGGTCTGCATCCCGCACCCCCTCCCGCACCCTCGCCCCCTTCCCCAGCCCTGAGCCCCCTCCCGGAGCCAATACCTGCTCCCAGACCTTGCACCCCACAGCCGCACCTGCACCCCAGCCCCCTTCCCCAGGCTCAGCCCAGAGCCTGCACCCCCTCCCTCACCCCAACCCCTGTCCCAGCCTGGTGAAAGTGAGTGAGGGTGGGAGAGAGCGAGCGAGGGAGGGAGAGGGATGGAGTGAGTGGGGCGGGGCCTCGGAGAAGGGGCGGGGAAGGGTGTTTGGGTTTGTGTGATTAGACAGTTGGCAACCCGAGGGAAGAGACACCCAGCCCCTGGCAGCCCTGCCCACCCCCTCCCCGGCCTGGCCCCTGCTCCGCGCCCAGAGCCAGACATGGGCACGCTGGTGGCCGTGGCTCTGAGACAACCGGAAAGACCCCAGTGGACGGACAGGCTGGGCTGGGGGGAGGTGAGGGCCTGGAGGCTGAGCCCTCCCCTGCTAGGGCTGAGACCCAGAGGGACCCCGTCCATGGGGGGCAGGGGGGCTGGTGCACCAATCCAGACCAGTTCCCAGCTCGCTGCCCCCTCGGGCAAGACCTCAGCCTGTGTAACCCCAGGCCCTGCCCAGCCCCCCGAGGTGCCCCCTCCATGTCCCCAGTAACAGGACCCACCTTGGCACAGGGTCGTGTTTCTGTTGGAGGGGACGTAGCCGGCCCGGCACTCACACCGGTAGCTCCCTTTAGTGTTGATACACGTAGCCCTGGGGCCGCAGATATCTGGGGTCTTGCGGCACTCGTCGATGTCTGAGAGGGCAAAGCGGGGTGGTGGTGTCACACACAGCATGGCTGGGGGCGCACTGGGGGCGAATGACCATGGAGGCACCCCCCCACCGATTGCAGGGGGCGTGGTCTGTCGGTCAGTCTGTCCGCCCAATCTACCCCCCCCGCTTCTATTCTCCTTTCTTCCCTGCTATTTGCAGGGCCCCAATCCCTGCAGCGCAACCCCTCCCTCACCCCCAGACCGGGGGGCCCAACCTTTGCCAGACCAGGACCCTGCGATCTCCTCCCTGCACCAGCCCTGAGAGAGCGGGGTTAAGGCGGGGGGCCGATCAGCCAGTTAAGCTGCAAAGGGGAAGCGACATAGGCTGCGTGCAGGGCGCTAGCTAGAAGGAAGCTCGCCTGGGAGGGGGGGCTTCTATACAGCCCGAGGGCTGGGCCCAGTGGTGGGGGCCTGAGGCAAGGGGGGCTAGGAAGCCCCGAGGAGGGCTAGGAGCCCCGGTGAAAGGGTTTCGCTGGCAGGCATAGGAGAGAGGGGTCTGACTTTGAAAGGCTCCCCCAGCACGGGGATCACAGCGTGACCTGGCCGGACGGCCGAGACACGGGGCAGCCGCGACTCCAAGAGAAGAAAGGGGGCACTGAACTGGAGCTAGTCGCCAGAAGGGGGCGCCAAGCTCAGCGTTACAGACCCCAGCCCAGTGGCTCACCTCCTGGTTTGGGATACACCCAGCACTGCCCCATGGAGCACTAGGAGAAGGGTGGGTGGGCTGCGCTCAGGGGCGTGCAGGGGAATTGGGTGGTGTCCCTTTTATCTAGTTTCTTTGCTCTCTGGTGGTGCTCACGGGGGTCTATGGCAGAAGCCCGCAGACCCCCAACATTTGGCCAGGCCCTGCACGGCTGGTAAAGGGGTTGTTTGGAAGCCAGCTGGATCCAGGGGATCCCCCTATTCCTAACATTGTGCAGTGAGCAGCGGCCTGACAACGTCCATTCCCGGACCCTGCTGTGACCCCCAGGCCCAGGGCCCCGCGGGGCAAATCCACCGAGCCCTTGGACGGATGATGCCAGCTTGAGACTCGCTGCCGATCCGGCCTGTGGAAACTGAAGCCGGAGGAGACCTGCCCAGCCTGACCCCCAGCATAGCCCCAGCTGGAGTCGCCACCCAGCGGTTCACCAATCCGGCCCCAAAGGGAGAGGACTTTACTGCCCTGGTTGGTCCTGGGGCCTTTCACAACTGTGGAGAGTCTGATCTGACAGACGGGCCCTGCCCTGCTCGGGTGCAGAGAGCCCTGCCGTGATCTAGCCAAACGTTGGAGGGCCGTACACCCGCCAGGCTGCGAACGCGGGTAGCGCCAGCTCCTGGGCAAAGGGGGACACATGGGGGATGTCAGGGCTCCATGGTGCAGCGGGGTCACTCACCCCGTGCAGGGAGCGGGGTTTTCTACCTGGGGACCCGGCTTCTACGTGCAGAGACGCACTCATTCTGGCTGCTAAGCTCTCCCTGATATTTATTCATAACGCTTTTGCTTCTCGCAGAAATCCTTGTGGCTAAAATCCCCTTGACCAGGACATCAGCAAACAAGCCAATCAGTGGGGAGAGTCAAGAGCGCTCACGGATCCTTCCCTTGGGCTGTGTTCCAGCAGCTCCTTCTCAGACTCCCCTTCTCTCTCTTTCCCGTGACAGCGTTTTGCTATTTCCCGCTATGCCTCTTCCCCTGGGTCGTTATTTGCATAAAGGCAGCACCCAGAGTGCTTCACACACACTGCCATAAAGAGCTTCTAGTCTAAAGAGACAAGAAGTGGGAGAGAAAACTGAGGCACAGAATTGCCCAAGGACACCTAGCAGTAACAGAGCTGGGACTAGAACCCAAGTCTCCTGAGTCCCAGTCTCACACTTTATTTCCTCCATAGAAGGCCGAGAATGTGTCTCCCCTGCCTCGCCATGCAGATTTTACCCTCTCTGACCCCACTGAGAGGAACTTTGTGTCTCCTGGCTCATGGCTGGGAGTGCATCAGGGCTGGAAAAAATCCCTTGTTCCTTTGGCAGGAAACTCAACTTTTGCTCCATTGTTAAACCCCTTGGAAGGCAACAGGCCTACGCCATGCCTGTGAGGGGGCGTGTATGTGCCAGCCTCTAGTGAAGGCCGCTGAGCCCTGGAACAAGGAGAGAGCAAGTTTGTCCTGCTCTAGTGGCTGGTTCCCATAAGTAGTGTGACGGGGCAAGGCCAGATGGCTATAGAAAAGTAGTGGGAGATAGATATATTAGCTCCAGGCTAAACAAATCCCTGGTCCCAGGATAGTGAAATGGCAGCTACTCCAGGTCAATTAAGACACCTGGGGCCAATTAAGAACTTTCCAGAAGGCAGGGAGAATGCTAGGTTGATTGGGACACCTGAAGCCAATCAGGGCCTGGCTGAAACTAGTTAAAAGCCTCCCAGTTAGTCAGGTGGGGGTGCATGTCAGGAGCTGTGGGAGGAAGTTGCGCTGTTGGAGAGGCTGAGTAGTACACACCATATCAGGCACAAGGAAGGAGGCCCTGAGGTAAGGGTGAAGTGGAGCTTGAGGAAGTGAGGGCTGCTGTGGGGGAAGTAGCCCAGGGAATTGTACTTGTCATGTTTCTAAAAGGTCAGCTACCATAGCTGATACTATTAAGGTCCCTGGGCTGGAGCCCGGAGTAGAGGGTGGGCCCGGGCTCCTCCCCCCCCCCACCTTTGCCCCCTGATTAATCACTGAGACTGGGAGACAACAGAGACTGTGCAAGGAAGGATAACTTCTCCTCACCTCCCTCCCTGGCTTATGATGAAAATGGCTCAGTAGACTGTGACCCTTGTCTCTAAAGAGAGAAGGTTTACGTGGAGGGTCACGGTGAGCCTCTGAGGCTAGCGAAATCTGCCAGGAAACACGGGACCCACGGAGGCAAGGACAGAGCTTTGTCACAGTAGATAACAGCCTGCTACAATGACTAGCTAATGGAGTTACTCCCTGAGCTCCAGCAGCTGCGCTGTGTGCTTTCAGCAGACAAGTCCTGGGTTTGATTCCTGCTAATGACTCAAGCTGGTTCCTTGGTGATGCCAGCTCCTTCCCCAGCCTTAGCAGCTGCTGAGGGTTAGGTTAATGGGGTTCCAGAAATTAATGGGCTTTCTGAGCCCAAGCTCCATTAAAGGTTGTCCAACAGAGTCCTCGGCTCCGTCTCAGCCCAGTTTGCTTTGCAAAGACCTGACCTTCCCCTCCTCAAAGCTCTGCTGTGAAAGAGCATCTTGGGCTCTGATTGCAGCTGCAGGTTTGGGGGGATGTTGCAGCTTCTAATGACGTCCCCAATGCCCTACGCTCGAGCCTCGGCGGAATTAAGCAGCATGGCAAGAGACATGGCGACCTTGAGTCCCTGGGCTCAGTTTCCAATTGTAAGACAGGCTGGGAGTCAGAACAGACACTTTGCCGGGGTGTGGCGCAGAGAAAGAGCGAGACCTCAGGGCAACCTGGTTAATTTCACCCTCCATGCGTGCGGGTTAATTTCAGAGGTCCTGGGTAAGCTCAGTGGCCGTGCATTAACAGCATCGCCAACGCCAAGCAATCAAGAAAAGCCCAAACCCTGAGCCAGGCTGTAAAAAAGTCCCGAGATTGGTTTAAAAAATCACGAGATTTTTTTTTTTTAAAAAGAAATCCATTTTGGCTTTGTTTTGTTTGACTCTGGTTTGGGAGCTGTCAGTCACCCCAGCATAATGTTTAGCAGGTTTTCGTCCCCCATGTGGGCCATGCCCTAATTTTGATTTTAGCTAAAAACAGAATCACGTGACTCCAGGAGGTGGGGCTTTAGGGCAACGCCACCCGTTAGCAACACTGCAGAAAAGCCAGAAACTTCATGCCTTTGCCACGACTGTTTCCAGCTCCCGTTGTACCTGTGCAGATCTTAGACGAATCCCTTTGACTCTTCCCAAATCCCCAACTGCATTTACACCTGTAACTCCCTGGCATGTTGATGCAGTTCCCGTGGGGCTCACAGACTGTGGCGTTTCGCTGGCACTCGTCAATGTCTGCAAGGAGAGAGAAAGCGCTAGGTCAGGCTGATCTAGGAGCTGTACCTTGGGCACTGGGGCGACGCTGCTGGGGGATAATCCAGCTGTCTGAAATGCACCGTGCTCTGGGGAGACGGGGCTGGTTAGAGCCAGGAGTTCAGTTACTGGGTCAGCGAACGGGAGCAAGTTGGCTATTGTCTGGAATGAGCCGCTCCAGCTGGGAAGGGAAAAGCAGCCCCGCCGGGACACGTGCCTGCTGCTTGCTAAAGCTATCAAGCGGATCTGGCGATGCCCAGTGCCGCAATATCAGTGCAGATGGCAATGCCTGAACGAGCCGTCCGCCCCTGGAAGGGACAAATGGGGAGCTGCTTTGGAGGAAGGGGATAGAGAACAACATGAGGGCTAGTCTAATGCCTTGATATCAGTCAATGGGGTGACCCCCTCTGCAACCCATTAGCTGCCCTGGGAACCCCCTTGCACAAAGGACAGTGCAGAACCAGAGGGGGTTCAGGGACAGGCAATGAGAATGATCAGGGGCCTGGAAAAGCCCTCTACAGCGAAAGACTGAAAAGACGGACTGTCAGGTTAGAGTGAACGTAAGAGGGGACGTGCTAAGAGTCTCTACATGACTGATGGGGATAGAGAAGGGAGATGGGGAGCTTCTGTTCTCCCCATCTCATAACACGAGAGCAGGGGCCAGTCAGGGAAGTTAGAAGAGGGGAAATTCGAAACTGAGCCAAGGAAAGGCGTTCCGTGCAATGTGCGATTAGCCTGTGGAACTCCTCACCACAGGAGTCACTGAGGCCAAGACTTTAGAACGATTCAAGGAGCGACTGGACATTCATACGGATGATGAGAACAGCCGGAGTGATCAGAGTTAAAGGGCACAAATGTTTGGGAAGAGAGAGAACCTCCTGCTGTGGGCTTCAGCCCACCTGAGTATTAGAGACCAGGAAGTGAGGGCAGATTATCCCCCGGCTGCCACTGCAGGGCTCTTCCACCGTCCTCGGCAGCATCTGGCTTTGGCCCCTTGGAGCCGGGATACCAGGCTAGACGGGCCTCAGCTCTGATCCCGTCTGTACCGTGCAAGTGCCAGCGTTACTTATGTCTCAGCCTGGCCGGCGCCTCCGTTTCGCCTCTTCAGAGGCTGAGCTGCTCCCGGGGCAGACTGAACCCTGGAAGAACCGACCGGCTGCGTCCTGCCCAGTTCTGCCTCCTCTGCCCCTCGATCCTGCGACCGCTCGCGGGTTCTCCTGAACGCACCAAGGTGGCGCCGCGTTTCCAGAGCCCTGCTTTACTCCGGGAACAACGTACGATCGGGTTCCGCCCCCGAAGACTTCCAAGAGTCCACGCGGGATTGGAACGGAGCTTCCAGCATCCTTATCCCGCCCGTCCTGGTTCGATCGGGATGTTTATAGCGGGTAGCGCCGCAGCCGGGGCACCGTGGTGCCAGGTGCTGTACACACAGCCACAGCCGCTGCTCCAACACGCTTTCCCCCTGCTCCAGCGCTCTGTCTGCTGAAGACGGGGCCATGCGCTGGGTTCTTGGTGGGGTGGCCAGAGCTCTCCCCTCCCTCAGGCACACGGGTGTCCTGAGGCTTCCAAACTCGCTCTGAGTTGCAGGGAGCTGAGATTGGGTGTCTCTAGGGGCTTCAGTACACGGGGAAATTGACGGTAACAGCTCCTGTGGAATAGCTCCCCATCCGGACACTCTGGTCTGGAATAATCAGTGCACTTCCAAAGAGAACAGCGATCGCGATCGATTCCCCCTGGGGGCAAGCCCTAGGGATTCTCCCCACGGCTCCCGATACCAGCTATCCCCGGACAATCCCAGGAACGCTGGCTGAGATAACTGCGGCGCTGACTTCTTCTTGTGCCTCGACCCGCCCCAGGACACTGGCTGGGGTTATCCCCCGCGGGCTGGGGCTGGGCGCAGGAACGGCTGGGCGAGGTCTCTGCCAGGGGAAGCGTTTGAACAAACGGGCTCCTGAGTTCTCCCAGTTCTACGGGCCCAGGGCTCCGCACCCCCCAAACAGGAATGTAAAGGGCAGTTCCCATGGGAACGGCCGGCTGGGACTTGGTACAAGCTCTAACTACCGGCTGAATGTCGCAAACGAGGGCTTGGAACCCCCCGGCCCCTTCTCCCGTCAGGACGCCCTGGCTGCCTAAGGGGGCAAAATGGCCCCCTAGGAAACACCCTCCCATCCAGAGGGCTCCCTGTCAGTGTGGAGCTGGAAAAGGCTCTGCTCCCAGCCGTGAGGGAGGGGGCAGATTGGGGGCGTGGCCAGGGTGCCCTGCGCTGGGGCTATTCCCTGCTCCCCAGGGCCCATGGGGCAGAGCGCACTGGGCTGTGTGTGCACCATACATGAGGCCCCTTCCCAGGCTCAGGGGGCTCCAGCAGCCTGGATTCTCTGTGCTGGGGACAGTGAGAGTCCCCACCGGTCTCCCCGGGGCCTCCCCGCAATCCTAGGGGTTTATTCCCAATCCAAACACCGAGGCAGGGGAGATCCTGGCCCCAGGAGTTGAGGGTCACGGCTGATCACAGCCCCGGTGAGTGGATCGGGTGCCTTTGCTGCAGCCAGCAGCAGCCTCTGGTGCAGCACCAGGCCTGGAACGAGCGCGGGGGTGTGTGTGTGGGGGGGGGTGCAGGGGACTGAGCAGGGTGCGGTGGGGGCCAGGGGAGAGCTCACCCTGGCAGGTGTCCCCACTCGCGTGTGTGAACTTGGCTTTCCCAGAGCTGGTCTCGTAGCCATGGATGCAGGTGCAGGAGTAATTCCCAGGCAAGTTGGTGCAGTTTGCATGGGGTCCGCAGTCTGCCGGGCTCGGGCCCCGACACTCGTCAATATCTGCAGCACAAGAGGGGACGCTCTGAACAGTCCTGGCAGGGAGACGCTCCTGTATCATCCACCTGTACTGAGCTGGGTGATAGGACCCAGGCGACCGGGCCCCTGGGAGCTTAACAATCACAGGCCTGATTCTCAGCTACGCTCCGGCCACGCTAGGCTGCTCCGGCAGCGGAACGGCCACTCGAGAATATGGTGTGTTGAAATCTGTGTTAGCATCACAAGCTCTCACTTTACATCTGCAAGGGGCTTTCCCGGAGCTTCTTGCATGCTCGGGGGCTCGGGTGACAAGCAGGTGATCTGGGGTTTCCAGCAGTGTGTCTGCCAAAGAGCCAGCCTAGAGCATAGTGGGGTTAGTTGTGCCTGTTTGCCTTCAGGAGCAGCCTGCTTTGTCTCTCTCTGTTTGGGGTCCTCGTGTGCTAGGGTTCTGGATTCTAAGAATAACCCTGTGTTAAGCTGCAGGCTGCCAGGGAGAGGATGTGATGCTTTGTTTCTAACTAGCACAGCTCCAGGCATTGTCGTTCCCCATAGAAACAGCCAGTCCCTCTTCAAAACCCAACATATTCACAGCCTCCATGCCCCAGTAGCAGTGAGTTCCAGAGGCTAATGCTGCCCCGGGTGGAGGAGGAGTATTTCCTTGTATCTGCTTTGAATTTCCCCCTTTTTCAATTCAGTTTAATCCACAGGCCGCCCCCTTGCTCACTGGTCTTTCTAAAGCTCGCGATTTTCTAAGCTAATCTGATTTTCTTTTAATGCCTGGAATTGTCGTCACGAGCTCAGCCGTGCACTTAAGACTCACTGGAGCCGAATTAAGTGCGTAGCTGTGCAGGGATGGAGCTAAGCATGTGCTTTGCTGACTTGGGGGCTCAGGGAGCACAGACAGGGACCAGCACAAAGCGATTTAGCAGCTGGAAGTTCCAGCGTCCCCCGGTGGAGACACCAGCATGTGGGTATCCCCTGCCACGGGACTTGCATTGGTGCATGCACCAGCTTCACCAGTGCAAAGGGGTCTCCGAATCCACTGGACTGCGAGCCCAGAAAGACCTCTCGGTCTGTTCCCTGGACAAACTCCCAGCCCGTGTGTCCCTGAGTGCGGAGCTGGCCAGCCCGTGTGTCCCCGAGCCATGCCACTGGAAGCCAGGGTGTCTCAGGGAAGCCCGGGGCTGGGCTGGCAATGCCAGTCTCCATGCATGTCCCCTCACAGCGCTGCCCACGCAGGGAACTTGGGGTCCCTCGAACTAGCAGCTGCAGCCCCTAGAGGCCAGAGGAGAGCATGGCTGCCTGCCCCCAGCAGAAGCTCAAGCAATAGGGGACTGGGGGCGAATTCAAGAACACTTTAGCCCAATTCCCAGAGCTGTTCCCGGGGCCACTTCCGAGGCTTGGGGGGACACTAGTCGCTCAGATGCTGCGTGCCGGGGCCAAGAGGGTCCCCTCCCCTCTCTCCAGCGCATCTCTGCAGCATGAGGAGTTTGCTCCGTGGGTCTGTTTCTAACCCCGAGGGTTTATTCCCTGTCCAAGTGCTGGGCACAGGGCTGAGCCCGGCCCCATGCTCTGCGGGAGCAGGTGGGGGCCACGTCTCTTCACAGCCTCGCTGACACCCTTGGGCCACTGCCAAAGCCAGCAGCAGCCCCGGGGCAGCGCCAGGCCTGGAACGAGCATTTGTGTGTGTGAGGGGGGGTCTCAGCAGGTGGGGGCCAGGGGAGAGCTCACCCTGGCAGGTGCTCTCACTCGCGTTCATGAATATGGTTTTCCCAGAGCTGGGCTCGTAGCCATCGAGGCAGGTGCAGAAGTAAGACCCAGCCGTGTTGTTGCAGTTTGCGTTGACTCCACAGTCTGCCGGGCTTGGCTCCATACACTCGTTAATATCTGTAATGCAAGGGGGACGCTCTGTACAGTCCTGGCAGGGAGACTTTCCCCGTATTCCCCCTCCAGCCCCCCGCATTGAGCAGGGTGATGGGACCCAGGCTTCCGGGGCCCTGAGCAGTTAGTGATTAAGGCCGTGGTTCTCAGTTACCCATTTCTGCTGCTGAAATGTCGTAAACAGCCCCCCGAGCCTCCAGTCCCAGGTACGGGGGGGGTTCGGCCCCACAAACACCCAGATCCCCCATGTGAGGGGAGGGTGGGGAGATGTCCCCCTGGGGCTCCAGGCTCCCTGTGTGTTGTGGGGGGGATGACAAGCTGCCTCTCCTCTGCCCCCTCCCTCCTTGGATCCCTGCGTGGCGGGGGGCAAGGGCAGGGGGGAAGTATAGCCAGGGCTGCCCCATCCTGCTCCTCTGGGCAGGGATCCGTGGGGCCCTTGTGCCCCTGGACACCCAGGGGCTGATTAGGGCAGAGGCTGGGATTCAGACGGGTCAGTGTGATGGGCCCCCCACCCTGTGCCCAATTCACAGAACCCAAGATTGCTGCTGACTCTGGAGGCCCCCGGTTCAATCCCCAGGAGGGCGGCCCTCACCCGTGCTGCCGCCCCCACTCTTTCCCCGGCTGAGCACCCCCCACAGGCCATGGAGTTAGTTGCTCTTAATGCCCTGCTCTGTCCCAGCCCCCCGCAGGACAACGTGGGAGCCCCGTTACCGTCACAGGGCTCCGTTGTGTCGGTGAAGAAGCGATTCTTTCCTGACCGGTACCCATCCAGGCAGGTGCAGTGGGTGTTGTTCACACACTTGGCGTTTTGTGGGCAGAGCATATGGTTGTTGCAGTCCTCAGTGGTACCTGCGGGGGCGGGAACAGCTGGGCAGGGTCAGCCAGTGCAGAGCGGCCCCCCCGCCTTCCCCCCACAGTGGGATCGACTCCTTTCACACGCCCCATTCGCTGATTTTCCTCCCTGGGCGCCTGGCAAACAGCTCCGACGCCATCCACCGCCTGGCAACAAGCTGCCCTCGGCTGCACAGGAGGCCTTGGCTCCCCGGGGGTGCCCCCGGCACAGACTGGCAGAGCCGCCGGAGCCGGGCGTCGGTTCAAGTGAAATGTTTTCAATCTCACGCAATTTGTCTCCTTTTTGTTGCTGTCGTCGTTACTCTGATTAGCGTCAATTTCAAACCCAAACCTCGCTTCGAACCGGAAAACGGGAATTTTTCGTTTTGAAAATTATTTCATCTCCTCCCCCCGCCCATGCAATTTTTTCCCGAGTAAAACCAAACATTCCTCCGAACCGAATCGGCCTTGGCTGCAGTGGGGATCTGCCCCTCACTCCAGCCCCCAGTGTAGAGCCCTGGGCCCCGGTGTCTATTCTCTGCTGGCCACGGGGCTGGGATGGGAAGGTGAGGGCTACACAGGGCGCCTTCTCCTCTCCCCTGCACGTACCCACCGTGCTCTATAATCCCACCCGAAGACGCTCACGCCAAGGGGCTGCTCCTCGCTCACCAGACCCCTGACTCTGCTCTCCTTCCACAAGGGAAGGGACCGGAGGGGGTGGAGGCCAGAGACCCCGGGCAGCCGGGAGCGCTCGGGAACGTTAGCTAGGAGGAGTCGGCCTTACCTTGTACGCCATTATTCTGGGCCACGGTGCCCCAGAGGCACAGGGCGATGCAGAGCCCTGGAAGGCAAAGAGACAGGGTAAGGCACCATGGGCAGATGATAACCACCACTCAGCTGCACCCGCCCCCCCAGCCGCCCCAGTCCTGCCAATCCTGGGCCAAGGGCCAGTCAGTGCCCTGACGATGGTGGAGTTAAAAATGCAGACACCTGGTGCTCTGGGAAATCAGCCCCAGCTGGGATCCCTGTTCATATTTTTAACTGGTTCCAGTTGGGAACTGGACTTTGGGCCAGGGCAACTGGGTCTTTTATTGTGTGTATTAGCAACAAAGACCAGGAGCCCCCATTGTCAGGGCTGGATTTATACTTAGGGCGCCCCTAGGTGTAGGGTCTCAGCGGTGTTCCCCGCCCCCCCGGCTTGGAGCTCCGGGGGCCCTGCTGTCTGGAGGTGGCCAGGAGCGGCAGGGTACCCCTGCTGCCGGGAAGCTCTTAACTGCCACGGGTGGTGGGGAAACCCCACCACTTTTAACTTTTAGGTGCCCTGCTTCCCAGCACCCCCTTGCCCACTGCCCAGCGCCCCCCACCCCCTCTGCCCAGAGCTGCCCCATGAACTCCCCCAGAGACCCACTCTCCCAAGCCCTGCCCCCCGGCCCACACTCACTGGCCCCCTTGGGAGGTGACACTCTCTGCCAGGCGGAGCGAGGAGCGCTCCAGCAGCAGGGCTGCGTGGGGCTGTCTCCCCCTCAGCCAGCCCTGCCCCCTGCTGGGACCTGGGAGCAGAAAACTTTGAATTTTTAGGCACCCCATAGAATGCCGGCGCCCCTAGGCACGTGCCTCCTGTGCCTAATCGGAAATCTGGCCCTGCCCATTGTGCCAGGAGGCGCCCAGAGCCCACCAAAATCAGGGCCCCATTGTGCCAGGTGCTGCACAGAGCCGACCGAGATCAGGGCCACATCACACTCGGTGCTGCACAGACACACAGTGAGCCAGTCTGTGACCCAAAAGGCTCATGGCAATAGGCAAAGGGAGGAGCATTCTCTCCACTTTACAGATGGGGAAACTGAGGCACAGCGAGGGGTAATGACTTACCCAAGGTCACCCAGTGCATCCATGCAATGGACGAACTCACTTGGTAAGGGGAAGCACTGAGGGGGGATGGGGCGAAAAGACAACACAGGCTGCTTTTGATCTGCTTTTCATTCAGGTATCGCCCCAGATCCGCCCCCTCGTGCTGGTGTTTATTTATAGCCTGTTGCTCTTAGTCATTAACCACACATTGGTGTGAAGAACCACCGAACAGAGGACAGGCAAACAGAGAGAGTTTGCCTGGGAACCCTCCGAGAGGAGCTAAGGTGAGTACTGCATTAGGGGGGCTGTGTTGTGAGCTGGTGGGGTGAATATTCCAGTGTCTGTCTGCTGTGACCATTTGTTTGACCGTGCGCTTGTTTGTTTGAATAGTGTGACTGTTTGACCGTGTGGGTGTTTGACTGAAAAGTGTGAATTGGGTGTGCTTTGTTCCAGGTGGGCCCTGAGTGGTTGATTGGAGGGAAGGCTTTGAGCCGGGCCAGCTGGTTCGAGCCAACAGCCTTATAAAAAGGCAGCCAGCAGTGACATGAGTGAGCAGCGAACCGAGGATAGGCAAACAGAGGGAGTTTGCCTGGAGTTCGCACAGAGTGTTTTAGCCTTTCAGGCTCCTATGAGCAGTACATACAACATCTGAGGAGCCTCTTATAAGGAAGACATGGATAGTGAGCGATCAGCTGTTGTGACCTGCTCAGAATGTGCCATGTTTGTCTTTCTCCCAGAGGACAGAAGCGACTTCGTCTGTATGAAGTGCAAGCCAGTCTGCATATTGGAAGAGAAGCTTAAAGGACTAGAGAACCAATTATCAATTCTGCATTGCATCAGAGAATATGAAGATTTTCCAGATAGAAGTCAGTGTTTGGTGCTGGAAGCACGAGAGAGTGCAGTGCAGAACGGGGAAGAATATTGGCAGCATGTGACCTCCAGAAGAAGAAAGAAGAGAACCTATGTACCCCCAATGCAGATAGAGGTGCGAAACTGTTTTCAGGCTCTCTGCACAGGTACTACTGTGGAGAAGGATTTGGAAGAGCCCTCTGAGGGAAGGGATCAGAAGGAGACCCCATCGGTCGGAAGGCATGGGATGCATTGTCCTAGGGATGGGGGTTCCATGACCACCACTCCCAAGAGGAGGAGACGGGTGGTGATGGTCGGGGACTCCCTCCTAATGGGGACGGAGTCATCCATCTACCAACCAGATGGGGAGATTCGAGAAGATTGCTGCTTGCCTGGAGCTAGAATTCAGGATGTGACGGAGTTTCTGCCGAGACTGATTGAGACCTCAGACCGCTACCCCTTCCTACTTCTCCACGTGGGCACCAGTGATACTGCCAAGAATGACCTTGAGCAGATCACTGCAGACTCCGTGGCCCTGGGAAGAAGGATAAAGGAATTTGAGACACAAGTCGTGTTCTCATCCTGTCAGGGTTCCCTCCCCACTCTGAACTCTATGGTACAGATGTGGGGACCCACATGAAACCCCCCCCCCCAGCTTATATTTACCAGCTTAGGTTAAAAACTTTCCCAAGGCACAAATTTCACCTTGTTCTTGAACAGTATGCTGCCACCACCAAGTGATTTAGACAAAGAACAGGGAAAGGACCACTTGGAGTTCCTATTTCCCCAAAATATCCCCCCAAGCCCTTACACCCCCTTTCCTGGGGAGGCTGGAGAATAAACAAGATGAGCACAAATCAGCCTTCGATTTTTAAGACCCAAAAAACCCAATCAGATTCTTAAAAACAGAACCTTATTAGAAGAACAAAAAAAGATAAGAGAACAACTCTGTAAGATTAGAATGGAGGATAATCTTACAGGCAGTCAGATTCAAAACATAGAGAATCCCTCTAGACAAAACCTTAAGTTACAAAAAGACACAAAAACAGGAATACACATTTCCTCCAGCACAGCGAATTTCACAAGCCAAAATAAAGAAAACCTAATGCATTTCCGAGCTAGATTACTTACTAACTTTACAGGAGTTGGAGGGCTTGCATCCTTCATCTGTTCCCAGCAAAGGTATCACACAGACAGACAAAAGCCTTTTCCCCCCACTCCAGATTTGAAAATATCTTGTCCCCTCATTGGTCATTTTGGGTCAGGTGCCAGCCAGGTTACCTGAGCTTCTTAACCCTTTACAGATAAAAGGACCTTGCCTCTGGCCAGAAGGGATTTTATAGAATACAGAAATTATTCTGTATACAGAAAGGTGATTACCCTTCCCTATATATTTATGACAAATCCATCCTCCCTGTTGAAGGAAAAGGCCCAGGTAGGGACTGTCGAATTGTGGAGGTGAATGTGTGGTTATGCAGGTGGTGTCGGAGAGAGGGCTTTGGATTCTTCAGCCATGGGATGTTGTTCTGGGAAAAAGGATTGCTAGGAAGAGATGGGATCCACCTAATGAAGAGAGGGAAGAGAATCTTCGCAGGCAGGCTGGCTAACCTTGTGAGGAGGGCTTTAAACTACGTTCGCCGGGGGATGGTGACCTAAGCCCTGAGGTAAGTGGGGAAGTAGGATACTGGGAGGAAACACAAGGAGGAGGGTACAAGATGGGAAGCCTCCTGATTCTTACTGAGAAAGTAGGGCAATTGGCTAATTATCTTAGGTGCATGTACACGAATGCGAGAAGCCTGGGAAGTAAGCAGGAAGAATTGGAAGTCCTGGCACAATCAAGGAACTATGATGTGACTGGAATAACAGAAACTTGGTGGGGCAGTTCACATGACTGGAGCACTGTCATGGATGGGTATAAACTGTTCAGGAAGGACAGGTGTGGGAGGAAAGGTGGAGGAGTTGCGCTGTATGTAAGAGAGCGGTATGATTGCTCTGAGCTCCAGTATGAAACTGGAGAAAATCCAGTTGAGAGTCTTTGGGTTAAGTTTAGAGGCAAGAGCAACAAGGGTGATGTCGCGGTGGGCGTGTGCTGTACACCACAGGACCAGGGGGATGAGGTGGACGAGGCTTTCTTTGGAAAACTAACGGAAGTTTCCAGATCACAGGTCCTGGTTCTAATGGGGGCCTTCAATCACCCTGACATCTGCTGGGAGAGACATAAGCAGTGCACAGACAATCCAGGAAGTTTTTGGAAAGTGTTGGAGACAACTTCCTGGTACGAGTGCTGGAGGAACCAACTGGGGGCTGTGCTGCTCTTGGCCTGCTGCTTACAAACAGGGAAGAATTGGTCGGGGAAGTAGAAGTGGGTGGCAACCACAGCAGCAGTGACCATGAGATGGTTGAGTTGCTGACAAAAGGAAGAAAGGACAGTATCAAAATACAGACCCTGGACTTCAGAAAAGCAGACTTGGACTCCCTTAGGGAACTGATGGGCAGGATCCCCTGGGAGGCTAATATGAGGGGGAAAGGAGTCCAGGAGAGCTGGTTGTATTTTAAAGAAGCCTTATTTAGGGTGCAGGAGCGAACCATCCCGATGTGCAGAAAGAATAGCAAATATGGCAGGCCACCAGCTTTGCTTAACAATGAAATCTTTGGGGAGTTTACCTCAAGAAGGAAGCTTACAAGAAGTGGAAATTTGGACAGATGACTAGAGAGGAGTATAAAGATATTGCTGGATCATGCAGGGGTATAATCAGGAAGGCCAAGGCACAATCGGAGTTGCAGCTAGCAAGGCATGTGAAGGGTAATAAGAAGGGTTTCTACAGATATGCTATCAACAAGAAGAAGGTCAGGGAAAATGTGGGACCCTTACTGAATGTGGGAGGCAACATAGTGACAGATGATGTGGAAAAAGCTGAAGTACTCAATGCTTTTTTTGCCTCGGTCTTCACAGAAGGTCAACTCCCAGACTGCTGCACTGGACAGCACAGCATGGGGAGAAGATGAGCAGCCCTCAGTGGTGAAAGAACAGGTTAAGGACTATTTAGAAAAGCTGGACGTGCACAAGTCCATGGGGCCAGATCTAATGCATCCAAGGATGCTGAGGGAGTTGCCTGATGTGATTGCATTCATTGGCCATTATCTTTGAAAACTCATGGCGATCAGGGGAGGTCCCAGATGATTGGAAAAAGGCTAATGTAGTGCCCATCTTTAAAAAAGGGAAGAAAGAGAACCCAGGGAACTACAGACCGGTCAGCCTCACCTCAGTCCCTAACAAAATCATGGAGCAGGTCCTCAAGGAATCCATTTAGAAGCACTTGGAGGAGAGGAAGGTGATCAGGAACAGTCAATATGGATTCACCAAGGGCAAGTCATGCCTGACCAACCTGATTGCCTTCTATGATGAGATAAATGGCTCTGTGGATGAGGGGAAAGCAGTGGACGTATTATTCCTTGACTTTAGCAAAGCTTTTGATACTGTCTGCCACAGTATTCTTGCCAGCAAGTTAAAGTAGTATGGATTGGATGAATGGACTATAAGGTGGACAGAAAGCTGGCTAGATTGTCAGGTTCAATGGGTAGTGATCAACGGCTTGATGTCTAGTTGGCAGCTGGTATCAAGCGGAGTGCCCCAGGTGTCGGTCCTGGGGCTGGTTTTATTCAATATCTTCATTAATGATCTGGGGGACCGCGTGGATTGCACCCTCAGCAAGTTTGCAGATGACACTAAGCTGGGGGGAGAGGTAGCTATGTTGGAGGGTAGAGATAAGATATGGAGGGACCTAGACAAATTGGAGGATTGGGCCAAAAGAAATTTGAGGTTCAACAATGACAAGTGCAGAGTCCTGCACTTAGGAGGGAAGAATCCCATGCACCACTACAGACTAGGGACCGAATGGCTAGGCAGCAGTTCTGCAGAAAAGGACCTAGGGGTTACAGTGGATGAGAAGCTGGATATGAGTCAACAGTGTGCCCTTGTTGCCAAGAAGGCCAATGGCATTTTGGGCTGTATAAGTAGGGGCATTGCCAGCAGATCGAGGAACGTGATCGTTCCCCTCTATTCGACATTGGTGAGGCCTCACCTGGAGTACTGTGTCCAGTTTTGGGCCCCACACTACAAGAAGGGTGTGTAAAAATTGGAAAACGTCCAGCGGAGCGCAACAAAAATGATTAGGGGACTGGAACACATGAGTTATGAGGAGAGGCTGAGGGAACTGGGATTGTTTAGTCTGCGGAAGAGAAGACTGAGGGGGGATTTGATAGCTGCTTTCAACTACCTGAAAGGGGGTTCCAAAGAGGATGGCTCTAGACTGTTCTCGGTGGTAGCAGATGACAGAACAAGGAGTAATGGTCTCAAGTTGCAGTGGGGGAGGTTTAGGTTGGATATTAGGAAAAACTTTTACACTAGGAGGGTGGTGAAACACTGGAATGCGTTACCTAGGGAGGTGGTTGAATCTCCTTCCTTGGAAGTTTTTAAGGTCAGGCTTGACAAAGCCCTGGCTGGGATGATTTAATTGGGGACTGGTCCTGCTTTGAGCAGGGGGTTGGACTAGATGACCTCCTGAGGTCCCTTCCAACCCCGATATTTTATGATTC